>NC_090447.1:48199369-48505960 GCF_031143425.1 Pleurodeles waltl | reverse complement strand
CTTTGGTGTGTGCCCTCTCTAGGTTGTGAATCCCTTTAGAGGGTGTCCCCTTAGACAAATGCACCTGCTGTTCTCTACATATTTGTTCATTTGTGCATGGTTTTTAGTTCTGAGTGTAAAAAAGTTGCTTTCATTATTTAAATTTCGAAGCACTTCTGGAAAGGGATTATATGTTGTTGAGCTCCGAGGGGTATATTTACTCGTCCTTCTAAGCTGCCGGAATGTCACTTTTAGTGAGGGTCTGGCAGCGCACACTGCAGGGACATATTTACAAGACCATGTAAAGTCACCCTGCATGGCTTTTCATGGACTTGTAAATATGGACTGAGGCAACGCGGTGCAAGTCACTGCATTGCCTCACCCTGTGACAGGGAGGTGTGCCTTGGGCATTACAGTGAGTGTTCCCACGTAAAACCCATGGCACTTGACATATTCCCAGATTTACCATATTTCATAAACCTGGGAATGCGTTGTAAGCCTATGCCGTAAGGGAGACATGGGAGAAATACCTTTATTTCTCCTCGTTTTTCCTTTTTCTGTGTGCAACATTCTGCAGCACACATAGAAAGAGGAAAACACCTCTTGTGGTTATTTTCGTGCAGGAAGGTGTTCCTTCGAATACAGAAAAAATAATCCGTGCAACGCAGACACCCTTGCATCATGGTGCAAGTGTGTTTGTGTTGGTTCATGAAAGCCCATTGTGGGCCAGTGCAGGAAAAAGGACAGGGATGTGATGTATCTTATATATTCAAAGCATTCCTGCCCTTTTACTTTGGCGCAGAGCAGCACAGCAAGAAGGTTTGTGGCACTGCCCTGCGCCAAAAACGTCAAAATGTGCTAGAGTCTCTAGCCCAATGTATTTTCCCAGAGTAAGCTTTGGACCGCTCTGTGTCGCTACTTTGAGAGCAGTGTTAAAAGGAAAAATTAGACCAATTCAATGGTCGACAGTAGTTGGCCTCCTGTACACCAAAGACTCTGTTTCTTTCAGTTGGGGCCCAGTAACATCTGATTGCCCTAGGAGCATTTACTTTTCTGTACTTCTCACAGTCTTTATACTCTGGATATTCACTGGTCCACTGCCAATTAATTGCCCTGCTCTGACAAGTTTTATTCATGTGACAACCTGAAGGCTCAGTTGTTCCACTTCCTTGACTAAGTTTGTGTGTTACTGACTACCTTATCTGGAGGTCTTTATGTTCTCCTAGGGGCACTGGATAGTTACTTCCAGGTACATCCTCAAATTCTCACAAGTGTAGTAACTGTAGTGAGTGCTTCAATTAGTTAGAAACACAAAAGAATATGGGGTTCACTTATAATAAGGAGCTGCACACAGGGGAAGGTTCCCTGGTGCTCCTTAAACTCACTTGATGAGTAGATGGTGTTTAAGTGCTGTGGAGGATTGTGTAGTGATGATGGGGGGTGTTTCCTTTACGGACTAGGTGGTCTCACACACTATATAGTGTCATGCTTCATCATTTGACCACCTAGTGTCACAGCCCAATTCCTCCGGATCTGTGCGTTGCTGATTAGAGGCCCACCTCCAGGCAGCACCAACTCAGTTGTTGAAACAACACTGATAATTGGAGAGGCCAGGCAGGGGGAAGGGTAAAACGGATAGGAACGGCTTGGAGGGAGATCTGAAAAGGAAAAGGTTTAATACAAGAAAAAATGCCCGGAGCATTAGTCCTTAATCAAACATGTCATGCTACTGTTTATTGCGTTCTTTCCACATAGTAAACAAAATTGAATTCTCAAATATCGCAAAGAACACACAAGAATGGCACTCCAGGCCAAAACCAAAACGTTACCTGCGAGCATATGCCAAGGTACAACAAGGTGAGAACTGACTTTCTTAACTCAAATATCCATCAAAATGAGCAACACAGTTCCGTGCTGACTTGACTCGATTTTCCTTTTAAAACTCTTCAATCTTGCAAACATCAAAAGAAAATAATGTTCCCAAAGTTTCTCGCACTAGGAATGTAACATATTCACTCTAAACAAAATAAAGACATGGACAATCTTTTTGTCGCCAAAGCAGCATAGACATTTCACAATTCCTCAGCAAAATTATGAAACATTACAATGTATCAAGAAAGGATCTTTCAGAACGTGCTGCCGGGAGGAAATGAGCCGGTTACCATAGAAACAAGCAACCGCTTGACTCCGGCTGGCTGCGGAATGAACAAAAAACAAATAACAGCTTTTGCACAGATAAACACCGGCGGAGGGAAAGCCCCTTCGGAACGAGCTCACCAGGAGCGAGTTCGACCACTCGCTTTAAAAACTCCTCGTGCATGAAGGAAGGAAGCTGCTCAAATGTTGGTTCCAAAATAGTGAGCACTGGAACCTGGGTGTGGCTGGCCTTTATAGAGTGGCCACACCCTAAAGATGGCAGTCACTGGAGGTTGCTGGGACATGAAGTCCCAGGGGCAAAGTATGTGAAGGATGAGGGCAATTAAGCCACCATCGGGCGCTGCCTCCAGGCAGATGAACCTTACCACAAAGAGGGCGGGAGGAGAGTGATCCAGCATAAGAAAGAGTATAACAGGGACTCCAAAAGACGTGATTAAGAACGCGTCAAGGCTTAACAGTACGTTGCTTCCAAAGTCTGACAGTACTCCCCATCCCCGAGTGTGGTCGAAGGCCGGGCTTAGTGGAGTGAAGAAGATGAAACCACTGTATCAAACGGGGGCGTGTACGTGTGCAGCGGGCTCCAAGGACTTTTCTTCGGGCCCATATCCCTTCCATGCAACCAAGTACCACAACGAAGAGCCCCGAAATCGAGAATCTATGATGGCCCGCACCTCATATTCCCATTGTCCTTGCACCAATAACGAGGGTGGCCGAGATGTACTAGAAGAGGTAGCGGGTTTCAGCAAAGAAGTATGAAATACTGGATGTATTTTCAAAGAAGAGGGTAACTTCAACTTGTACGTCACCGGATTGATTTGATGGAGGACCTCGTACGGTCCGATGAATGTAGGATTATACGTGTTGTGGTCTTTAAACTTGAAATTCTTCGTAGATAGCCAGACCTTGTCTTTTTCTTTATAGATCGGACCGGTTTGATGTTTTTTATCGTAGTGTAATTTGTAATCTGTTTTCGCCTTTTGTAAATTAGTCTGTAACCGTGTGTGTATCTTTTGCATGTGGGATAATATATCTTGGACTGCGGATAACCTTTGGGTTGTGATTGGCAGAGTAACTGGCAACACTTCTGGATGTCGACCATATAACCCATAGAAAGGGGTTTCCTTAATGGATGAGTGGTAGGAATTATTGTATGTCAGTTCAGCGAGCCAGAGAAGATCGGGCCACGTGGTTGGGGTGTCAGAGGCGTAACATCTCAGGTACTGTTTTAAGGACTGGTTGAGTCTCTCCGTTTGACCATCAGTTTGTGGATGGTAACTGGTGGATAGGACAGAGTCTGTCTGTAAGGCTCAACACCATGTTTGCCAAAAACGGGCAGAAAATTGTGTTCCTCTGTCCGATAGAATGGTTTTTGGGAGTTCATGAAGACGGACGATATTTTGAAGGATAAGGGTGGCTAATGCACTAGACATTGGTAATCCCTTACAGGCGATAAAGTGTGCATATTTTGTGAGGCTATCTAAGACTACTAAAATGGAATTCAGATGGCCAACTTCTGGGAGTCCAGTATTGAAGTCCATACTAACATGCTCCCAACGGTAGTTTGGTGTTGGTAAGGGAATTAGTAGTCCTTTTGGTTTGCCGTGTGTGTTTTTGCAACGAGCACAGACCTCGCATGCTTGTACGAAAGATTTCACATCTTTAGAGAAAGAGGGCCACCAAAAGTATCTTTTCATAAGGTCTATAGTCTTTTGCGGACCTGGATGTCCTGCTACTGGGTGTGTATGCAACCAATGGAAGGCTGTTCGTCTTAAATCTATAGTAGGTAAAAAAACTCAACATTCATATAATGGTAAGCCTTGTTGGATAGTATGCTTGGTGCTTTGTTTCAACCATTTTTGCCACTCCGTAATATGGAAGTGAGAGCAAATGACGTCTAGGAAGCTTTCAGCATCTATTAGGCATAAGACCTTTATAGGATCTATGATTGGTTGTGGTTTTGTTTCCTAGTGTGAGAGAGAAGAATCTTGTCTTGTCAAGGCATCTGCCTTTCTATTCTCTGTGCCAGGCCTGAACGTGACAACAAAGTCATATTCCACAAAAAACAACATCCATCGCAGTTGTCAGGGGGTTAACACTCTAGCTGAACTCATGAACTGCAAGTTTCGATGATTGGTATACACTGTGATCTTGTGTTGAGTTCCTGATAGATAGTGTCTCCATTCCTTAAAGGCGTCTCGGATGGCTAATAGTTCTTTTTCAGCGATTGTGTAGTTTTGTTCAGCGGCATTCAACTTCCTTGACATATAGGCGACTGGATGTAATTGCCCATTGCAAGGGTGATGCTGTGATAGTATGGCTCCTACTGCTACATCAGAAGCATCTGCTTCTACAATAAATGGTTCTGTAACCCTTGGGTGGGCTAGAATAAGAGCAGTAGTGAAGGCTCTTTTGAGTGTGATAAAAGCTTCATCGGCTTCCGTAGACCAATGGAAGGGAATGTTTTTACGTAACAGTCTGGTGATAGGAGCTACCTTTTGGGAGAAATGATCTATGAATCGCCGACAGAAGTTTGCAGAGCCTAGGAAACATTGCACGTCTCGTCCGGATTTGGGAGTGGGCCAGTCAACCACTGCTTGGATCTTTCGTTCAGTCATCTGCATCCCATCCGGAGTTAGAGTGACTCCTAGAAATTCTACCGTTTGAACATGGAGCTTATATTTACTCAGTTTACAGAATAAACAATGACTTTGTAAGATACGTAATACTCATATGACATGTTCCTTGTGAAGTTCTTCAGAGTCGGAGTAAATCAGGATATCGTCTATATAGACAATTACAAAAATATCAAGATGTTCTCTTAATGCATCATAAGGAAGTATTGGAAGGCAGCAGGGGCGTTACAAAGTCCGAAGGGCATTACCTGATATTCGAAGAGCCCATAGTGGGTCTTAAATGCTGTTTTTCCACTCGTCTCCTTCCCGCATTCAGACTAAATGATAGGCCCCGCATAAGTCAAGTTTCGTATAAATCACTGCACTCTTAACTTGATCCAATAATACTGGGATTAGTGTCAATGGATATTTATTTTTGACAGTGATCTTATTCATTGCTCTGTAGTCTATGCATGGTCTTAACTCGCCGTTCGCCTTAGGTACAAAGAATAGCGGAGCAGCTCCTGGAGAGCGTGAGGGGCAAATCAAATCATTCTCTAAACGTTGATCAAGATATTCTCTCAGATATAAGTTTTCTTTTTTCGACAGAGTGTAAATCCTGCAATTAGGTATGGCAACACCAGGTAGAAGGTATATTTGCCAGTCGTACGGCCTATGAGGGGGTAGAGTGCTTGCAGCTTGATCACTGAAGACATCGGCATTTTCAGAATATCTATCAGGCAAGGTAATGGCTTTTTCCGCTGCAGTAGCTATGTATTGAGACAATGTCTTTAGTTTGTAGATTAAACAATTCTTTAAACAAAACGCTGAAGAGAATTTTAAAGTCTTTTTTCGCCAATCAATGTGTGGATTGTGCAACATCAACCAAGGCATGACTAGTATAAAGCCATATTGGGGGGCCTGAATAATACCAAATAAAAGCTTCTCTGAATGTTCATCACCATCGATATCCTGACATATCATATGAATGGGTGAGGTACACATGGTAACTGGACCTCCAGATAACTCATTCCCATCCACAGCTTGCACTATTTCTGGTATCCTTTTCTTTATGCCTAGGAGTTGTAATTTTTTGGCCGTTTGTGCAACTACAAAATTTCCGGTTGCACCAGAATCTATTAAGGCTTGAACTTTTTGCCATTTTCCCAAAACCATAATTTGTATGGAGAGCCGAAGATGTCTGATATGTTGCCTTGAATCAGAGTGTACTGAAGGGATCTTTAAGGTACACAGGAGGTCACCTTCCTTGTTTCTTGGGTCTTCTAGTTTTCCTCAGGATTATCCAGCATGGCTATTTGCCTTTTTTGGGTGGTTGTAGAATCCATTTTATTCTTTGGTTTGGCTAAGCAATCCCTCACAAAATGTCCTTTCTTTCCACAGTAAAGACATTGCCCCTTGCGACAACGGAGATCCTTTTCTTCTTTGGTTAGTGGTTGTTGAAGAGTTCCTATCTCCATAGGCTCCCCCGGGGTCTCCGAAGACACAGAAGGTAAGGGATTTCTATATCTGTCTGGACGCCAAGAACTGCGCTCAGGGTGTTTTTTGTCTCCTTTTCTTTCAGTAAGTCTGTGGTCTAACCTTAAAGTGAGGTTAATCAAGTCTGTACAGTGTTTTGGCCGTGGGTCTATTTGTGCCAGAATACCTTTCAATTCCTCCTTAAGTCCTTGATAGAAAAGGGCTGATCTTTTCTCTTCTGGCCAAGAAGTTTCCACTACCAGACAGTTGAAATGGGACATGTAGGAAATGAGGTCTTTATTACCTTGTCGTAACTCTAAAAGTTCTTTGTACGCTGACATGGTAACGGCGCGTCGATCGAACACCTTTTCGAATTCTTCAATGAAAAGACGCCAATTATACAATAACCAGCTGTCTTGACGTACCAGAGGATTGGCCAAGTAGCAGCATCGCCAGAAAGATACGAGATGAGAAAGGCTATTCTGGATTGTGGGTCTGGAAAAGCGGACGGTCGGCATGTGAAATGCAACTCCACCTGGGTAAGAAATATCTGCACTTTCGAGGGGTCTCCAGAGAATCGTTCGGGGGCTGCAAGAGGAATCTGCGTCGGAACGGTCACAGATATGTTACTGGGAAGAGGAGATAAACGTGGTTGGGGTGTGGCTCCTTGTTGCATGGCTGCTGTGCCTTCAACCTTGGCTTGTAATTGAGTTACTTTTGTGACTAGTGCCGCCGTCGTGTTTTTTGAGTCTTGTAGTTCCTTTTGTAACTGTGTAATGGCTTGCATAACAGTATCCAAGGTGGCCATCTTGAGCAACAACCACACAGACCGAGAGGAATATAAAACTTGTGGGCTCACTATTCTGTCACGGCCCAATTTCTATGGATCTGTGCGTTGCTGATTAGAGGCCCACCTCAGTTGTTGAAACAACACTGATAATTGGAGAGGCCAGGCAGGGGGTAGGGCAAACAGGATAGGAATGGCTTGGAGGGAGATCTGAAAAGGTTAAATACAAGAAAAAACGCCAGGAGCATTAGTCATTAATCAAACAGGTCATGCTACTGTATATTGCGTTCTTTCCACACAGTAAACAAAACTGAATTCTCAAATATCGCAAAGAACCCACAAGAATGGCACTCCAGACCAAAACCAAAACATTACCAGCGAGCATATGCCAGGAGCTCAAGGTACAACAAAGTGAGAACTGACTTTCGTAACTCAAATATCCATCAAAACGAGCAACACAGTTCCGTGCTGACTTGACTCGATTTTCCTTTTATAACTCTTCAATCTTGCAAACATCAAAAGAAAATAATGATACCAAAGTTTCTCACACTAGGAATGTAACATATTCACTCTAAACAAAATAGAGTCATGGACGATCTTTCTGTCGCCAAAGCAGTATAGACATTTCACAATTCCTCAGCAAAATTATGAAACATTACAATGTATCAAGAAAGGATCTTTCAGAACGCGCTGCAGGTAGGAAATAAGCCGGTTACCATAGAAACAAGCAACCGCTAGACCCCGGCTGGCTGCGGAGTGAACAAGAAACAAATAACAGCTTTTGCACAGATAAACATCGGCGGGGGAAAGCCCAGTCGGAACGAGCTCACCAGGAGCGAGTTCGACCACTCGCTTTAAAAACTCCTCGTGCATGAAGGTTGGGAGACTTCAGGAAGGAAGCTGCTCGAATGTTGGTTCCAAAATAGTGAGCACTGGAACCTGGGTGTGGCTGACCTTTATAGAGTGGCCACACCCTAAAGATGGCTGTCACTGGAGGTTGCAGGGACATGAAGTCCCCGGGGCAAAGTATGTGTAGGATGAGGGCAATGAAGCCACCATCGGGCGCTGCCTCCAGGCAGATGAACCTTACCGCAAAGAGGGTGGGAGGAGAGTGATCCAGCATAAGAAGGAGTGTAACAGGGACTCCAAAAGGCGTGATTAAGACCACGCCAAGGCTTAACAGTACATCGCTTCCAAGGTCTGACACCTAGCCCCACCCGGGTAGGACAATGCCGTCTGGGCGGACTCAACCTCACTGTTAAAAGAACAGGAGGGAGTGCGTAAATTTTCACTGGCTGGAAAATGTGGCATTGGCCTACCCGGGTGGGGCTAGGTGGTCAAATGATGAAGCATGACACTATATAGTGTGTGAGACCACTTAGTCCATAAAGGAAACACCCCCCATCATCACTACACGACCCTCCACAGCACTTAAACACCATCTACTCATCAAGTGAGTTTGAGGAGCACCAGGGAACCTTCCCCTGTGTTCAGCTCCTTATTATAAGTGAACCCCATAGTCTTTTGTGTTTCTGGTTCTAAATATAGGGAGAAATCATGGGTTGATTCCTTCTGGTCTGTTTGATTTGTTCTCTCCCTGACTCTCTGTGTGTGTTATGATGCTTCAATTAGTTACCATCATCTCATTACTCTAACTCCATCTTCCTTAAACCAGCTATTATGTCCCTTACAGCCTCCTGATGTGTACTCACTGCAATGCTTCATCAACACTTGAGTAGTCTACACAGAAATTGGGTCTTAAATTGACTCGGCATTGTATTACTTAGAGTGGAGAGTGGGACGCCTGCCTGGAAGGAGTATCCACCTTAGGTCTGTAAGTGCTGTGAGGAGTAGGATGAAATCAGACTTACTAGATTAGTGGTAAGTAATTAAAGCAATGCACTCCAAGGCACAGAAAAGGTGAAAACCAGCAGAAGAGGATCCTGGAACCAAAAACAACAAAGTAGCCATCAAGAAGGGTCAACAAGCATGATATTTTCATGCATGATAAACCAACTTTTTTACCTGTAAATTATTCCGGTTGTTAATACACCTTTTCCTACCCATTCACCTTTTGAAAGATTACCAGCCACATAGGCCCATATTTAAGAAAAAGTGGTGCATCAGAACTGATGCACCACTTTTTCTGGGCCCCTCCTACCGGCACCTGACAACACCATGGTTGCACCTTATTTATAATACAGTGCACCATGGCTGTCGATAGAACAATAGTGTCAAGATTGTTGACGCTAGTGTCGGAAAGTGCAAGGAGGCCCATAAGTTTCTTTGGGAGCGTCATTTTAAGGTATTAAAAATGAAGCTAAAAATGGTACATTGAAATCTGTTACATTTCACTGCACCATTTTTGCGGGCCTCCTAGCTCTAGAATGCCACCTTTACAAAGTGGCACAATGCACGCTTTCTAAATATGGTGCGTGGTAAAAGCCACTTTGCCTTAGCATACAAAAAAGGACACTATGGCGGCACAAAGTGGAACTAGGGGCTCTTAAATGTGCCCCATTGTCCCATATTTACGCATTGTAAAAATATTAAGGCCAAGCATTTTATGATTGGTAGCGTCTCCTCCATTGGAAGCTGTTACAGATTGGTTGATCTGTTTAGGAACAAACAGCTATAGTTGTTTGAAAGAAGTCATGCCATCATTGCCTCAAAAAAGTGCAATGGGAATGGGATTTGATCAGCCCCCTTGAGGAAGTAGCTCTCATGTGTTTCCTCTGGTATTTCTTTCTTTGACTGGGATGCTCATTAAGTGCACAGGATTTCTAAGACTGTTACATTGTCCCATGTGGGTTTGGGTTTTTGTTGTAAGGCTGCAGATGCAACATGGTGTGTAGCTTGTCATTAACAGCCAGTGTATTCTCTTTGATTTATGTACCTTGCACACAGGATGATGTTGTAGTTGCTGATGTTTGTGTTTCTTGTTTGAGAAGTGTTTACTATCATCGTTATTTATTAATTGCACCGCTGTGTTCATCTCTTTTACTTTGCTGTTGTAATACCATACTGTTATAATTACTCCTTTTTTTGTTCACAACGTAAAGGCATGCATGCATGTAGGATTTCAGAAAGATGGAAGAAAACTACTGTTCCTTTTTGTGCAATAGTTTGCTATGTATTCTTTTTGAGTTCACCTCTTACAACAGAAGGGGGGTCATTATGACTTCGGTGGACGGAAAAGCCAGTCTGCAGAAGTCCCGACGGGTAGGTTGCCGCCAGTGTGGCCGCCTTCCAGCGGGCCCCATTAAGAGTTTCCTGCTGGGTCAGCGGGCAGAAACAGTGTTTTCACCGGCTGGTCTAGCGGGAAACAGCCTACAGCATTGTCTCCAGCTCATAATAGAGCCGGCGGCACTGCTATAGTGCGTAGGGTGCACGAGCACCCATCGTGATGTACACTGTCTGCAAAGCAGACAGTGAACATCATGACAGGGCTGGCCCTGGGGCCCCTGCACTGCTCATGCCAAGTGCATGGGCAGTGCATGGGCCCCCCTGGGACCTCCTGCAGCCCATCTCCACCAGCCTTTGCATGGCGGTGCTACCGCCATGTAATCACTGGAAGAGAAGGGACTCGTAATCCCCAGGGAAGAGCTGCAGATTAGTACCGCCAGAAAAACTTGTTATCTGGCAGTGCTGGCGGTCCAACCGTGGGTCGTAATGACCCCCAAAATGTATCTTCTGATCTCTTTTCCTAACATTTGTGTTTGAGGGTACAGCACAACTCTGCTAATGCCATCTGCTCGGCATAAGGGCCCTACTCTGAGCATTCATACTGATGGAGCGCAACATATTGCTTTGTCATGAGTCTTTTCTTCAAAGACAGCTGGGAGACACACAGGAAGTAGCTGATTGGTTACCACATCCTCCTAACATAGAGGCAGATCTGTTATCTTTACAGATTTAAGGACTGTCACAAATTGGTTTCATGGACATTATTGCAGCATTGTATGGATGATCTGCAGTACCCACCATTGTATGCACATTCTGCCTTGTCCCTGCTTAGGGAGCATCTCACAGATAGTTTGGAATGGACTATATTTGCATTGGGTATGAATTATATGTTTCCCTTTTTTGCTTAAGGGGGAACTGCTTCTGCATTGCTTGGATTTTCTGCGACTTCCCTGCTTTGGGTACTTGTCCCCAATTTTTTTTTCTGGAGATTGTTTGCAGACTATGTAAATGATCCATGCATCCCTCTTTAGAAGACACCACAGAGGTATGAACCTGGAATTAGCCTGGTGGCTGGTGCTTGGCTTTGGTTTGAGATAGTGTTGTAGGAAATTTGGGAATATATTGTGTTGCTGTAGGTGAGACTCGCTCTCGCTTCATGATGTAGCTTTTTATGCACAACTTCTCCTCTGTCTTCCTGATGGCTGCTGTGTTCTCTCCGTCCAAATCCTCTGCAAACAATGTGGCTTCCAAAACCTACACTCTGATAGGTTTGAGTTTTGACTCTGTTTGTTAGACCTCTTTGCTTATTGGTCAGAGGCCAGGTATATAAGCTGGATATAGGGACCAGGAGAGGTGGCTGGAGACTCTTTATCTTGTCTAAAGGACACAAAGCATGGCCACAACGTGAAATCCGAGTATATCACCGAGGATCTGGTCTTTTCAAGATTACTCTAGGGACACAATATTATGCAGAGATATCAGTACTTAGAAATAGTACTTCTCACAGTGTTTGTATAGTCAATCTGTAGCTAAGCAAAATTGTTTTTATGTTCTAAAGCTTAGTTAATATTGATATTGACATTAATATTGTAAAAGTGAAATCAAAAGACAGCTGTAGAAAAAGTGTCCCATTTGGCATGGTTAACTCCCCCCCCCCCACACACACTTTTTTCCTGATATTGATTCTGACTTGACTGAAAGTGTGCTGGGATCCTGCTAATCAGGCCCCAGCACCAGTGTTCTTTCCCAAAACGTTCCACAATTGGCACACCTCTGGCACACAGTTAAGTCCCTTGTAACAGGTATACATGGGACCAAGTGCCCTGTGGCCAGGGAAGGTCCTCAAGGGCTGCAGCATGTATTATGTCACCCTGGGGGACCCCTCACCAAGCACATCCACACTGCCGTTGCAGATTGTGTGTGCTGGTGGAGAGAAAAAGACAAAGTCGACATGGCACCCCTCTCAGGGTGCCATGCGTAAAAACCACTGCCTGTGGCATAGGTAAGACACCCCTCTAGCAGGCCTTACAGCCCTAAAGCAGGGTGCACTATACCACTGGTGAGGGCATAGCCGCTTGAGCATTATTTCCTCACAGTGTCTAAGTCCATTCTTAGACATTGTAAGTGCAGGCCATATAACGTATATCAGCTGGGAGTCTGCCCTTATGAACTCCACAGCTCCATAATGGCTTCACTGAAGTATGGGAAGTTTGGTATCAAACTTCCCAGCACAATCAACCCACACTGATGCCAGTGTTGGATGTATTGAAAAATGCACCCAGAGAGCATCTTAGAGATGCCCCTGTATTTTAGCCAAAGTATAGTGCAGGACTGACCAGTCTGTGGCAGTCTGCCACTTCCAGATGAGATTCTGACCACCTGGGGTGAGAGCCTTTGTGCTCTCTGTGGCCAGAAACAAAAACTGCACTGGGTGGAGCTGCTTCACACCCACCCACACTGCAGGAACTGTAACATCTGTCAGTGATCCTCAAAGGCTCAGGCCTCTTGTTACAGTGCCCCAGGGCATTTCAGCTATTGGAGATGCCCACCCCCTGGACAAAGCCCCACTTTTGGCGGCAATTCCAGTGCGAAGATTAGGGAAAACAAGGAGTGACCACATCCGCTGGGACCACCCCTAACGTATCTAGAGCTGAGGTAACCCCCTCATTGCAAAATCCTCCATCCTGGTTTGGATAGGGTTAGGTCTGTATCCCCCTCCCCAAAGGGAGCGGACACAGAAAGGGTGTAGCCACCCTCAGGGACAGTTTAGCTACTGCCCTCTGACTCTTGTAATGCCCCTAAATCCAGGATTTAAGAGCTCCCCTGAACCTAGCTCATCAGATTCCTGGCGACCTCACAAGAAGAAAGAAGAAGGACTGCTAAGCTGACCCCCAGCAGAGAAGACTGAAGATGTAAATTGACTTGGCCCCAGCCCTACTGGCCTGTCTGCAGCTTCTAAAGCCCTGCTAAAAGAAGGTGACACATCCTGCAGGACCAGTGACCTCTGAAAAGCCTCTAGGGGACTACCTGATGCTAAAAGATACCCCTGCACCAGTAGCCCCCGGCCTTGGGGAATCTGACCTTTGGTGCAGCAGCATCCAACAGGCGGCCCTCCTCCTTGTCCAGCCTCTGGTTTCTCAGAACTGACCCCCTGGACTTCACCTGCAGCATCTTTGTGACCCCCAGGGCCCCTACAGGAAAGCATTGGGAGCCCGACGCTGTGTTTGCATCGTGGTCCTGGACGCCCTTGCGCCTCTGAGGGTGAGTGTTTGGTGCTGACCTGTGGCCCCCCCCGGTGCTCCTCTAGACCCCCCCCCCAGGTCTGCCCTCTGAAGACGAGGGTATTTACCTGCTAGCAGGCCTGATTCTGAGTTCCCCCAGGCTCCATAGGAGCCCATGATAAATCGACCTCAACTTGGACCTCGGCACCCGGCTGGCCCCGGTATGCTGGTGGTAGGTGTTTGGGTTTAACTTGAACCCCAACCTGTGGACATCCTAATCCCCGGAGACTGGAACTGTAAATCCTGTACTTACCTCAAAACTTTGCTAACTTTTCTTCCCTCCTAGAACTGTCTTTGAAAATTGCACAGTGTAGACTTCTGAAACATATTATTGCTATTTATTTGAAAACCGTATAACTTGTCAAATTGAAACAAAGTGGTATTGATACATATGTTGGATACGTACTTGCAAATGTACTTACCTGCAACTTGAGTCTGTGGTTCTAGAAATAAAGTAACAACATATATTTTTGCTATATAAAAACCATTGGCCTGCTTCCTTTATTGTCTGTGTGTGTACAACAAATTCTTTGCACTACCCTCTGATAAGCCTAACTGCTCGACCACACTACCGCAAAAGAGAACTTTAGTATTATCTACTTTAGCCTCTGCTAAGCCTCTGGGGAACCCCTGGACTCCATGCGCGCTATACCTCATTTTGATATATTATATACAGAGACAGCTTCCTACAGCAGCTACTCTCTGATTTGTAGACATCCTTACTGTCCAAAGGTCATGCAGGGGCATTTCTTTGTAAGTATACTATGACCTCATGGAGACAGCAGCGCTCATTTTCTGTAAGATTTTGATGCAGTGTTCACATTATGTGTTTCTGCCAGCGATTGAGCAAAGCTTTACTCTGTGAATTTGGAGTTCAGACAAGAGGCAAATTTATTCCAAAGGAAGTCCTTCATAATTAGCACTGTTAGTGAGAAGAGACCTTGGATCTGTCTGAGTGAGCCAGTTTGTACTGGATGCAAGCACTAGTTTGATTACATCAGATTATGGCGCTCTCCATCCAGGGAGCAGCCGTGCTCTGAAAGAGCACATCCTTAATTGAATATCAATACATCAGAAAAAACGCAAGAAAGCAAACAAACATATGCAAAGCCAAAATGTCTTGTTTTTTTCCGTTGCCCTGCCGATGCTTTTTTTCTGAAGCTTTGCAGCACTGACATAACAAAAATAGAGGGAAAAATGCACAGTGATGTGGCCGCCGCCAGCATGTGTGTCATTTCCAGGGTGCATGCATATGTGATAAATGATGCCCTTGCAAGGCTGATGATATATGCATGAGCACGTGTCAACAGGCATGCAGATTCCTTTTTTTTTTCTTTTAATGGTCCAAGGTGGCAGCCACCATTTAGATCAGTGAGTTAAAAAAAAAAGAATTCATTGCACGAAAGTGACTCGGCTGCTGATTACTCCAAAAAAATAATAAAATAAAAAAGATTACCAAGGCTTTGGAGAGCAACGGAGTAGCGGGTCGGTGAGAAGCAACACAGAGTGGTTTGAAGGCAAGGGAGCAACCGAGGCTCTTGCGATGGCCTTGGTCTTAGATGCACTCTCATGGAGTCCTGAAAGAAAAAGTAGAAAGAAGTTCCCTTAATGTGAATATTGGAAGAGTACACTGCTTAATTTGCGCTTGTTGTTTACAGTGCAGAGCACCGACACTTATTTTTGCGGGCCGGGGCTTATTTTTCTGCCTCAAGCATTTACTGCAAGCAAAGACACAAATGGGAAAGACGGAGGAAGAGAAAAACTGAAAAAGCGTCACAATGGGAGAAAGCAGAAAGCTGCAAGAGTGAGCTGAAGGGACAGAGAGTGAATTTAAATGGATTGAGGATGCCCAAGATGGTTTCAGAATTACTCTGCCTCTGTATTCCGTGTTCGCACATTTAATGGCAGCAGCCGTGTTTTTGAGAGGAGGGCGTTGAGCACCGGCACATTTTTATTTACAAATTAAGCACTGGAAGAATACAAATCATCCAATCAAAAAAATGGCACAGACGATATGCTGTAGGGAAGAAACACACACAAGAAGAGGAAGGAAAGCCCTCAAATAAGAAGCAAGTAAGTAACAACAAAGTCAACAAAGGGTAAGCAATGGACGGGCTTTACGCCAACTGTAGGTTTTTGGTATGGTCCAAAACAGGTCTTTTGCAAACAGACAGCAAAATTGTGCCTGGTAGGTGAGACCTAAAGAGAGGACGTATTTATGTTCTTTGTGTAGATATATGTAAGTATTTTTTTTTTATTGCAGTCTTCTTGAGAGCAGTCCAGTCTTTCGCAGGTGTCAGGAACTGCCTGTGACTATGTTGCTAGAGATAAAATACATTAATCTATGCAGGAAAACCTGTATCACCTGGAACCGACAATATGAGTCAGCTTTATCACGGCTGCAGCAATAACCAAATGTGTTGTAAATCTATATAAAAAATATTCAACGTAAACTGTAATACTGCTAGTTACAGGAAGACTTCCCAGAGGGGAGGTGCTGTTTGCTGATCGATGCCTTCATCACATTCCCTAGCATCAGTCAACAAACACAGCACAAATTATGTCCAAATATCAGCATTTTCTCTAGAGATTGAGTTATTTCCCATTAAAACCAAGCACAAAATCCAGCGCTTACCATAATAGGTAAGCGAAGATGCTCAAAAGCAGAGGGAAAGAAGAGCCTTGTTGGGAGTAAGAGAGATTCAGATTGGAAGAGGGGCAGAGGTCTGCTCCCCTCAATCCAGGGATCATTTTACCTTCTCCTTAAGGATGACTACAAATCAGTTAATCAATGATTAGGAAATTGAGCACCAGAGAAAAGAATCCTCCTTAGTTAATTATTCTTGGGTACTTGATTTATACATGTTCAAAGGTGCGCTACAGATTTCTTCTAGTGGTTATTGATTGTGAGATGACAAAAGAATGAATTAACACTCCCACCCAAATCCTTTGGAGTATTTCAAAGTGTGGTATAGCAGGAAGGTCAGCTCCAAAATGAGGATGGAGAGGTTGCTTTCTACGTGTATACTGAAGATGTTTCAAAATTGGGTCATTTGACCAACAGTATTTATTTCCCTGGTGGTGGTTTGATATTGCAGCATCTCTAGCTGATTTCTCTGATAAAAAGGCACTCATTTATGATCCCTACATTTTGCCACAATCTTTACGAAGCCTTTCCCATATGAGTACATGAGTTAATGTGTGCATGTTTGCATAAAAGGGTACATACGTGAGTGTGTGTGTGCATGTGTTTGACTACACACAAAATACTATGTAGAGTGGACCAGACCTCCTTTTGTTGGTAAAACACCATCCGTGTGAAGACACCACTCAATCAAGACTGGTTCCCTGCAGTAGGTTTAGGGATGTTAGAGCCTTTATTTGTTTTTATTTGGTGCCCTGTATACAGGTGGACCTGGACTTAGAATAGCACACCACAAGTCATTTAAGTCAGTGACTAGTCCTTGTATGGGACACTTAAGTGAGCAGGTTATCTGTAACTTCTTTTATGACAAGGTTGGTGTGTAGTTGTATGATGGATGTGATGATCTTGTTGTGTTTGAGTGTCTGATATTGTGCCAATGTTATGAGTTTCTTCTTTGTAGCAGAATAAGCATGTCTAGAGTTGTTTTCATGTACATGGTTCACACAGCAGGTTTATATGGTTTTGTCAAATGTATACCTAAATGGGTGCCAGACCCCTTACATTAGAGAGTTAAGAACAATGACACAAAGACGACATAGCAAATCAGGGTAGCAAGAAATATTTTGTGTACCTAATATATATCACAAATAAAGGTAATATGCATCAATCAATCAATCAAACAGGATTTCTATAGTGTGGCTAATCGCCCAATATGGTATCCAGGTGCTTGCAGGTCCCAGAGGTTAATTCAAACAGCCAGGTCTTGAGGGCCATTCGGAATTCCAGAAGTAAGGTGATGGTGCAGAGGTGCATGAGGAGGCTGTTCCAGGTTTTTGCTCCAATGTGAGAGAAGGAGCGTTTTCTACTTCTGCTTTGGTAGATGCGAGGAGTATGGGCAAGTGAAAGAGAGGCAGGGCGTAGTCTTCTTGATGCTTGGTGGACATTGAGGTGGTGGTTAATGTACGCTGGTCCTTGGTTGTGTAGAATTTTGTGTGCATGGCTGGTGATGAGGGCCTGTGTCACGGTGCATCTCATGTGTAGTGGTAGCCACTTGAAGATCTTACATTGCAGGCTCAAAGTGAGGAAGCAGGTGGGTCTGATGGTGGGAGTAAGAGTGGGAAAAGAGACGGAAAGGGGTCTAACATGGGAAAAGAATTAAAGACATACAAAATCCCTATCAGTGTTGCACAGAGGCAGCTGGAGAGGGAAGACAGAAGTGGCCTGATTAGTACTGTGGCACAGCATTCATGGCAGACACCCTACGACTAGTTTCCCCTAACAATAATGCTATGCAGAGCATGGATAGGTCACGAAAGGTACACCAGCCTCATTTGGCAGCCGGGGTGCCAAAGAATCTTATAGCAGTTGAAAAATAAACAGTGGCAAAGGCAATAGGTTGTCTCCTAAACTAAGACTCTGGCTTAGCGCTTCAAGGTGTGCTTTCACATCTTCGGGTATCGCAAGTGAAGTTAGTGCAATGCACTAGTGATTGAATGTGAAAAAACAGGTTGTTATTGCCCCACAAAAAACCCACTCAATGCATAGTTTAAGTGAAGTATTTGTTTTTAGACAACTAACAGTCCCTAAGCAGGGATCTACAGAAGCAGTGGTAAATTAGAAGCCCCATTTCTTTCTTTACAATATAATGCACAAAAACTGCACTAAGAAAAACACATTTTTACTAAAATGTGTTTATTTCAACAGGCTCATCCTGTTGCTCAGCACTTCTAAAAAAACAAAAAAATTAATATTAAAACAGCACAAATGCACATTGCGAACAAGAGTAAAATGAAAATTTCTACCATACTGAAAATGTCATCTAGCAACCTAACATTCTAAAACCTATTTCTATGTGCTATGCAAGGAGAGCCTTGAATAGTGCAATGCACATCTAGAGTTTCTTAAGGAGAATCAAAGCACTACATATATGTTTACCTCAAAATGCTGTAGTTATTAGCGGTTGTTAGCAAGTGTTCCTTTGAAATGAAAACACATCAGCATCAGTTCTTGTCCTCTCGGATTTGGCTCTGAATCAGCTTTCACTGCAGAACGAGATACAGTAGCATCCCAGCAGTCCGAAGATCTTCTGGCAGAATCTTGTATGATAATCTGGGGTTACGGACCGATCCTGTCAAGTGGTCATTTGGTGGGCCTTTTATTCTGTATTTTATCTGAGATTGAAACTTCTGACATAACCTTAGGAATGTATGGCATAACCTACATGTATTAATATGTTAAATTATAAACAAATAGCACTGTTTGTGTTATTATCTAACTTTGAAATAGAGATAACAAGTCACTTGTTCCAGACTCATATCGCATCAGCTTTCTTATTGAGGTCATTCTCTGAGTGACTTGACACTTTCACAGGTTCTTGGAAAGATAAGGACAGACAACATCTGTGTCAAAGGCGGACATGATGGTGATTAGGCAAAAATAGAGAAAATGGAGTCTAGGCCTGCTCAAGAAGAGTCTAGCCTCAGGAACTTCACATCATCCCTGGTTTATACGTCTGAATGTGACATCATGGGGCGGAGCTATGTCCGGGGTTTTATGTAATTCATATGGAAATCGATCCTCTCAAAACACAAAGATATAAATCTCTACATCTAACACAACTTCATAACATTCATCATGTAGCATAAAATGAATATATGTAAAAGTAACTGTATAAAAGATATGATTACATAAAATAGCAAGAAGTAATGCAGTAAGCTTTCCATGAATACTTTTCTTAAACCTTGCATGTTTCAAAGAATAAATACATTTTGCGAAAAGAGCACATTCAGTTTTCACTAAGTTCAGAAAGCCACACATGTCCCAGGTATCGTGATAGGGTTTCTCTGCATTTCTTTTCCGCTAGATATGTGTACTCCATATTAATGTTTTAGTGGTCAGATAAGGAGGAAGATACCAATGCCATAGCCAATGAGCAGGAGAATGGTAGGAAATCCTCCAAAAAGACTGAAGAATAAAGAGTGAAAACATGATGGTATCAGGCCAAATGCGGCTTGATGGTGTCAGTCCGAATGTGGCTTTAAATCCAGTCATCAGACTAAATCCAAAGTCCTCAATACCGTTTGTTGTTGACGCATTCAAAAATCGTATGGACAATATCAGCAAAGTGAGTCCAATATTGCATCTGTAACACCCTCTGAATCTCAAAGCAGTTCTGGCATCTACAAGTTATAATTTTTAGATGCAGAAGTGAAAGAGACTTCTTTGTAGTATCACAGCAGTTAGTTTGCTAATTTCATCAAAATGCATGCCTCTCGTATCAATACTAGGCCAAGGGACACGTTTGATTACATGTTAAGCCAGTGGGTACAAGGTTCTTCCACAGCAGTGTATTATTTTAGGAACTGTAATCACATAAATCTGGCCAGATTTCAACCCACAACAACTGATGTTTTTTAAACTTAAATGGGAACGAAAGGAATAGGAGTTACCGATAGGAAACAAGTTAACCCGGGCATCAAGGGTTTTCACATTCCTGGAAAGGAAATTGTATCATGTAAAAGTGAGTGCCCTCGATGTTTTCTGCGGCTGGAAGTACTGATATAAACAAGATAATTTTCATTTAAGTACATGTAAGAAAAAGGACATTTCTATGAATGGAACAGATGTGAATTGTGCATTGGTTCATACCAGCCTAAAGATTTATATATCTAACAAACATGAAGATGAAAAATTGTAATAGGTAGAGAAATAATGACTTATATTAGTTATGTAAGGGGAGGATTTTCACTAACTGAAAACAATGTTTCTTCTATTTGTTCAATACTCAACATTGCATATGTGGATTCTTATTCAGCCATTATTTAGCCAATATTTAGCTTATTTTCTGTGTCAATGTTACACTCGAAAACCTCTACAACTCGATAAACGTGGACTGTGTGCACTTACTTCCTGTATTATGTCGGTCAGCACTAGTGAGCGATGTGTAGACCTACTAAAAAAGACTTTGATCCTCCCTTCATTTTGTTGTTTATAGAACATTCCGTAAATAACATTCAGTTGCTGGTATTTAAAACGAGTGGCACAAGTAAATAGGTAAGATGAGAATCAAGTGTTTATAAAATCACTTTGGATGACAAAGCGTTTATGGAGCTATGGGCTAATAAATTTCGGTTTGTGTGTTCCCTTTGACATGGTTCACAGCACTCGGGAACTGAGTATCGTAGTTTGGATACTTGCTTCACAGATGGAAAGGTATGAATTATAACCCGGGTTTTGCACTGAGGTTGCATGTTTGCATGCTTTATAACTTGAACCATCTGGCTGGGCACCCTTGCTTTGTGTGCAATTTGGAAATGTTATAATGTGTAGAGTAATAACTAAGGCATGAATACTGGCGACTAAAGAACAATATTGAGTTGTGAATGAAAGATTTATAGGATTTTAGAAAAGGGAGTTTGGGACTGATATCTGTCACTTTTGGTGTGAATTGGTGATAAGGTGTGTTTGATGCGATTGTCTTTAATGTATTGTTTCAATTTTTAGAGTGATGCCAGCGTTCTCCGACAGTCCTGATGAGGCCTTGAGTTGTTAGGCCGAAACGCGTCGACATATTTTGAATGGGTCTAAGGAGTCTGAAAAAGTTAATTGATTTCCAATAAGTTGCATAGCACTACTTACTACCTTTCTCAAAAAAAAATTGAGGTAGCATACAGCTGGGTGCAAGACCCTTGGGCACCATGTGATTTGTGATCACTACGTTCACTGTTTTGTTGTGACTATCTTACAAAATGTTGGAGTAGGGCACTTGGTTTTAGATATTGTATGTATTGTTTGTTTCATAAGCTTTATATTTATGTATATGTGTATATATAACTGTATATAGGTTCACCTTAGTGTCATTAGTTTATAGATAGGCATTTGTCCTGTGACTCTGTTGCTGCTGCGTATGATTAAATGAAATAAATAAGGGAAATAGTTTTACCCTTTTTGAACCAAGAGTCACTATTGGTTCTGCATAATTATTTGAATTTGTCCCTTTCCTGCTAATATTTTGTGTGCGTATTGTTAAGTTGGTATCCTAAGCAGGCAAGGGTTATAGGATACTCCCCCCTCTTCTTTTCCAGTAGATTCAGGGACCCCTCTAGTCTTGAGATGTTTAGTAACTGCTTCCTGGTAATTTACTCCTATTGCAATAGGAGCCACCATTTAAACAAATAGATAAAAATTAGATTCAAAGGAAAAGGAAAACCCACGGATGGGGAATAGCCATTTAAAAGTCAAGCTTGACAAACCTCTGACAAAAGGTGCTTTCTGGTTCCCTGGAGGATGTAACCATGATTACTACAAATGTCCCTGTAATGATGTAATGATGGTTTACTAGTGCATGTATACTAAGAGAAACTACTCAAGGGTCTCAAATAATCCAAACACCTTGTAGGAGGCTGGCGGCCTGGCTTGTAGTGGGTACCTTGGGTACTTACACCTTGTACCAGGTCCAGTTATCTCTTATCAGTGAAATGTAGTAGTGTTCTAGCAGCTTAGGCTGATAGAGTTAGCTATAGCAGAGTAGCATACGCTGAACTAGGAGACATGCAAAGCTCATGCAATACCAATTATAGTTACACAGTACTTATACACAAGTAAAGACAATACTCAGTGTTACCAAAAATAAAGGTAGTTTATTTGGGTGACACAGTACCAAAAATATCTTAGAGGCAATACTCCTTCTGGAGGTAAGTATTATACACAATATATACACTAGACACCAAAATAAGGTAAGTAATTAGACATAGGATAGTGCAAACAATAGGAAATGCTATAGAATGCAATGGGAGAAAATAGGTCTAGGGGCAACACAACCTATACAATAGGAAAGTGGAATGCGAATCACAAATTCCGCCCTAGACAAGTGTAGTGTGTGCAGAATCACTGGGAGAGTATGGATACAGTAAAGGTAAGTAAATTACCCCACCCCAGAGCCCGGAAAGGCAGGAGTAAAGTATTGCAAGTTTCCTTAGGACACACTACACCTCGTGATTGGGATTACTGCAAGAACCAACCAAGTCTGCAAACAACAAACAGTGGATTCCTGGACCTGAAGACCTGCAAAGGAAGGAGACCAAGTCCAGAAGTCTAAAGAAGTTCCAGGAAGGACAGGAGCCCCTGCCAACCCAGAAGAGGGTGCAAAAGAAGAGTTCCCGGTTGGACAAAGACTTCAGAAATGTACCCTAGGGAAATGCCAGTGGGTTCCTGCATGATGCAAAGGATGTCCCATGTCGTGAAGTTGGATGCAGGCGAGTTTTGGTGCTGGATTCCTCCAACAGGCCTTGGATCTGGCAAAGTCGCATTTTGCGTCAACTAGGTGATATCCGGGCCCGAGTGCTGGGGACCTGGGCCAGGCTGTGCACGAAGGAATCTTGCAAATAGTGCACAGAGGCCTCAGGAGGTGAAGAAGACGCAGTGCACAGGGGTACTATTGTTCTGGGGAAAGGCAAGGTCTTACCTCCTCCAAATTGAGACAGCAGGACCGCAGGACAGGCTGTGTCGATGGGGTCTACCCTCTGTGTTCCAAGGAGCATGCTCGCTGCCAGGAGAGGAGTCCAAGAGAACCGGTCGTCGACTTAGAAGGTGCCTGCGTGAGCAGGGGAGTGACTCCGTCACCCCACGGGAGATTTCTTCGGTCCTTTTGGTGCAGGATGAAGACAGGGAGTCCTCAGAGCGTGCACACCATGGAAACTGTTGCAGTTGCTGGCTGGAGCTGAAGTGGCAGAAGAAAAGTATCCTTTGTGGATAATTTGTTGCTGTTACAGCGGTTCCTGGAGCAGGCTGCGGTTGATTGGAGGTCAGAGGATGAAGTAGAAGTTGCAGAGGATTCCTGCTGGAAAATTGCAAGTAGAATCTGAAGAGATCTCACAGGAGAGACCCTAAATAGCCCTGAGAGGGGGATTGACTACGTTATCAGGTAAGGACCTATCAGGAGGGGTCTCTGACGTCACCTGCTGACACTGGCCACTCAGAGCCCTCCAGAGTGCCCCCACACCTTGCAAAGCATGATGGCCAAAGTCTGGGACACACTGGAGGAGCGCTGGGCACCACCACTAGGGTGGTAATGAACAGGGGAGTGGTCACTTTGTCCAGTTTCGCGCCAGAGCAGGGGACAAGAGGTCCCTGAACCAGTGTAGACTGGCTTATGCAAGGAGGGCACCATCTGTGACCTTTAAAGCATTTCCAGATGCTGGGGGAGGCTACCTTTCCCCAGCCTGTAACACCTATTTCCAAAGGGAGAGGGTGCAACACCCTGCTCCCAAAGGAAATGCTTTGCTCTGCCTTCCTGGGACTGAGCTGCTCAATCCCCAGGAGGGCAGAACCCTGTCTGTGAGGTGGCAGCAGCTGTAGCTGCAGTGCAAGCCTCAGAGAGCTGGTTTGGCAGTACTGGGGGTACACGGTGGAGCCCCACAGGATGCATGGAATTGGCTCCTCAATACCAGATTTGGAATGGGGGGACAATTCCATGATCTTAGACACCTTACATGGCCATATTTGGAGTTACCATTGTGAAGCTACATATAGGTATTGACCTGTATGTAGTGCACACGTGTAATGGCGTCCCGGCACTCACTAAGTCCCGGGAAATGGCCCTGAACTATGTGGGGGCACCTTTGCTAGTGCAAGGGTGCCCTCACACTTAGTAACTTTGCACCTAACCTTCAGCAAGTGAAGGTTAGACATATAGGTGACTTATAAGTTACTTAAGTGCAGTGAAAATGGCTGTGAAATAACGTGTGCCTTATTTCATGCAGGCTGTAGTGGCTGTCCTGTGAAAAGGTTTGTCTGAGCTCCTTTTGGGTGGCAAAAGAAATGCTGCAGCCCATAAAGATCTCCTGGAACCCCAATGCCCTGGGTACCTAGGTACTATATACTAGGGACTTATAAGGGGGGTCCAGTGTGCCAATTGAAATTGGTAAATGAAGTCACCAGCCTATAGGGACAAATTTAAAAGCAGAGAGAGCATAGGCACTGAGGTTCTGATTAGCAGAGCCTCAGTGACACAGTTAGGCACTATACAGACATACACATTAGGCCATAAACTATGAGCACTGGGGGTCCTGACCAGCAGGATCCCAGTGAGACAGGCAAAAAACATACTGACATACAGGTAAACATGGGGGTAACATGCCAAGAAAGATGGTACTTTCCTACACACCTCAAGCAGGTTCCCATGTTGGGTGCATAAACTAAGACTCTGGCTTAGCTCCACAAGGTATGCTTTCACACCAATGGGTCTCACGAGTGACCTTAGTTCAATTTACCAGTGATTTAGTATCAATCAATCAGTTGATTTATAGAGAGGAGCTTGGGAAATGTGAGGGTGTCCAGACACTGGGAGGGTCCAGTGGTTCAGCCAAAGAGCCAAGGTCTTCAATGACTTTCGGAAATCTGGAAGAGATGGGGAGGTCCAACAGTGAAGGGGTAGTTTGTTGCATGTCTTTGCTGCGAGGTAGGAGAATAAGAATCCTCTTCTCCCACTTTGTCAGATGTGAGTGATGTAGGTTAGCAAGAGGAAAGCATAGCGGAGGTGGGCTTGTGATTCAGTGGGTGGTTTATTTAGATGGGCCTGCAGTTGTGTAGGGCCTCATATGCGTGGGTCGGTAGTTTCAATTGGCATCTCTTCTGTAGTGGGAGCCAGTGGAGTTCTCTAAGGTAGGAGGTGATGTAGGTTTGTCATAGGAGGTTGAGGATGAGTCTGACTGCAACGTTATGTATGGTCTGTAGTCTTCGAAGGAGGTGGGCTGCAATCCCTCCTTAGAGAGCAATGCTATAGTCCAATGGGCTGGAGATGAGGGCATGAGTGATTGAGCATCTTGAGCTCTGGGGTAACCATTTGAAGATCTTGCAAAGTATGCATAGGGTGAAGTAGCAGAAGGAGGATATGGAGTTGACCAGGGATAGCATGGTTTGTTTGTTGTCCGTTATGATGCCTAGATTTCTAGCCTGATTGGTCAGGGTTGGTCCAAGTTCTGTGGGTGACCAGGATGTATCCTATGGGGAGCATTTGTTGCCAAAGATCTGTACCTCTGTCTTGTCCATGCTGAGTGTCAGGCAGTTGGCTCTCATTCAGTTGGCAGCATTGCTCATGTAGTTGTGGCAGTTGGTTTTGGTGTTGGTGGTGTCTTCAGAGACGGAGAGAATGAGTTATGTGTCATAGGCTTAGGTTGTGATGCTGAGTCTGTGGGTTCTGATGATGTTGGCCAGTGGTGTCATCTATGTGTTGAAGAGGGTGGGGCTGACCTGTGATCCTTGAGGTACTCTACAAATTATTTATTTGGGGTCAGAGATTAATGTTGGTAGATGGACTTCTGCCGGAGAGGAAAGAGGCAATTCATCTGAGAACAGCTCCTTGGATACCCATGTTGTGCAGCCTTGTGATGAGCGTATGGTCAGAGACAGTGATGGCAGTGGATGCCGCCGCAGGGTCTAGGAGGATCAGTGCCGCTGTTTCACCCTGGTCAAGTAAGGCGAGGATGTCATAAGTGGCAAAAATAAGGGCTGTTTAGTGCTCTGGGTGCTGCAGAATCCAGATTTGGGAGTTACCAGATGTGTGGTGAGATGTAGGTTGATAGCTTATTCTAATACTTTGGCCAGGAACAGGAGCAGGGAGATGGGTTGGTAGTTGTTGAGTCTGCTGAGGTCGGCTGATGTTTATTTTAGCAGGGTGTTAACCTCTGTATGCTTCCAGTTCTCTGGGAAGGTGGCCTTGGATATTAAGGTATTCAACAGAGTGATGAGTTAGTAGCTGATCCACCCTCCGCCTAGCTTGAAGAAGTGTTGTGTACACGGGTTTGTAGGGGCCCGAGTAGACTGAGTTCATGATGTTGGTTCCCCGGGGGAGTAAGCTGGTTACATTCAGTCATTCCGTTGTCTGCAGTGATAGCAGGGCAGTAGTGTTAGTTGAAGACGTCAGTGACCTTGGGGTGGTGTTTAAAATTCCTGTAGGTTTTGGCAATCTTGCTGTGGAAGAGGTTTGCAAGGTTGTCGCGGAGTTCCTTTGAGGGAGTTATGTTGCTTGTTGCAGCTGAGGGGTTAGAGAGTTCCTTGACAATGTTAAAGTGTTCTTTGCTGTTGCTGGAGCTTGATTCAGTGTGCGAAGTTAGGGATTTTTACTTCGATTCCCGCAGCTGTTGGTGGTGTTGGTTGAGGGCTGTGTTGAAGGAGGTCTTGTCAGTGGTTTCCTTGTTCAAGCTCCATCTCCTTTCGAGTTGTTTAGCAGCTCTGAGGTCTTCAGTATACCTTGCCTGCTTGTTGGACCTTTTGTGTGTGTTGTTGCTGATGGGAGCGACCCTGTCAGTGCAGTTTGTGATCCAGGTGTTGAAATTTCTGATATTTTGGTCTACATTGTTGAAGGAGTTGGGGTGGGTGATATTGAGGGTGTTGATCCATTTGTACTCTGATACTTTGTTCCAACTATGATGGGGGACAGTGGGCAGATTGGGGAGGAAGTCCATGAGATGGTGGTGTTCAAGTGGATGATCAAGTGGTTGGTCCAAGGGTGGCTGTACTTGCTCGGTCACTGGAGGTGAAAATGGGGTCTAGCGTGTGACCTGCGGTCTGCGTAGGACCGTGGGTGATGCCAATCATGTGCATGTTGTTGAGCAGGTTGGGGGTGTTAGTGTTGTTGTGGTCATCGAACTGAAAGTTGACGTCACCAAGGAATATGTAGTCATTGGAGTGTACAGCGAGGGGGACAATGAAGTCAGTGATGAAGTTTCAGAAGTTTGGTCATGGACCTGGGGGTGGTAGGCAAGGGTGCCCCTGATGTTAGTTTTGCTGTCCTTTTGGAGCTGGACGTTTAGGTGTTCCATTGTTGGGGGAACATCACCCGTTAGGGTAGTACATTGGATGGATTCCTTGTGTATGATGTTGATCCCTTCTCTTGCCTTGTTGATGATGTTCCGGTGAGTGATTTTTGGATCTTTTGAGCACTGCAGTGGTGATGTCCGGTGAGGATGTGGGGTTGAGACAGGTAGAGGACATCAGGTGCGAGGGTGGTGATGAGTGAGGTCTCTAAGCTCAGTGGCATGTTTGCACCTGGAGCGTGTGTTGAGGCTGGCATATGCGGGCTGGTGCTTTTGTTTTAGTGTGGTCTGTGATGTTGTCTTGTTGGGGCCGGCGGTGGGCTGGTGTGCATGCTGTAGCAGATTAAGTGACAGTGGGTGCAGGTGAATGATCCAATGCAGCAGGGTTTGTTGCAACACCTGGGGGCAGGGGCGCAGAGCTTAGCAGTCGTGTAGTTGCAGGTGTTGAAATGACCAGGGTTTGTGGCATTGGATGCATTCCAGACGTGGACGGGAGCAGACAGATTTGTCTTTGCTGCACATTTGACACACCAGACGCATATGTCTGCTGTGCAGTCACCATTAAATTCATCCTAAGAAGTTGGAGGAGTGCAGGCATTGAGGTCAAAGCACAAGGAGGTGGCAAAACATCAAAGTAAGTGAGAGGGAGAAAAGGGCAATAAGGTCGAAGCACAAAGAGGTGACAAAACAAGGAAGTGAGCGAGACAGGAAAGGGCAAGGATGCCAGTAAGAGTGCGAGAGAGAGAAAAATCAAGGAGCCAAAGTGGAGACGAGGAGGAGAGAGGAGTTCACAGGTAGAAGTGGCAGTTGCTGGTGTAGCAAAGAGCTAGGTCCGAAAGGGCCTTGGCTGGTTGGACGACCAGTTCAGGTAGGTGGGGAGCATGGCCACCTGTGAAAAACAGATTGTTGTAGCCCCACCTAACCCCACTCTATACATAATTGAAGTGTTGTTGGTGTTTTTATGTTACTAACAGTCACTAAACAGGGATCTAGGGATGCAGTGGTAATTTAGAAGCCCAATTTTGTTCTTTACAATATCACACACAAGAACTGCACCAAGAAAAAGACATTGTTTCTGGCCTTAGGGACTTTATGTCAAGGTCTGGAGTTGGCTGCCCACCTTTAGGCTTGGACTCTGTGTGCTTTTGTATGTTGCGTTTTTAAAAAAAACTGTATTGTTGGGGAACCTGAAGGCCTTCGCTATTAAAAAATACAAACTGGCTAAAACAAAAATATGTTTTGCTCTAAAAAAAAAAATCATTAGTAGTTCCTGGCAATGAAGGGATTTTTTTTTTGGTTAGAAGTGTTCCTTTTGAAGAAGCAGATTGCCATGGCTCATAATAAGGCCAGCCAATGGCTTACGTGTGATGACCATTTGGTCAATGCTGTGTGCTACAGAAGATGGAAGAAACGTGTGAATGACACAACAACAGACCAAAGGATGAAGAGGGCTGGTAGAAATCCCCCACAAGTGAGTACATTGCACAAAATGTGTGGGCAGACCGAATCAACAAGTTACTTACCTTCAGTAACGCTTTTTCTGGTGGATACACTAGCTACCTGTGGATTCCTCACCTTATGAATTCTCCCTATGCACCAGCATTTGACGGAAAAATTTCTTCCCAGCTCTCCACATCGACGAGGATGTCACCATTGCACGGCTCCTCGCGCGACTCCGTCCGACGTCACCATGGCAATAAGAGGTCCTCACCGGCATGCTGACATCAGTTTCACCCTTTTTACGTGCCTTTGAGGCGAACAGGTGAAAACCGACCTCACGATAGCACATATATACATACATATAGCCATATGGATGCAATACAAGTACAACATTTATTTATATAAAAATTAATCAACACGTATATACAATTATAATAAATAAGCGTTGGTATGACCAGACAGGCAACGGGGAGGCGGCTGGGACAGTGAGGAATCCACAGGTAGCCAGTGTATCCACCAGAAAAAGCGTTACTGAAGGTAAGTAACTTGTTCTTCTGATGGATACAACTACCTGTGGATTCCTCACCTTATGAATAGAGTCCCAAAGCAGTACAGCACTCGGCAGTAGGTGCCTGACTAGTCACACCAAGAAATCCTGCAACACAGAACATGCAAAAAGGCTGTCCCTCCTGACTTCAGAATCCAAGTAATAATGCTTCGCGAAAGTATGGAGGGAAGCCCAAGTTGCTGCTTTACAAATATCTACAACAGGAACACCTCTAGCCAAAGCTGAAGTGGCAGAATGAGCTCTAATACCCTCAGGAGGAATCTTATTTGCTAATGAATAACAGATCTTAGTGCAAAGAATGACCACCTGGATATGGTTTTTTTGTGGACAGCTCTGTCTTTCATCTTGCCCACATACCCAACAAAGAGTTGGTCATCCAAACGAAAGTCCTTTGTTCTATCAACATAGAAACTGATGGCCCTTCTTGGGTTTAGGTGATGGAGCCTTTCTTCCTCTTTTGAAGGGTGAAGAGGAGGTTAGAAGGATAAAAGAGTAATAGACTGCCCCATATAAAAGGGAGTGACAACCTTAGGAAGGAAAGCCGCCCTGGTTCTCAGCACCACTATGTCAGCATAGAATGATGTAAAGGGAGGTTTGACACTAAGAGCCTGAAGCTCACTCACATGCCTAGTGGATGTAATAGCAACAAGGAAAACTGTCTTTAAGACTAGCAACCTTAAAGGACAAGAATGTATAGGTACAAACGGTGAACCAATTAAAAAAGTCAAAACTAGATTTAAATCCCACAGAGGCATGAGAAACGGTGTGGGAGGAATGTTGGCCTTTCAAGAACCTAACAACTATAGGTGATTTGAACAGGGAAGGTTGATTCGGAAGGCAAAGAAATGCTGACAGCGCCGACAAATAGCCCATGACAGTCACAACTGCACAACCCTTCTGTGCTAAAGTAAAAGCAAACAACAGAACATCAGACAAATGGGCTTTCAAGGGATCAGTTTGTTTCTCTCCACATCAAGCCACAAATTCCGCCCATCTGCCGGCATAAACAGTCTTAGTGGAGTGTTGCCTGGCTGATAAAATAACATCCACCACTTCTGGCAGGAGAAAAAAAGAACTCAGATTGCCCAGTTCAATCTCCAGGCATGTAGGTGCAGGCTCTGGAGGTGGGGGTGTAGAACCTGCCCCTGCGACTGCAAGAGGAGATCTGCTCTGAGAGGAATATGGAGCGGAGGGCACAGTGACAGTTGAAGAAGATCCATGTACTACACCCTTCTCGGCCAATCCGGAGCTATTAAAATGACTTGAGCCCGATCTTGGTGAATCTTCCTCAGAACCCGAGGAATCAACGGTATGGGGGAAACGTGTAAAGTAACTGGCCGCACCAGGTCACCTGAAACGCGTCCCCCAACGCTCCTTGCACCGGATACTGGAGGCTGCAAAACGACAGGCAGTGCGCGTTGTCCCGAGTGGCAAACAGGTCTATATGTGGAGAACCCCACACCCTGAAGATGTGAAGAACCAGATCCGGATGGAGACGCCACTTGTGGTTGACCGAGAAATGCCAACTGAGACCGTCCGCACGTACGTTGAAAACTCCTGCCAGATGGTTTGCTACTATGCAAATTTGATGGACCTGTGCCCAGGACCAGAGTCGCAGAGCCTCTCTGCAGAGAAGGTACGACCCTACTCCTCCCTGCTTGTTGATGTACCACATCGCAGTAGTGTTGTCCGTCAAGACTTGAACTGACTGACCGCCAAGGGACAGGAGGAAGGCCTTGAGAGCCAGACGTATCGCCCGCAATTCTAACAGATTGATATGAAAAGTCTGTTCCACTGGAGACCAAAGACCTTTGATCTCCATGTCCCCCAGATGAGCACCCCACCCTAGAGTGGAAGCATCCATTATGACCGTAGCCACTGGAGGTGGTAGAGCAAACGGCCTTCCTTAGGAAAGATTGCTGTCCCCAGCCCACCATCGTAGATCCACTGCAGGGTCTCTGGAGATCGTTGTCGACTCTTCGAGATCCCCTTTGTGTTGAAACCACTGCTTGCGGAGGCACCATTGGAGAGCCCTCATGTGCCAACATGCTTGAGTGACCAACAGAATGCAAGAAGCAAACAGACCGAGCAGACATAGGACCTTGAGGACTGGAACAACCGCTCCTTTTTGAAACATTGGAATCAACGCCATAAATGTCCTGGATCTGCTGAGGCGGAGAATAGGCCCCATTCAATGTTGTATCCAGTACTGCCCCTACAAACAGGAGGCATTGAGAGGGCTCCAGGTAAGACTTGGGCATGTTTACCGTAAAACCCAGACTGAACAACAACTGCGTTGCCATTTGGAGGTGATGCAGCACAAGCTCTGGAGACTTGGCTTTGATCAGCCAGTCATCCAGGTAAGGGAATACCGATATTCCCTTCCTTCTGAGATGCGCTGCAACCACCGCCATCACCTTCGTAAAGACTCGAGGTGCGGAAGTGAGACCAAAAGGAAGGACTGTAAACTGATAGTGTTGTGACCCCACCACAAACCAGAGATACTTCCTGTGTGACTTGAGAATGGGGATATGAAAGTAAGCATCCTGCAAGTCTACCAACACCATCCAATCCGCTTTGTTCACTGCCAAAAGCATCTGCGCTAGAGTCAGCATCTTGAATTTCTCCTGTTTGAGGAACCAATTCAAAATCCTCAGATCCAGGATAGGTCTCAATCGATCATCCTTCTTGGGAATCAGGAAATATCTCGAATAGCATCCCTGACCCCTTTCCTGCTCTGGAACCAACTCCACTGCGCCTTTTGATAAAAGGACCTGAACCTTCTACTGAAGTAACAGGAGATGATCCTCTGAACAAAACGAAGGACAGGGAGGGATGGTAGGGGGAAACTCCCGAAAGGGAAGGGCATACCCTTTCCCCACAATATTCAGTAACTCCCACTCATGGAGAAAATGAAATAACCTTCCCCCTATGGGAGAAGCATGACTTAAAATGGATGGAAAACTAGGGCTGCTTTCCTTGTTGCGCTCCCACAAAGGAAGATGTGGCAGGGTGCTGCTGGGTGGTTCCTTGCATTCTAACCCTCACCCGTCCTCTAAAGGACCTATATGAAAGGTTGGCAGACTGTTGAGTCGTGGATTGAGGCCTTCCATGAAAAGCAGCTCCATGGCCAAACCCTCTAAATCTCTGAAAGGACCTGAAAGGAGTAGATGTGGAAGCCTGCAGTCCCAAAGACTTTGCTGTGGCTCCACTATCTTTGAAGCGCTCTAAGGCAGAGTCTGCTTTGGCCCCAAACAACTTTTCTCCGTCGAAAGGAAGGTCTACTAAAGTGGTCTGGACGTCTGATGAAAACCCAGAAGACCTCAGCCACGCATGTCTCCTAGCGGCAACTGAAGTACCCATCATCCTGGCCACCGAGTCTGTAGTATCCAGACCAGACTGGATGATCTGTTTGGCCGCAGCTTGGGTGTCCGACAGGAGTTCATGGAACTGTCCCTGCATATCCTGCGGCAAGTTAGGCACTACAGATCTAGCTGTGCCCATCAGGGCATGCACATATCTACCCAACACACAGGTAGCTTTAACCGACTTCAGGGCCATACTGCAGGAAGCAAAAAGTCTTCTTAACCGTCTGCTCCATCCTCTTGGACTCCCTTACTGATGGAGTAATAGGAAAGGAGCCTGGTGTAGAACGAGCCGAACAAGAAGCCTGGACCACCAAGTTCTCTGGAGTCGGATGTCGTGACAAAAATCCCGGATCTGCCGGAGCAACCCTGTACCTTCTTGCAACAGTTCTGGACACAGCTGGTGATGTAAGAGGCTTTCTCAAAATCTCTAAGATAGGCTCCGCAAGAGCATCATTGAATGGGAGCAAGGGCTCCGCTGAAGTAGAAGAAGGATGTAAGACTTCAGTGAAAATGTTAGTTTTAACTTCAGCAGCTGGCAACGGAAGGTCCAAAAATTCTGCAGCTTTCTTGATAACAGAATGGAAGGAAGCTGCCTCTTCCGTAAACTCCGCTGGAGATGAAAGATCCCACTCAGGGGAAGTGTCCAGCCCACTAGCTGAGTCTAGGCCCTGAAATTCTCCCAAGGGCTCAGCAATCTCTCCTTTCTCCATCAATTGTCTCTGGTACTCTTGCTCTTCCAAGAGTCATGACACTCTCCTCCTCGACCTCAACCTGAACTCAAACCCAGGCATCGACATGGAGTTAGCCGATGTCGATTACGCCGGTTTCAAATGTGATGGGCGCGAACCGGGAAAAGAAGGAGATGCACCCCATCCCGACCAGGATCCATCCGGTGCCGGAGTTGACTCCATCGCCGCTGCTGGCATATGAAGCGCTGTCATCGGCATCGTCTGTCCAAGCGGCGATGACATTGGCGCCAGAGGCCTATGAGGCGATGTCATCGGCGCCAAACCGGCATCCTCAGCCTGATAAAAAGGCACGAACGGCACTGACTTGCATGGAGCCGGAGAGCCCAAAGAGAATGCCAAAGGACCTGTGGGACCAGCCGGTGCACCAGCAGGGGCCATAGCCTTATTAAAGATAGTGAACATGGCATTTAGAAATGCCGCAGGATTCCCTCCTGGAGTCTGGAAGGCAGGAAACCTCAGATCTTTATGCAGTGCCTGGGCCAGATCCAGAACCTGTGGCACTGACTCTTGAGCCCCAGGTGAAACGTGAGGACCTGCTGGAGACTCAACCACCTCAATGAGCGATGACACCGACGAAGCCTGAAGACTTTGAGGCTGGAAAGTTACAGTGGGACTAACCTCCCACATCGTACAACACTGTCTGGATGGAGACTGAGATCGAGATCCACCTCTAGAAGAACGACGTCGAGAGTCGGATCGGCACCTCTTCTTATGAGACTTATGGGATGACGAGTCTCTAGTGCACTGTAAATGTTCCTATGGACTGGGTTAGTGAACAACGTCACAGGGTTGTAGGCACTGAATTGATATGTTTTCTGGATTAATCTCCAGAACAGAACTCAGAAATAGGCTTTCATGATCCAAAAGCCAGCTGATTGCAACCACTCCACAAGCCGCTGAATAATATGCAAGTGAGATGAGTTTTAGGTAATGATCAATCCTAAGTGATATCACACAGACACTTAGTGGAACTGAAACCCTCTTTTGTAATGAAAAGCACACTTAATAACGCTAGGGAACCAGGATTTTTTAAAACACTAATTTTAAAATCAAGATCCTATCCTAGTGCATACAATATGAGTAGTACTGTTATAAACATCACCAAAATTATCAATAGAGTAAGCAACATATATCTAACATGTTGCTTAACTCATAAGATTCCTTTATATTAAAACCTCCTATCCAACCTCATTTTTTTGGCTACCTATAATACCCTTAACACCAAAGAGTTTCAAATATGCTAGTAAGTCTATTAGTAAACTGATAGTAAATGTGCTGAGGAACCTGGTAGGTACAAGACATTGTTTTATAAAACTTGCCTACACAAGGAAAAAGGCTGCATTTACAGTTGCTCCTCTATTCCCCTCTCCAACGTTTGCACAGGACCTATTTGGTCTTGTGTCAAACACACAGAAGGCAATGGGAGGAATGCTTGCAATTAGTCTAACCACAGGCAAACACTGTGAGGGGCATCCTAACCCATCGATCTTGGGTTAATTGCGTTCTGGTTCAGGGAGGATCTGCCTGGCAGTTTGGGCTTGATTGTTCACTTTGAAACCGAGTCAATCCTGATTTGTATATGGCTGGTTCCAAACTGAAGTAGCATGGTGGGCAAAAGAATGATGGGCCAACATGATACCCCTAGCCACTGCCAGTGTTTGGACTTATTGCAAACATTCCTCCCCTGATCTTTTTGTGTCATTTGGTCTTGAGGGCATGTTTACATCTCTAGTGAACAGCGATGCAAGAATTGTAACTTCCTGAACACTAGACAAGGAGCTAGTTCCCTTCACTGCTAAGAAGGTCTCTGACATCACAGAGATGAACAGGATTTTGGCAGCATAGGTGCCTTGGATGTAGTGCAGTGGTGGGCTGCTGTGCTGTCAAATGATATTGCCTCTTTTATTACCATGGTATAAACTGAATTAGCACACGACAAGGAGAGAGCCTTGTATCCCAAGGAATGTGGACAATTTATAAACTAGACAACAAGGCTTCCCTGTGGCTGTTCATATGATTTTAAACTCGGTATGGGTCAATAAAAAAGTCCCTATGAGAAAATAGACGTCATCAATGTGTCTGAACAAACGAATTTGATACAATAATGTATCAAATATCAAATTGTGACACTGTTTTGTGTAGCTATTTACATATAGCATTTGCACCTTAGGTTTAGGGTATCTGAAATAAAGGGAGGTGTTTCTGAAATCAAACAAGATGCTCATTAGTCACGGAAATGAAAATTGAAAAATGATCTTTGAAAGGTTTTGGGGGTAACAATTAAATGTTAGGCAGTATGGTTCTTATTTGCTAATATTTTTCTCCAGTAGGTATGAACTGTTTGGTGTTTGAAGTGAGTTGACATGAAAGACAATTTCCACACTTGAAGTATCTAACAATGGGAAGAAGATCCGATCAGAAAGTGATCCAAGCCTCCTTGTTAGTACAAGATTTCACAAATATGTTTCTGTTGCTCCTGCCTCTTTCCTATGTGAATAGTTTCTGAAGACAGTGGTCAGGGGCAGTGATTAAATGCCAGTATCCATTTAAAATATTTTTGGTTTCATTACTCGCTACATTTTGAGTGGGAGAGAAAATTGTGTCTTTGATTTGTAAATAAATCTCCTTAAAAAACTGGAAGAACTTTTTAGTGAGGGCGAACAAATCAATGAAGTAGGGGCGACTATTCAAAATGTATTCCATTATTCATAGAGCATCTGTTTAAGGTACGCAAGGTATGAAGTAGACGTACAACATATGGGGTAGGCAAGGACTGAATGTTCTTGGTGACTACAGTTTGGGTATCTATGTCACAGGACATCTCCTTAATTGATGGTTTGTGTGGAGTCTTGGATATACAGTATAGATAAGTGAGAGGAAAAAGTGATTTAATAAAGAAATCCAGGTGCTAGAAAAATAATTCCAAAACTGACTCACAACCTGTTACTATTAGACACCGAGGTCGCCATAAATTGTGGGTGTCCTCGGGAGTGCCTTGTTAAGATCTACCTCCTCAAATTTGCTGTGGTCCACCAGTTCTTATCCATTGTCAGTCATCTCGTGATAATGGATGAATCTCTTGAGTAAGGATCACATGGTGATAGTTACTACTGTTCTGTATAAAGAGCCCTCCTCTAGTAATCGCAGGGTCAATCCTTTTAGAATAAATTTCTCAATTTCATACTAATCATCTGGTTAGCATGAGGAGAACTGAAGGTCAGTAGAGGGCCTAGATCCATTACACCTAACAGACCCTGGTAAACATTTTGAAATTTGTTTTTTGGGACAAAACCTGTGAAGTTTGAACTTAAATCAGTTGATAGGTCCAAAAGGTAATCCTTTACTGAAAACAAATGTCTCGGTTGGTAAAAGACAGTATGAAGACAGGTTAAAAATGAGAACCATGATGACGGTGATATTGACAGGCAATGAGGGTGGAGGTACTGACGGCAGGTTTATCTCTCCCCTGAAAAATACTGATGCTGGTACCTCCACCATGCCAAACAACTTTGCAGAACATAGTTGTAGAATAAAGTTGTAGAACTGGACCTGTTTTATAGTCTAACTTGACAGCACAGATGCCTCCAGACAATTATGTGAGAATCACCAAGAGAGGGCTTTGGCTCTACCCGCATTTTAGGAGCTAGCAGAACATGATTTAATGTGGCAAACGTTGTGTGCTTCCACTAAAATCGTGCTCATATTGAAGTCCCATTGGAGGGTTTTCCTTCTCCTAACATGGATGGCACATTAAAATGTGATGACGCAGGGGCATGGAAGGGAAACCCTTGATAATGCTGAAAACCCATTGTGTGAGCATCTCTCCTTGGTTTCATTCAAGTTAATGGCTCAACATATTCTAGGGAGGCTTAGCAGATCCAGTCTCCTTCAGCTTCATAGAATCTCCTGCTTTGAGCGTGCTTTCCATGGAGAAGTGTATTCCATTTTGTGGGTTTTATATTGTGGGTTTGTCTTCTGGTTGCACATTTGTTTATTATTTATTTAGTAGTTTAGTTTAGCATTACCAAGATCCAGAGGAGTCAGAGTGCTCTACACCAAAGGAAGGATTGAATTAACAGAGAATACAGAGGAGTAGAGGATAAAAAGATGGTAAAGGAGCAAACTATGTTGTACAAAACACACAGTGGAGAAAGAGCATGCATTCAAGCAGAATGAACAATCAGGTGCGCATGTGCAATACATATAGACAAAGGATGCAGATCAAAAGATGCGTGTGCTCCTTGTTGATGGGGGCTCCTGCACAGGTTAGCAGGACCCATGGTGCTAGTTAAGTGATGGACACTCCAGACCATCTACATGTTCATGGAGCACCAAAGACTCTGGGGATCCCTTGCTTCTCTTTCCTTGTCTGTCAGGATCCCATATATCCAATTTTCTACTGTTGCCAAGACTGTTGCCAAGATGCCTATGAGATATGGTTTCTCTCTCTAGTTAAATTATAAATATGAGATATCTCCTGGCTTTCAGAGCTGCGGCAGTATTTGTTGGCTCTCGGCTCACCCCTGCTACCTGACCAGAAAACATTTGCCATTGCAAAGGACATCACGTGTCTGTGATGGTATCACCCACTTCCGGGAGTGTCTCGCCCCAGTGGTGACGCTGTGCATCGTGGAACTCTTTACAGATTCTCTAAATGGCATGAACGCGTTCTCGACTTTGGGTACCAAGGAATGCACCGATGCCGAGGTGCCTCGATGCCCATGTTGGCATTCCTGTTTAATCAGCCTGCGCCCTGCGCCTCAGCACCAACGCGTAGCATGCACTGCAGTGTGAGTAAGGCTTGGGGACTAGTGTCTGAGTCTTGTGTGCTTCCACTCAGGCTTCATGTGAATCATTTGTTCTCACAGACTGTGACCAGACTGTGCAGTATGATGAGCAGTTGTTTACATGTCTGTGTGTTGATCGTCCATTTCCATGTCTGTGATGTAAGATCAGCATGTGTTTACATGTCTGTGCTATAAATTGAGCATGTGCTTAATGTTCATGCTGTATGATAAGCCTGCGCTTAGATGTCTGTGCTGTATGATGAGCATGTGTTTACATGTCTGTGATGTGAGAAAAGCATGTGTTTACATGTTTGTGCTGTATGATGAGCATGTGTTTACATGTTTCTGCTGTATGATGAGCGTGTGTTTACATGTTTGTGTTGTATGATGAGCCTGTGATGTAAAATAAGCATGTGATTACATGTTTGTGCTTTATGATGAGCATGTGTTTACATGTCTGTGTGTTGATCATCCATTTTTGTGATGTAAAATGAGCATGTGTTTACATGTCTGTGTTATATGTTAAGCATGTGCTTAATGTTCATGCTATATGATGAGCCTGCACTTACATGTCTGAGCTGTATGATGGGCATGTGTTTACATCTCTGTGATGAAAGATAAACATGGGTTTACATGTTTGTGCTGTATGATGAGCATGTGTTTACATGTCTGTGATGTAAGATAAGCATTTGTTTACATGTTTGTGCTGTATGATGAGCATGTGTTTACATGTATGTGTGTTGATCATTCATTTCCATGTCTGTGATGTAAGATAAGCATGTGTTTACATGTCTGTGCTATATGTTGAGCATGTGCTTAATGTTCATGCTGTATGATGAGCCTGTGCATACATGTCTGTGCTATATGATGAGCATGTGTTTACATGTCTGTGATGTAAGATGAGCATGTGTTTACATGTTTGTGCTGTATGATAAGCATGTGTTTACGTGTCTGTGTGTTGATCATCCATTTCCATGTCTGTGATGTAAGATGAGCATGTGTACATGTCTATGCTATATGTTGAGCATGTGCTTAATGTTCATGCTGTATGATAAGCCTGCACTTAGATGTCTGTGCTGTATGATGAGCATGTGTTTACATGTCTGGGATGTGAGAAAAGCATGTGTTTACATGTTTGTGCTGTATGATGAGCATGTGTTTACATGTTTCTGCAGTATGATGAGCGTGTGTTTACATGTTTGTGTTGTATGATGAGCCTGTGATGTAAAATAAGCATGTGATTACATGTGTGTGCTGTATGATGAGCATGTGTTTACATGTCTGTGTGTTGATCATCCATTTTTGTGATGTAAAATGAGCATGTGTTTACATGGCTGTGCTATATGTTAAGCATGTGCTTAATGTTCATGCTATATGATGAGCCTGCACTTACATGTCTGAGCTGTATGATGAGCATGTGTTTACATCTCTGTGATGTAAGATAAACATGTGTTTACATGTTTGTGCTGTATGATGAGCATGTGTTTACATGTCTGTGATGTAAGATAAGCATTTGTTTACATGTTTGTGCTGTATGATGAGCATGTGTTTACATGTCTGTGTGTTGATCATCCATTTCCATGTCTGTGATGTAAGATAAGCATGTGTTTACATGTCTGTGCTATATGTTGAGCATGTGCTTAATGTTCATGCTGTATGATGAGCCCGTGCTTACATGTCTGTGCTATATGATGAGCATGTGTTTACATGTCTGCGATGTAAGATGAGCATGTGTTTACATGTTTGTGCTGTATGATAAGCATGTGTTTATATGTCTGTGTGTTGATCATCCATTTCCATGTCTGTGATGTAAGATGAGCATGTGTACATGTCTGTGCTATATGTTGAGCATGTGCTTAATGTTCCTGCTGTATGATGAGCCTGCGCTTACATGTCTGTGGTGTATCATGAAAATGTGTTTACATGTCTGTGCTATATGTTGACCGTGTGCTTACATGTCTGTGATCTCATTCTTGCCTGTGCCAGTGTTGGACGTCGATGTGTCTCCCTTTAATGTCTCAAAGCTTTTACATTTTGTTGAACAAAGCTCTAAAGACTCTGAAACTGAAATTCCATCATGGCCTTGGTCATGTACTCCGTGCTCAGCTTCTGGCTGTAGGGTCGCGTGTCACCACATGTGGATGTCCTGGTCACCACATGTGGCTGTCCTGGTCACCACATGTGGATGCCCTGGTCGCCACATGTGGCTGTCCTGGTCGCCACATGTGGATGCCGTGGTCGTCACATGTGGCTGTCCTGGTCGTCACATGTGGATGTCCTGGTCGCCACATGTGGATGTCCTGGTCGCCACATGTGGATGTCCTGGTCACTACATGTGGATGCCCTGGTCGTCACATGTGGATGCCCTGGTCGTCGTCACATGTGGATGTCCTGGTAACAAACACATGGATGTCCTGGTCACCACATGTGGATGTCCTAGTAACAAACACATGGATGTCCTGGTCGCCACATGTGGATGTCCTGGTCACCACATGTGGATGTCCTAGTAACAAACACATGGATGTCCTGGTCGCCACATGTGGATGTCCTGTGACACTGCAGCAGGATCTCACAGTCACTCTGCAAAGCACCCACATGGACATCCCCTCCTCACTGTAGAAATCGGCCACCACTGAAGAGGCGGCCTACTGCTGATGGAAACCGGGCTTCCCAGAGTTAATTGGTGGTGTGGACTGTACCATATACCTATCATCACCTCCCCAAAGCACAGTCCAAACCTGAAAGAGATGTATAATGTACCCCATCATTGCTGTACGTGTGTGCACATGTCCAAGAAAACGGAAAAAAGGACCTATGAAGTGGCGAGATGTCACCGCCTGAAGTAAAATGAAAATGAATGCCTTGGAGAAAATAGAGAAAATGCCGAGAGTAACTTGACTTATTTCTGAGAGGAAAGGCATCCCCACGGGGTAAAAGAGTTGGGATCGCACAGTGCCTGGTCCGACTATATCACTGTCACGGCGCTATGTTCTGCCATTGTCACTATGCTATGCTATGCCATGCTTTATTCTTTGTGCAGTTGCAATGGCTTTGTAGCACTATGCCTGTCTGGAAGTGAGTGCAAGCTGGAGCTACACGAGTCTGTAAATATGCAGCATAAATTGTCACAAAAGGCATGTGTTTCATGGTTGGGAATATGCTCCATGGAATTCCTGTAGCCTTGAAAATTCTGCGGTCGGTTCCAATGTGGCGGAGTACTGAAAAGCAAAATGTGCTTTTGCCTTCAGATTACCAGCTATTTTACCAAACTGACACCCAACTCAGGTCGGCGGCCAATGTTGCTGCTCCGTGCTGCGTGACAAGAAGAAAGCAGGAGAGCGGCACATCTACAGAGATACGTCTATCTCCTCCCCTCTCCCTAGCGCCGGTGCAGAATTTCACTGCCGAGCTCCACAAACACACCTTTGCATCATAGTGCAAGGATGTGTGCATGAGTCTAGCATAGGTTGTGTACGCTAAGGGATTCCTTCCAGCACAAAATACTATGCTTAGGCAACTTTTAGAACTTTCCTACTTTGTATGTGGGCTGCACAGTACAACACGCATGCAAAGCCAGAAATGATAGAAGGAATGAAGACATCACCTTTCATTGCCTGCTTTTAAGTGGTGCATTTTTTCACAAAAAAACCCTGTCTACTATTCTTAGCAGTCAGGGTTTTGCATCAAAAACCATGGGTGGTTGCATGAGAACGTCCATGTAACACCTATGGAACAACCCCTTGACGCTAGGTAACGGAAAGCAGTGCTTCTCTCTGGTTTGTGTTATGTCAGAATGTTTTACAGCGTAAAACAAGTTTTGCACTGGAAAGTAAATTACTAAAAAACACATTTCTTACTAATTTGCATCACTTTTGTGACGCACACACAGCTCAAAATGTTAGTAAAATTGTCCAGAAGTGTGTGATTCCGAATTGTAAATGGAAGACAAACGTTCAGTTGCACATCAGCTGCATATGGATACCTGCATGGAGAAATCATGCATCCCTGTGAAGACACAGCTTCCCCTGGGCCCAGTGGGTAAGGAAACTGGGGCCCCCCCCTGCAAAGAACATGGAGTGAGCCCCCCTCTGGACTCTGTCGGCCGGGTGATGTGCTGTGCACTAACTCCCAATTCCCACTCTCCAGATATCTCTCCTGGAAAAACATTACCCTGGGCGTGATTTGCAAAACTTTTACTGCTTGCGGGAATGACTTATTCTTGTTGTATTCCAGGCTTGGACTAAGCCAGGGATACCCTATGAATAAACCCCAGCAAATAGGGCCCGTGTCTTTACCAGCAAATCTCCCCTAAAAACTGACAAATTTATTGGGAGTTCTCCAACTTCCGCAGGACACCGCCCAGGAACTGCCTCAAACTTCCCTTCCACGTTTGATTGGTGAATACAGAAACTCCACATAACTGACAGAATTGCCATATCAGCCAAACCCATATTCAGGGGTAAAAAATTGCAGTTACAGGTTCAGAGAATCAAGATTGCAACTTTACCCTCGCAATTTGTTTTGTGCAACCAGGTGGTAATTAGGTGCCCCCAAAATGTGAAGTATCCATCTCTGAAGTCCAACCCCAATATGCTGAAAACTGATCCAGGAGATCCCATTTGTAAGGAGTGAACTGTGATAGTCACAGCACTTCGGGTGGAGAAAACCTTTCCCTGTGCTCTTTCCCTAAGTCGCCCCTTTTCCTATTAACGGGTGGGCAGCGTGCGAAACTGACGCACGAGGCCCAGAAGGCCTGCCCTGTTATCATCATGGAGATAAAAGCTCTGTCTTGATTGGCTAACTCCTGGATCCGCTGCAAATGTCAGGTATCTGTTCCCGCCCCATCGCTCCTGACTCCTGCTGACCCCGCTGCGATGGGAACAGCGCTGATAAACCATACAGTGTTGAAATGGCTGGCCTCTGCCATTTCCATCCACAGAGGCCAGCTGTGAGATAGTGCTTGCTATCACATACTTCCTATTGACTGACCTCTTCCAGCCTTCTATCTTAATTGAGCGCCATGTTTGTGGAGCACTCCTGGTTCTAATCACATCCATGTTGTGGCTGTGCACTCCCCGCTATCAGTCCCTCATTACTGAGCTATTCATCCCTCTTCCTCAATCTTCCATCTCTCTATTTGCTCATGAAATGGGATTTCTTGTCCACTGTGCCTCTCACTTACTGCTGCCGGGCTCGTGGGCTCGGTCTAGCCATTTCATTTTCTGTAAGACAGATAGGTGGCTAGTACATTCCCTCTGATGAAGGAAGGGTGGGTGGGGTCATCAGCACAGCAAACTGGGTATGGGGGTGAGGTGCAGTGTACACAGCCTTCTGACTGCATGTAAAAAATTGAAAACAAATGTAAACATTGCTGCCACACATGTGGGGCTGTGACATATACTTTGCTGTTTTGCTGTAGTGAGAGTATAAAGCTGGAAGGGTGTGCACATGAAGGCGAGGACGGTGGACACTGAGGGGCAGATTTACAAGAAAGTGGCACCACTTTTTTTGCGTCACCCTTGCCTCCCCTAACAACACCATCGTTGCGCCATATTTACAAAACGGCAAACCATGGCGGCCGTTACAAAACACTGTCAAAATGCTTGATGCTGTTGTGGCTCTTTGCTGCACTAGGGTCTAAATTTTAGATGCTAGCAAAGCACAGGGAGGCCCATAAAATATAATGGGTGCGTGACTTTAACTCCTGCCCCGAGCAGGCGTTAAAAATTATGGAAAAAATGGTGCAGTGTAAGTCTTGTATATTTCACTCTGCCATTTTTGCAGGCCTCCATGCATGGGAACGTCCCTCTTGCATACATTATGCTTGACACAGGCATAATGTGGCGCAAGAGTTTGCAAAGTGGTTCAATGTATGCGTTGCACCACTTTGTAAATATGGCGTTTGGGAGTCGCCACCTTAATGCCGCCTTTGCATCAAAAAAATTATGCTAAGGCAGCATTAAGGTGGCGCTAGGGGTTTGTGAATCTGCCCCTGAGTCTCTATGTAACACGGTGGAACATCAAACTAGAGTGATGGTGGCCTCTGGACATGCTTGATGGACTCTCAGCCCACTCCACAAATCCTTCATAACTCTTTAATTGTCCATTTTGAATTATTAATTGCTGATCCCCATACATACTACCTTACAAGATTAACCATTTGTGGTCAAATCCTTTGACTTTGGAGGTGTGCAATTTTCTTCACCATAGAGGTAGTAAAATGGAATAAATTCCACCAGTGGCCGCTTCATGTGAAGATTTTATATTACTCCGCAACCTAAATCCAGCCCCAGCGTCTTGAGCTTGTCCCACACTACCCCAAGGTTTTTGTGTGTGTTTAGCTAAGCACAGTAAAAGTCTCTAGCCACTCTTCCCTCCCTGCACTGCTAGGAGGAGTCTTACACTCACCCTGTTTACACCGCATCTCAGTGTATAGTTAAGTCCATCTGCCATTGAGGTGACAACTAAAAAGGAATTCGTTCTTACGTCATTTTAAGATGGCATAGTGTGCATCATCTTTTAAATGTGGATAACAAATGAACGTATGATTGCCGACATTATTTTGATGGTATGAATGGAAGTTGCAAAATGGAGGATGGATGAAGCCCAAACAAGACACCAAGGACGGTCGCATCCATACTTCTTTTTCATTTCTTTTTCTTTCTGTTCCATGTCTTTCTGAATGAAATACACAAAGTTTCCAGGCAGAGAAGACCCCTCAGGTTGATCCTGAGAAGAAGTGAAAAACTGTGCTTCAGCTGGATTGGCTGGATTTTGAACTTTGTGAAATGGGCAGACTCTAATTGGCAATGGGCTGTTGCACAACTGTTAGGACTTGAAAATGAAAGGTGTGGTGTCTCTGCCTAATTCATGTGACGTTATTCTGGAGTCAGACTTAAATGGACCCTGTTTTTATTGCTTTCAAAATGTAAGCAGAATGTTTCATATTTCCTCCTGACCAGAACCAAACCCAAAAGCCCTCCTGAAGCCCTGTTATCCTACCATGCCACTGACCTTGACTGCCCCAGGTGTTCAGAGACAAGATGGAAGCAAAAAAAAGAACAAGTGATGGACGGAATACTGAACAATGTCAAACGTTTACCCACAGTACAGAGATCCATAATTTTTTGTTACATATTCCATTCCAGTTAGAATCCAGCCCTATGCAAATCAGTCTTGACCCTGCTCCCTATGGGAACAGTTCAGACCGAACTTCCAGGCCAAGTTGTTCCTGTACCAGAAACAAACATCCTGGGACCAGTTTCGAATATCACCCCTCATCAGCCAGACTAGCTTGGCTCCAGTGGCATGGTGAGCACGGGACCCACGTCTGGGCATACCTGTCCCACTTAGGGTGACAAATGCAAACAAGAACAAGTGATGGACGGAATGCAGGACAATATCAAACATTCTCCCCCAGTACAGAGATCTGGGTCTATATCATCTTTTTTTTGCTACCTATGCCATTCCAGTTTGGACCCAGCCATTTGCAAATCAGTCTTGACACTGCTCTCCATGGGAACAGTCCAGCCCGAACTGCCAAGCCAGGTCCTCCCTGGACTGGAAACATGCATCCTGGGACCAGTTTTGGGGTATCAGCACTCATCAGCCAGGCTAGCTTGGCTCCAGTGGCATGGGGAGCACGGGACCCATGTCTAGCCATACCCATCCCATTTAGGGCGACAAATGCAAAAAAAAACAAGTGATAAAGAGAATGCTGAACAATGTAAAACATTTACCCCAGTACAAAATTCTGGGCCTATATCCATTGTTTTTTTGCTACCCTAGACCAGGATATAGCACCTTGAAGTTTTCTCTACTGACCACTAGAGACTAGAGAAAGGCCATCTCGAAAAATAACATCTACAAGCATGGATGAGCTGAGTGGTGACACTGCCTGGCCTATCACTTTTTCCCTACACCAACTTTTGTAATTTTATTCTTAATTGCCTCCATTGTTTAGACAGAGGATGGCTTATGACCTTATGTTCCTGGCTGCAGCAACTTGGATTCCCAAACAATGGACCCGATTCACAAAAGTAAATTTAGACCAAAAGTCTAACTTACACCTAAAGTCTAACTTTTCTCATAGTAAAGTTAGACTTTTGGTCTAAGTTTAGATGTTTGGTCTAAGTTTGGACTTTTGGTATAAAGTTAGACCAAAAGACTAAGGGACAGATTTATAATTTTTCATGCAAAACTGCGTTAGTGCAGTTTTGCGTGAAAAAGTATAGCGCCATTCTAAGACGCCGGCTGGGCGCCATATTTATGGAATGGCGCTAACCAGCGCTAATGCCCTGTTACAGGATGGGGGAGGCGTAGGGGAAACCGGAGCGTGTGCCCCGAATTATGGTGCTACACTGTTTGGAGGCATAAAAATGCCTCTAAAAAGTGTGGCGCCATTTTCTGGCGCACAACCCCCTTGGACATGGCTCCTGTCTTAGTTGGGGGCCATTGGGGCCAGCACCAGGAAGTGGGCCCCATATCAAGGCCCCTGAGCGGGAAAAATAAAATAAAAATTTACCAGGACTTACCTGGGCTGGGTCCCCCATCCTGTTGTGTCCTGTGGGGGTGGGTGGGGGTGTCCCTGGGGCCAGGGAAGGGCACCTGTGGGCACTTTCCATGGTCTCTGACCATGGAGATATGCCTACAGGTCCCCTTACGCCTGTCCATACCCAGGTGTTAAATAATGGCGCTAAGCAAACTTAGCGCCATTATTTAAGGCACCCATCCCCCATGCTGGGTTTTAGCACGGGGATAAATATGGCACAAAGGCCATATCGTCCTTTTCTGGAAGGGAACGCCTACCTTGCATCTCATTGACGCAAGGTAGGTTTTCACGTCCAGAAAACGACGTTAACTCCATAACTTTCGCGCTAGACATGTCTAGCGCCAAAGTATAAATATGGAGTTAGGTGTGCGCTGACTCAGCATTAAAAAAATGACGCTGGTTCAGCGCAAACAGAGTACAATATGGGCCTAAGTTTAGACTTATAGTCTAACGTTACTCATAGTAAAGTTAGACTTTAGGTCTAAACTTAGACTTTTGGTCTAAGTTTACCTATGTGAATCAGGCCCTTTGTGTCAGGGTCTGAGAAATGTGAAGGCAATACCCTCACACTATGCAGTAAAGAGACCCCCTGAAACAATCAGGTACTATTATCAGACCCAGAGTGAGAGGTGACCAGTAATGATCTTGAAGATGGAACGTCTTGACCTGTAGTTGTGATTGACTTGTTTGAAGTCTTGAAGAGTATGAAGATTGTAATGTGGACATAAGACATAAAGGTAATGAATTTTGAGGTACCAAAGACTAAGAAAAGTGTAACAATGGAGAAGCGGTCAGGGGATACGAGTAAGGATTTTCACTTTTGTTCCAGAGCTCTGGCCCAGAAGGAATTAAGAAAAGGGAGGAGGTACATCAAGGAAGATGTGAGGACTGGAGGGGAGCAGAGGAGGAGAAGGACACAGAGGGAAGACATCTCAGAAACTGAGTTGATACTTATGATCTACCAAGAAGGGTCGATCCACAGGATCAGTGGGATGCAAAGTGGAATCAGAAAATCGAATGCAAAGAATTGCACCAAAGGAACTCACTTGGTCTTTTCAAAATATTAGGTACCATATTTATCAATATTTCACACAATGCAACAACCCACCTTGCTGTGCTGTGTAAAAGGGAGGGGAAGAAATGTGCCATATTTAACATTATACAGTGCATTCCTGCTCTTTGCCTGCACTGGCACATAAATTGCTGCCAAGCGCTGATGCAGTCACCCTTGCCTCGGGATGCGAGGGTGACTGGGATGCAGGTAGGTAGAAAGGGGCACCTTCCTGCACAAAAACAATCCTCAGAGGTAGTTTACTCTTTCTAAGTGTGCTCCACGATGCAGCACACTTAGAAAGAGTAAATAAGAACGAGAAATAAGGATATTTCTCCTTGTTGTGCCTCTTGTGGGGAGGCGAATAATTCTGACGCATTCCCAGGACTACCAGTGTTGGTAAATCTGGAAATGTGTCAAAATGCACGGCGGATGCACGGAACACACAAATGCCACCAATGTCAAGCCTCTCTGCCTCAGAGTAACAAAAAGCAGCGATTTGCACTGCCTTGCATTACTATAGATTTATCAAGATATGCAGGTCCACTCAAGGTGGCTTTCTGTGGCTTGGTAAATCTACCATTAATCAGTAGAATAGTAGGTTAATACGACATAAATTGCCTAAAGAAACAAGGTGAAGCCAAATTAATAGTGCATAATCAAATAGCCAAATCATTAGATTGGGCAACAGAGTGTTATGTGTGACAAGACCAAAGTGTGGTCACCACATACTGTCTCATAAGTAAGTGTTCTAAAGATGAGCTCAAATGTGCTCGGCTAAAGTGTGCTGCTAGGAATGAGCTTTCACAAATGAGCTACTTGATAATAAATGTGAGTTTTCTTATAGGGTTTTGAACTATACAAACAGTTCATGTATACAGAACTAATTGTGACACATTAAATACACAGCATTCTCTTAGCAATGTAATGAGAACCAAATTGCTACATGAAAATGAAAACATTTTCTCTTGCTTTGTGTCTGTACATTTGTATTTTTAAAATTAAAATCCACTATGAATTCCTGAGCGAGCAATCATTAAATCCCCATAATCTTTCCACCAGAATTAAAGTAACAATTTCCAAACATATTATATTAATTCATTTGTTTGAAATAGATCTCTGGAACATACTTCATGTTGGAGAGAAGCATCATAAAATATCACAATTTGAGAACATTTACACTTCTGCCAAAACACTCTACAGACTTTGTCCTTGTAATTTTACATCTTGGTAGCTCTGGAAAGATAGAACAGACCAGTAGACAGGCACTTTGAACAAATTCTGGATATTTTTCTATTTAACAGAGAAAGAAACTTGCTCACATTTATTTGTTGTGCACGTTTTAAGGCCTACAGTGTTGGGACCCACAAAATGATGTCATATACATTTCGAATTTGTTAATTAGCTTTCCCGGTAGGATTAAGGAGGATGAGAAGATGATTGGATCAACTTCTGCACTGGAGAACAAGAACTCAGCTTGTTTTGAACTGAGTTCATTTGTACTCACTTCCTTATATAGACCTCAATGATAAAGGTGTGTTTCATGTGGGAATCCACACTGCATGCTGGGCCGCGCATAATGAAGGTGAACATCACTGCACAAGTGCAAGGCCGTGATTCTTTTCCTCCTTTCATCCTCCTAAAAGATGTCCACCTCTGTTTTGAAAAATATAGGAAGTACAAGAAAATTCATTGTAATATAATATGATTTATTTGTTTGTTTTTGTATATATGTTTGCATTATTATGGTGACGAGTTGTAAAAATACAAACTCTGGGCCTAATTCACAAAGGTAAAGTTAGACTAAAAGTCTAATTTAGACCAAAAGTCTAACTTTACTACTTTTCAGTATTCACAAAGGTAAAGTTAGACCAAACATCTAACTTTACTAGCAGTAAAGTGAGAGTTTTGGTCTAAGTCAGACTTTCAGTCTGTGTTAGACTTTTGGTCTAACTTTACATTTCTGAATACCTAAAGTAGTAAAGTTAGACTTTTGGTCTAAGTTAGACTTTTGGTCTATTTTTACCTTTCTGAATACCAAAAAGGAGTAAAGTTAGACTCTTGATCTAATTTTACCTCTGTGAATCAGGCCCTCTGCATTTATTATATATATAACATCAATGTGAATAAGTTAGGAACCATTAGAAAACATAGGTCCAGTGGCAATTTACGGTGACAGTCGACAAAGAATAATGAAATCAATCCCCTCTTTTCTCATTTTTTATTTCTTGAGTTTTGTTTGTTTTTATTTTTGACTGCTAACACTAGTGGGCACTGTGGCAGGGTGACTTGATGCAAACCATGCCATCCCAGCAGTCTGCCCTTGAAATGCTTTAAGGCTCACCAGTGCAGGTCCTGGTGGAGAAATGAAGGAAAGAATCAAGGAAAAGACTTTCTTCTTCCGGTGACAGGCATTATGTGATTGTAAATTTCGGCTCGACCTGTCCCTTCTCTGGTGGTCAATACAACTTGAGATAGATACGTTGGATTCAGTACAACACACATATACCAGCTTTCCAGCTTACACTGCTAGTGATTTAAGAATCAAACATAGCTGGAGGTCGCCTTTAAGCTAATAAACTCAACACAACAAGCCCACAGTACAGCTAGATGAATAAGGGAAAGGGGAACTGGAAATGCAAGGAACCAGGGAAGGATAAAAATAACAAACGTGAGCGATCGCCAGGACAGCAGAGACAACTGAGCGAGTAACAGGAGCAGCACTTAATTTGAGCTGGTGTTTGCCGGTCAAGGCCACCAGCACTAAGTTTTGTGGACCTGCTCTTTTTTTTCCTCTTCAGGCATTTACAGGGTGCCACAGAAGATAAACAAACAAAGCAGAAAGGCAGAAGAAGAGAAAGACGGTGACACTGCCACAAAAAGAAATAGTAGGGACCTTAAAGAGTGAGATGAAGGGGCAGGGTGTGACTGCCACTGGATTAAAAAGGCCTGGGGTGGATACCAGACTATGCAACCTTAGTGCTGAGCTTTGGTCACTGGCACTTCTTCTGCAAATTAAGCACTAAGCAGGAGCCACCAAAACACAAACATAAAGTTACCAGACACCAATTTGAAAAAGTAAGTTTGCAAAGCCATTGACCTATTTCTTTTCCTCTATGTTCCACTTGCTTACTTGGACTTAGACTATTCTCTCTAGGTGAGGTCCCAGGCTTACCCTGAATGCTGTTTCTTCCTTTCAGGTGCCATGTCTGTGGCAGTTTTAATCTGCAATAATGACCTGTCAAAGTACCTAATAATTACAGGCCTAAACCTTCCTTTTAAATCTTAAAGACACTCATATGCTACTGCCCATAAAAGGAGGTTGCAGATATATCAAAGTAGAGCACGTACATGTTGAACATGTAATTACAGTGAAATATCCCAAAACATGATTTTCACTGTACAAGGCTAGCTGCTACCATAGGGAATCATTGGGCTACATTGTTACATTTCAGAAATGCTAGATTCGGATTGGTAGCAGCTCGAACAAGCATTTGCAAATCAATGGGTCTCATGTTTGCTCGAGGTAGAGCGATTAGCGTTGTAAATTCCTAACTGGACTTTTCTTGCTACATAAATTGAAAATGAAAAGTAAAACAGTTGACATAAGCGAGCCAGCTCAAAGCGCCACAGCCGCCATGAGCATGAACGCGAAGGAGAGACAGAAAAGGAAAAAGAAGTTTGCTCGCAGTCGAACGTATCGGGAAACGCGCAATTAGCCAAGTAGCAGGGTTGGTGTCCAAGGCGGTAACAAAACCGCCCCAAGGAGGGACAAACATAAAGCATTTACCAATTATAACAAAGGATTTTTGAAAGGCAAGCCCACGAAGGAGTCATACTGATGGGCGTGCGTTGGGCGTTATTAAAAGCCCACAGATAGATTACAACAGGTCAAAGCACATGCATGTATATATATATATATATATATACAAATATATATATATATATATATATGTGTTTGTAAATGTATACTTTAACACATCTTTACAATTAAGTCACAGAGGGGATTTGAATAAAATTTCAATAATGAATGAGAAAGGAAAAGCAAGAGCCAATCCAGAAATAAAACCCTGATTGGATGCAGTTTTGTGTTTCATTTACTAATTGATCCTTCTTTACCTGTCGTCATATCTCGCTGCTTCCCACATGATAGTGGATCCTACCGGATAATATTGAGTTTTCTGTGCAGTATGCGTCCTTCTTATATGTCATGTAATAGGGCTTTAGGTTAACCGTGTCACAGTAAGAATCACTCTGCAAAAGCGAGTCGACAGATAACAAAAGAATGTTTTCACACTTGATGAACAAGCAAATAATCAATATGTCTACTATATAGTAATGCTTTCATTCACTAAATAAGGGCAACCCTGCACTTGGCAGGGTTTTCAAAAATTGAGTGAAACTCTTAAATGCTCCTCTCCATGAAAATATTTAGTAAAAGGCGAAAGATGTATTCAGTTTGACGAGAAACCAGAGTACAGGTTTCATGGCTGCCGTCTGTGGGGCCAGGAAACACCATTCCGCAGACCGTCAGGGTGATTTAGTTTACTAAGATCATCTTAGAAAACCCTTTAAAATACAACCAATTTATAATAATTGTTGTAATCCGGTACATTGATAAAACAATTGTTGCCACAAAAAGAAACAACAAGAGAACTCAGGTAGGTCACGTGGCAGGAAAGGCTGCACCACAATAGTTTCCCTCCTCAAGTCGTAACGTCTGCTCCTTTAACTCTGCACATTTTGAATGGCGCCCCACATGGGCATTTGTGAGGACCGGTGGCACCCAAGAAGGGGATTATCATATGCCTACGTCAAAGCATGCTCGGCGGCTCGCTGCTATTCTTTCCGAGACAATGAATGAGCCAGTGCGTTTTGTACTTGAAGCCTATAAGGCTGCCTCAGCTGCTGTAACAGAACAAGTATTGGCAAAGAGGAACGAGTTAGAGCTATTAGCGTTGTATATTCCTAACTGGACTTTCCTTGCCACTTGAATTTAAAATGAAAAGTAAAACAGTTGACATGAGCGAGCTGATTCAAAGCACCAAGGCCACCATAAACATGGGCGCGGAGTAGACACACAAAAGGAAAAAGAAGTTTGCTTGCAGATAAACGTATGGGCAAAAGTGCAATTATCCAGGGAACAGGATCGGTGTCCAAAGCAGTAACAAAACTACCCCAAGGAGGGACAAAGGTAAAGCATTTACCAATAATAACGAAGGATTGTTGAAAGGCAAGCCCATGAATGAGTGATAGTGATGGGCGTGCGGTACGTGTTAAAAGCCCACAGATGGATTACAGGCCAGAGCGCTCGCACGCTAAACCTAAAAATTCATCTTACACTCTTTTGAATTGTAATGTTAAGTCCTCGTTAATGTTGAGGTCGGATTTAAATGTATTTTTTTGGAAATGCCACTTTTGGAAACTTGACATTTTTCTGCCTAATGTTTCTGGGAGTTTTTAGCTTGCCTGAATTGGCTCTCCCGTTGGATAAATGCATACTGGAGCAAGACAGTGCATAAAAGGAGCAGAGGAAGTACGTTTTCCTGACAGGATAGCTGGGGAGGAGCTGGGCCCTGCCCTGATTATACTTCATATGGATGTTCCCCAGTACACAGAGAGATCTGACACTAGCCGTTTGTGTTACTAGCCTGGCAGGAGCCAAGCCCAGGAAAGGGAAAAGGTTAGGCACAGTGGAAATTCCCCACCCACGAGCTGGACTCGGCATAAAAGTGGCACCCCATATCATGAACAAGAGCAAGACCTTAGACCTCGACTTCACTGCGACCGCGGTAACACAATGGACAACTGGAAGAACAAGCCCCCTGATGCCCCAATGGACTGAGGACTATGTCTGCAGCTAATCCCAGGACTAATGAGTCTCTCTACGGCCAGTGATTCTGGCCCCCATACACCTCTGGAGGACTAGTTGGGGAAAAGTAGGACTTCTATGCCCCAGTAGTGCAAGAGGAATGCCAGGAGCCAGGCACAGGAGAATGCTGGTGTAGGGAGCCAGTGAAACAGACTCACTGCATATTATGGGGGTTATTCTAACTTTGGAGGAGTGTTAATCCGTCCCAAAAGTGACGGTAAAGTGACGGATATACCACCAGCCGTATTACGAGTTCCATAGGATATAATGGACTCGTAATACGGCTGGTGGTAAATCCGTCACTTTTCCGTCACTTTTGGGACGGATTAACACCTCCTCCAAAGTTAGAATAACCCCCTATGTCTTCTGGAGTCCTGCTGAAAGGGTTTGTGATGGCTAGAACGAGCCACCAGTAGCAAAACGAGCCTGAGATTATTGAAATCAGCCCGTCAGGACCCGAGCTATCCACCTTTAAAGGATTTGACATATGACTTTTTGTGAGACACCCAGCACATGGGGCTCTGCCGCAAGTCTAGAAGAAACCCTTGGGGTGGGCCAGTGCGTGGGGGTCAGCACAAACTTAATTAATAATTTATGGCCCACGGAGGGGGCAGGCATGGGGCCTCCTCCCCAGAGTTCATCAAGACTCAGGGACCCCAACACCTGGCTGGCATACGTATTGATTTTAAATGTTTTATTGACAGTGAATTTAGATAAATATTGCAATGCTTTATTGACAATGATGACTACATTTAGACATGTTTGTTGATTTCAGTGATATAATAGTGATTTTTAACATGTGGTTATTGGGTTTTTAACCCCTTAGCTGCTGGGCCTTTCCCCCCCCCCCAGTGCTGAGCCCTTTTTTGGCTATTTGGGGTAGTTCGCGCTTAGGCCTTTATAACTTTTTGTCTACATAAGCTAACCATGCCAAGTTTGCGTCCTTTTTTTCCAACATCCTAGGATTCTAATGGTACCCAGAGTTTGTGGTTTCCCCTGGAGGAGACCAAGAAAATAGCCAAAATACAGTGAAAATTTAGTTTTTTCCAAAAAAATGGGAAAAAAGGGCTGCCGAAGAGTGGTTTTTTCCTTGAAAATGCCATCAACAAAGGGTTTCTGGTGCTGAAATCACTATCTTCCCACCTTTCAGGAACAGGCAGACTTGAATCAGAAAAACACATTTTTCAACACAAATTTGGCATTTTACTGGGACATACCCCATTTTTACTATTTTTGGTGCTTTCAGCCTCCTTCCAGTTAGTGACAGGAATGGGTGTGAAACCAATGCTGGATCCCGGAATGCTAAACATTTCTGAAAACTAGACAAAATTCTGAATTCAGCAAGGGGTCATTTGTGTAGATCCTACAAGGTTTTCCTACAGAAAATAACAGCTGAACTAAAAAAATATTGAAATTAAGCTGAAAACAAAAGCCATTTTTCTTTATGTTTTACTCTGTAACTTTTTCCTGCGATGTCAGATTTCCAAAAGCAATATACCGTTTTGTCTGCTGGACTCTTCTGGTTGCGGGGATATAAAGGGCTTGTAGGTTCATCAAGAACCCTAGGTACCCAGAGCCAATAAATGAGCTGCACCCTGCAGTTGGTTTTCATTCTATACTGGGTATACAGCAATTCATTTGCTGAAATATGAAGAGTGAAAAATAGGTATCAAGAAAACCTTTGCATTTCCAAAATGGGCTCAAGATAAGGTTTTGAGGAGCAGTGGTTATTTGCACATCTCTGAATTCCGGGGTGCCCATACTAGCATGTGAATTGCAGGGCATTTCTCAAATAGGCGTCTTTTTTACACAATCTCTTATATTTGGAAGGAAAAAATGTAGAGAAAGATAAGGGGCAATAACACTTGTTTTGCTATTCTATGTTCCCCCAAGTCTCCCGATAAAAATGATACCTCACTTGTGTGGGTAGGCCTAGCGCCCGCAACAGGAAATGCCCCAAAACACAACGTGGACACATCCCATTTTTTTTTACAGAAAACAGAGCTGTTTTTTGCAAAGTGCCTAGCTGTGGATTTTGGCCTCTAGCTCAGCCGGCACCTAGGGAAACCTACCAAACCTGTGCATTTTTTAAAACTAAAGACCTAGGGGAATCCAAGATGGTGTGACTTGTGGGGCTCTAACCAGGTTCTGTTACCCAGAATCCTTTGCAAACCTCCAAATTTGGCTAAAAAAACACATTTTCCTTACATTTCGGTGACAGAAAGTTCTAGAATCTGAGATGAGCCACGAATTTCCTTCCACCCAGCGTTCCCCCAAGTCTCCCGATAAAAATGATACCTCACTTGTGTGGGTAGGCCTAGCGCCCGCGACAGGAAATGCCCCAAAACACACCGTGGACACATCACATTTTTTGACAGAATACAGAGCTGTTTTTTGCAAAGTGCCTAGCTGTGGATTTTGGCCTCTAGCTCAGCCGGCACCTAGGGAAACCTACCAACCCTATGCATTTTTTAAAACTAGAGACTTATGGGAATCCAAGATGGGCTGACTTGTGGTGCTCTGACCAGGTTCTTTTACCCAGAATCCTTTGCAAACCTCAAAAAGTGGCTAAAAAAACAAGTTTTCCTCACATTTCGGTGACAGAAAGTTCTGGAATCTGAGAGGAGCCACAAATTTCCTTCCACCCTACGTTCCCCCAAGTCTCCCGATAAAAATGATACCTCACTTGTGTGGGTAGGCCTAGCGCCCGCGACAGGAAATGCCCCAAAGCGCAACGTTGACACATCCAATTTTTTGAAAGAAAACAGAGGTGATTTTTGCGAAGTGCCTACCTGTAGATTTTGGCCTCTAGCTCAGCCGGCACCTAGGGAAACCTACCACACCTGTGCATTTATGAAAACTAGAGACCTAGGGGAATCCAAGATGGGGTGACTTGAGGGGCTCTGACCAGGTTCTGTTACCCAGAATCCTTTGCAAACCTCAAAAAGTGGCTAAAAAAACAAGTTTTCCTCACATTTCGGTGACAGAAAGTTCTGGAATCTGAGAGGAGCCACAAATTTCCTTCCACCCAACGTTCCCCCAAGTCTCCCGATAAAAATGATACCTCACTTGTGTGGGTAGGCCTAGCGCCCGCGACAGGAAATGCCCCAAAGCGCAACGTGGACACATCCAATTTTTTGAAAGGAAACAGAGGTGATTTTTGCGAAGTGCCTACCTGTAGATTTTGGCCTCTAGCTCAGCCGGCACCTAGGGAAACCTACCACACCTGTGCATTTTTGAAAACCAGAGACCTAGGGGAATCCAAGATGGGGTGACTTGAGGGGCTCTGACCAGGTTCTGTTACCCAGAATCCTTTGCAAACCTCAAAAAGTGGCTAAAAAAACAAGTTTTCCTCACATTTCGGTGACAGAAAGTTCTGGAATCTGAGAGGAGCCACAAATTTCCTTCCACCCAGCGTTCCCCCAAGTATCCCGATAAAAATGATACCTCACTTGTGTGGGTAGGCCTAGCGCCCGCGACAGGAAACGCCCCAAAGCGCAACGTGGACACATCCAATTTTTTTAAAGAAAACAGAGGTGATTTTTGCGAAGTGCCTACCTGTAGATTTTGGCCTCTAGCTCAGCCGGCACCTAGGGAAACCTACCAAACCTGTGCATTTTTGAAAACTAGAGACCTAGGGGAATCCAAGATGGGGTGACTTGTGGGGCTCTGACCAGGTTTTGTTACCCAGAATCCTTTGCAAACCTCAAAAAGTGGCTAAAAAAAAAAAAATTCCTCATATTTCGGTGACAGAAAGTTCTGGAATCTGGGAGGAGCCACAAATTTCCTTCCACCCAGCGTTCCCCCAAGTCTCCCGATAAAAATGATACCTCACTTGTGTGGGTAGGCCTAGCGCCCGCGACAGGAAATGCCCCAAAACACACCGTGGACACATCACATTTTTTGAAGGAATACAGAGCTGTTTTTTGCAAAGTGCCTAGCTGTAGATTTTGGCCTCTAGCTCAGCCGGCACCTAGGGAAACCTACCAACCCTATGCATTTTTGAAAACCAGAGACTTATGGGAATTCAAGATGGGCTGACTTGTGGGGCTCTGACCAGGTTCTGTTACCCAGAATCCTTTGCAAACCTCAAAAAGTGGCTAAAAAAACAAGTTTTCCTCACATTTCGGTGACAGAAAGTTCTGGAATCTGAGAGGAGCCACAAATTTCCTTCCACCCAGCGTTCCCCCAAGTCTCCCGATAAAAATGATACCTCACTTGTGTGGGTAGGCCTAGCGCCCGCGACAGGAAAAGCCCCAAAGCACAACGTGGACACATCCAATTTTTTTAAAGAAAACAGAGGTGATTTTTGCGAAGTGCCTACCTGTAGATTTTGGCCTCTAGCTCAGCCGGCACCTAGGGAAACCTACCACACCTGTGCATTTTTGAAAACTAGAGACCTAGGGGACTCCAAGATGGGGTGATTTGAGGGGCTCTGACCAGGTTCTGTTACCCAGAATCCTTTGCAAACCTCAAAAAGTGGCTAAAAAAACAAGTTTTCCTCACATTTCGGTGACAGAAAGTTCTGGAATCTGAGAGGAGCCACAAATTTCCTTCCACCCAGCGTTCCCCTAAGTCTCCCGATAAAAATGATACCTCACTTGTGTGGGTAGGCCTAGCGCCCGCGACAGGAAACGCCCCAAAGCGCAACGTGGACACATCCAATTTTTTTAAAGAAAACAGTGGTGATTTTTGCAAAGTGCCTACCTGTAGATTTTGGCCTCTAGCTCAGCCGGCACCTAGGGAAATGTACCAAACCTATGCATTTTTGAAAACTAGAGACCTAGGGGAATCCAAGATGGGGTGACTTGTGGGGCTCTGACCAGGTTCTGTTACCCATAATCCTTTGCAAACCTCAAAAAGTGGCTAAAAAAACAAGTTTTCCTCATATTTCGGTGACAGAAAGTTCTGGAATCTGAGAGGAGCAACAAATTTCCTTCCACCCAGCGTTCCCCCAAGTCTCCCGATAAAAATGATACCTCACTTGTGTGGGTAGGCCTAGCGCCCGCGACAGGAAACGCCCCAAAGCGCAACGTGGACACATCCAATTTTTTTAAAGAAAACAGAGGTGATTTTTGCGAAGTGCCTACCTGTAGATTTTGGCCTCTAGCTCAGCCGGCATCTAGGGAAACCTACCAAACCAGTGCATTTTTGAAAACTAGAGACCTAGGGGAATCTAAGATGGGCTGACTTGTGGGGCTCTGACCAGGTTCTGTTACCCAGAATCCTTTGCAAACCTCAAAAAGTGGCTAAAAAAACAAGATTTCCTCACATTTCGGTGACAGAAAGTTCTGGAATCTGAGAGGAGCCACAAATTTCCTTCCACCCAGAGTTCCCACAAGTCTCCCGATAAATATGATACCTCACTTGTGTGGGTAGGCCTAGTGCCCGCGACAGGAATAGATCACATAACGGTCAATGTTGGTCCTTACGTGAGGCAGCTGTTGACCCTGGGGTGATCCATTCCTGACGCAGGCACTAGGTGTAGGCACTCAAGTGGGGTAGTGTTTTTATCAGGACAGGTGAGGAGTCACTGGGTGGTAGGAATTTTGTGGATCCCAGCATATTCCTGTAGTTTGTGTGACAGAAATGCGAGAAAAATAGAGTTTTTATTCACCTTTTCAGCTTTGCAGGGTATTCTGGGTAAGAAAACTTTGGGGAATTCACACAAGTCACACCTCTGTGGACTCCCCCGAATGTCTAGTTTCCAGAAATGTTTGGGTTTAGTGTGTTTCTCTATATGGCCGCCGAATCCAGGACCAAAAACACAGGTGCCTGCCTTACAAAACCAGTTTGTTTTGCCATAGATAATTTTGATGTCTCCACAATACGATTTGGGTGGTGGAATTTGGGGCTGAGCTAAATTGGGGAGCTCCCAAGAGAGCACTCTCTCTCTCTCTGCTTGCTGCCGCATTCACCTGCTCTCTGGGTTGGGCTAACTCACTATTACCCAGTTGCACAAACAGCTTGCGAAGGGACAGCAGGACTGTCCTCATCACCTTCCTCATAATGTACTGGAAGAGGAGTTATCGAATGGGACTCCTCCGACTGAAAAATCACTCCCAGAGTCTGCGCCATTGTCCTATCCCTCAGATGCTGCCTCAGTATCTGATATCTCAGTCTCTGATCCTATGTCAGAGCGGTCCTCTATAACCCGAGTGCAGGCAGCAGTCATCCATCAAGATGCCATCTCTGCTATTGGCTAAACTGTTGCTCTAAAACACTAGCCTACATAGACAGTCACAAAATCGGTGGTGTGTGTGAGATACGTGCAACAGTAGAGGCCACCTTACCTGCGCTTCTTCCCTCAATCAGCACGTTCTTTCAAGACACTCAAAAAACACCTTGTCACATACCATTCGTCACAGTCTTTAGCACCTCCTGCGCCCAGTCCAACAATCATTATTGGTGCTCCCACTCCCTCCTCCTAGGATTCCCTTATTACCACCCAGCAAAAGTGCCCTTCATCTCTCCATAGCCGCCCTCCACCCTGCACATACATTTCATTGGTATTATAGCGCAGGTAATGGCTGACTTTACTAATGTACTCAGCTATTTACATAAAATACAGATTTGCTCTTTGCAGTAGGCATATAAACCTTCTGCGCTTTTTTATGGCACTAAAACTGCCACTAGACAAGTCTGACCCTTTTCCCCCCAGGGAACCCACACACATATTGACAAAAGTGATATATATATGACAGCCAACCACCTGAAACTCAACTCAAGGAAAACCGAAATAATCCTCTTTGGCCCACACAAAAACACCTGGTACCCCTCATAGTGGCCCACCACGCTAGGCCCTGCACCCACCCCCGCCAACCACGCACGCAACCTCGGCATCATCCTAGACTCCTCCCTCTCGATGACCCAACAAATCAACGCTCTCACCTCCTCATGCTTCAACACACTCCGTATACTGAAAAAAACATTCAAATGGATCCCCACAGAGACCAGAAAATCTGTCACTCACGCACTCATCAGCAGCAGACTTGATTACGGAAACGCCCTCTACGCCGGCACCACTCCAAAACTCAAGCGCAAACTACACGCATCCAGAACTCAGCAGCACGACTCATCCTCGACCTCACCGGACACATCTCTCCACACCTCAAATACCTCCACTGGCTCCCCATTGACAAAAGGATCACCTTCAAGATCCTCATCCTCGCACACAAATCACTCCACAACACAGGCCCTGCCTACCTCAACGAGAGTCACCTTCCACACCCCTACATGAAACCTCCGCTCAGCTGACCTCTCTCTCGACTCTGTCCCCCGCATCAAACACACCACCACCGGGGACAGATCCTTCTCCTACCTTGCACCCAAAACCTGGAACGCCCTCCCAACCCACCTTCGCAAGACCCAAAACCTACTTCTTTTCAGGAAGGGCCTCAAAACCTGGCTTTTTGAGCAGTGAACCTCCCAGCCCCTTTCCCTCCCCCCACCCCCAAAGCGCCTTGAGACCCTCACGGGTGAGTAACACGCTTTATAAATCTCTTTGATGGATATATATAGATCTATCTATATATATATCTACATAGATATATCTATAGATATATCCATGTACATAGATATATCTACATAGATATATCTATATATATATATATAGATCTACATATAGTTCTATTTTTTTGTTTTTTTTGTATGGTTCCTTGGGGGCCAAAATGGCCCCCAGGGAAACCCTACAACATCTAAAAAAAAAAGATTGCCCCCACAGGGGGTCACCCTGCCCACGGGCGACCCCCTGTCTTTTTATTTTATTCATTTTTATTTTTGTTTAAAAATAAAATTTCCCCTGGGGGAGGGGCCGTTCGCGCCCCCCCCCCCCCTCCCCACAGGGGGCACCTACCTTTTTTTTTAATAAAATATGCCCCCGGGAGGGGGGGGGGGGCGGCCCGTTTTCTGAGGGTGCCGACCCCCCCAAGTGAAATCCCTGGCGTCTAGTGGTGTGCTGCGATCGGGGGGCCAGGAAACACTTTCAGGAAGGCCTCGTAAGAAAGGGGAGACTCTCCCCTTTCTTACGAGGCCTTCCCGAACATGGGGAAGGCCGTTTTCCCCATTGAAGCAGGAAGCGGCCGCAAGGCTGCTTCCTGCTTTGATGGGGAAAACACCTTTGTAACGTCAGCGTGCCTCGCGGCGCGCTGACGTCACAAAGGGGCGGGTGGGGGGGGGGAGACACGGAAGCTTCTGTGTCTCCCGGGGAAAGGTAAAAAAAAAGAAAAAAATCCTCGGGTGCGACGCACCCGAGGATTTATTAATACCCTTCCTGGTGTCGGCCACTGGTCGTGACCCGCACCAGGGAGGGTGTGTGGGCGTCGGCCAGTTTCCGACGCCCGCACCAAAAAGGTTAATGTAGTGATTGCCTGAAAAAGCTAATAGGCTTGACTCACACAATGTTGTGGTAACTCCTGACAAAACTGACAGGCTTGCCCTATATTACTGTTGTGTTGATGCCTTGAGAAAGCCAATAGGCCTCTTTAATTGAAAGTGATACCCTCCATATAATGTGATATTGTAGCTGGTATAGGTTGGGGGGGTACTGTGATTTTGGGGACATGCCACATTAGAGGTCAAATGTGATTTCAGAAGGTCACCAATGATATATATATGTAAATTAATGCATACTATTTAGTAGTATGCACGTAATAAATGTATTGTTTCATTTTCAAAGAAAAAGCAGTCACTGGACAATCATATATTTAGTATTATTACTGTGTGCGGCGAATGGTGATTACAAGCCCACCAGCATAACATGAAAATCCTCCCTGCCTAAATCTTTCTATTAATTACAAGAGTTTGCTTTTCTGGTGCCATTCTGCCATGAAAGACAAAAAAAATTATTTTGTTAGAACTTCACCTACTCAAGTAGTGGCATGCTTCATCATCGAGTCTCTTCCTGGTCCCTAAAAACAGGATTGGCTCGACCATATTACAGGGAGCACTTTGAATATTTTAAGCTGTGGTCCTTAAGAAGGGAAACGTCCTCTACGCCAACTTTTTTATTACGAAGTCCTGGTTAACAAAAGTGGAACAACGCTTTATTTAACCATGACTTCGTTATTTTGTGCCTAAACCACGCATGTCCTGAACAAGGAACATGCGTGGTTAAGGCACAAACAAGGGAGTCGGCTGAGGAGGACGATGCGGATGACGAGGCGACGACTCAGGTAAGTGGGGGGGCGGGGGTTTTTAGGTTTTGGGACGGTGGTGGGGGGTTTTAGGTTTTGGGGCGGGGGTTGTGGGGGTGGGGCGTTTTAGGTTTTGGGGTGGGGGGGTCAGGGGGTTTTAGGTTTTGGGGCGGGGGTGGGGGGTCGGGGTTTTAGGTTTGGGGCGGGGGTTGGGGGAGTGGGGCGTTTTAGGTTTTGTGGTGGGGGTGGGATGTTTTAGGTTTTGGGGTGGGGTTCGGGGGTGGGGCGTTTTAGGTATTGGGGTGGGGTTGGGATGACGCATGCAGGATCAATGGGTGCCTATTACTAATGCCTTTACCAGGAATGCCTTTACAACAAAATATCGTTGTTAAGGCATTTGTGGTAAAGGCATTAGTAGTAACAACGAGGTCGGTGTTCCGACCTCGTTGTTCAGGCACTCGTTGTTTCGGCAGGTGGCGTTTCGACATACAACGCCTTACGAAGCAATAAAAATATCCCAAACTAACCAAAGTGTCTCTTTATTAGTGGTTGTTTGGTATGGTTCAAAAGGGTTCTAAAATAAGGGGTGATAATATTATGGACCCATCACCCTAACAGTTGGTCAGCACAGTTCAGCTCTATGCCTTATGGCCTCTTGGGTCCAGGACTTTCATCACAATACAAAACAAGCAGCCCCGGGTTTCATTCCAAGACACGCAACTCATTCATGCATGCAAGGTGAGGTATTACTTATCTATAAATTGCTGTAGTAGGTCTTGATTCCTATAATAGAGAAACATATTTATACTGTTTGTTTTGGCCAGTGTGATATTTCCAATATTTTGCTAATTATGGTAGAACATGCCTAATTGTGACTTTCGCCTTCGTTTTTTTGGTCAGTGTCCCAGAATACTATGCTGGATACATCATTCTGCTTGCAATCATGCAAACATGCACTAGAAACGTATTTTGTGTAATTATATCATGAATAGCATCTGATAAAGACATTCTTAGTGATAATGGTGTCATATCTCGATATTGTGCATGATGAAATACACTGGAACCTATCCGCCGAGGCAATCCTAAAAAAACACATGTGAGGAGGGGGGAGGCATGTCTCTGTAGTTACAAACTGCAAAGGGTTTTGCTTCATCCCAAGTGGTGGTGGTGAAGGGGGGGTTGGCGCCAAAGTCCCTGTATTGTAATGGACAAATGTAGACATGGGGTACACAGAACAGTAGAAGTTAGGATGTACATTACTAGGCTCCGGTGTCTTGTCGCACCAAAAAAGAAAAAGAAAAAACAAAATGGCCCCACACTTACTTACGTCAAGGATAACATGCCATTTTTCACCTACTGAACTGTCCCGTTCCCCAACCAGCTTGTCATACTGCCGTTAATCCTGACCTGGTATTTCACTCCCCCCTTGGCTGCCTATTGCACTTTAATGGGTATGTATGGTGATGTCATGGCTCCTGTGCTGGGCAAGGAATCATGGGAAAGGTAGTTCCTGGGCACCCGTATGTGAGAATCAGTGAACATCGCAGCAACATCTGTTGTGTGAATTTCATCGTCCACAATATCAATCGGATAGTTTTGTATTGTGCTTGTTTATTTTTCCTCCTTCCTATATATTGAAGGTCTCTCTTCCCTTCCAGAGAGTAGAACCCTCAGGGACTCTTCTGATTTCTGTGATACGATTACTAGCCCAGACCACCTCCCCCGAGTAGGCCTTGGACTGTTCTGCTTTGCTACCCTGAGAGAGTCAAGTGCTACAGTGAGGTGCTTTCTTCCCAGTAATGAGAAATTGTGGACTTATCCCTGGCACAGGCCTCACATCCTGCCCAACTAGTAACCCAATGTCTCACATAGACTATGCTTGAGAACAGCAACAGCAAGCTAAGAAGAAAACAAGGATGCGATTTTCAATGAAAATGATCTTAACAATGACATAAGCTTGGAAATGAATGTAACCTACTCTTGCATAATGCACATCATATTTACAAACGCTCAGGGACTGTGGAATGCCAATGAAATAAGGGTGTAAAATTAACTCATGTATGTGTAACTTACTTATGAGAAATGCTATACCAATTTGGTGAACACCCACTCAGGCAAAAGTTTTGGCTATTTATACAAATATTTGAAAGCTCATTTCCCACAATTATCTGCACAATGTTATGTTAATGGAAGGTGCTGATATAACTACTGTACCAAGTTTGGAAGGATAAATAGTTACTCCACTTTTACAGAGGAGGGAGGAAGGATAGTCATGCTAAGGAAGGATTGTTTAAAGTGAAAGAAGAAAGGTTTTATAAAGTTAATTTAGAAGTGTGTCAAATTTCTTAAGCCTAAACTCGAGCACTTTATTCAATGTGTTAAAAACTCAAATTTAGGGCAATAAAAACAGGCATGTGGGTTTTATAGTAACCCCTCCCCAGGCACACATAAGACGATTCTCGTGGCGGTCATAAATTGCACCTGTTTGTGAAGTTTAGTAAACACCCACACTAGGCAAGCGTTAGTTATTTTAGTACATCACATCTGGGGTACTTTTTATTTCATGAGGAATTGTTTCCAAATGGCAACCAGATTCAAAAATATCAGATATGGGAAGTGCTTCAAATGCTGTAGGATGTGCTGAATCTGAAGAAGAATCCAGCAGGGAATTTCAGCAACTATAATGCTAATATATACGAAAAATCCTCTGCTGCATTCTCCTCTGGATTCATCATTTTCTGTAGGGATGTTTCATTATCAATGAACTCCTAATGATGCCTTTAGGGTGGGAACATATATGTGAGGCCCTGTGCAGCTTTGGCTTCATCCAATCCTAGACTGGGTCCTAAGCTCAGATCACCTGTGGTACAGAAGGCTAGGAGATGGCCAAATCTTTTAACAAACATGTAATGACCCACTCATCATCATCTGCCATCATATGTCATGGGCACCAATAATGGTGAAACTCTGCGACAATCCCTTTCATCCCTCTCACTGATTTAAATAAGACGGTCCTAACTAATTCCAGGCTTGAAACTTACTAGATCACCATTGACGTCCAATGAGCGTTAAATGATCTAGTCCTGCCATGGGTGTCATCTGCCAGTTACAGTTACACAGATTATTAGCTTTTTGTTTTGCAGTTTTATACAGCATAAACTCGACCCAAAGGTATTGGAGTGCCTTACATGACTACCTGTTACATTACACAAGATCATAATCATTTTTTGTAGGCATGCTGAATTAAGGCCCTCATTTTAACAATGGCTGTAAATGCCGCCTACCGCTGCGGCGACAGCCACCAAAAGACCGTCACCGTGGCTACCATCTGTTTGGCCAATTATGACCACAGCCAGATTTCTGCCACAAGAAGGGTGGAAAGTCGACTGTGTCCTTAATGGCAGATGGTGGTAAGGTGGCGCTGCTACCACCAGCAGCGCCACGCCAGTAGACCGCCACAAGCCGTATTATGACAAATAATACGGCCTGGCAGTGTTCTGCTGGTGGGCGCTGCTGGCGGTACCAGTGCCCTGTCCCTTCCCCTTCCGGAATACCCCCTGGGTCCAGGTAAGTCGGGTTTCTGACAGGGGAGGAGGGTGTTGTGTGTGTGTGCGGGGGCGTGTGCATGTATGTGTGAATGTGTGTGTGAATGCCAGTGACTGTTTAGTGTTGTTTGCGTGCATGTATGCATGTGTGTGAGTGTGTGTATGAATGGAAATGAGAATGTGTGTCTGCGTGTAAGTGTGGATGTGTGTGCGGATGTGTGCGTGAATGAATGAATGCATGTGTGTGTGTATGCGTGTATGTCTGTGTGAATGAGTGTGTGAATGAGTGTGTGTGTGTGTATTGGGGGAGGTTGGAAGGGAGGGGGAGTGTAGATGAACAGGTGTGGGGGGCATCTGGGGAGTGTTGGGGGAGGGGGCCTCCTATCAGTGACAGGGAAGGAATTCCCTGTCACTGATAGGGCCTACCGCCATGGTTTTCATGGCATTACGAACGCCACGGAAACCATGGCGGTAGGAAGGGTCATGATACCATCGGCCACACAATAGCGGCTGTCGGGCTGGAGATGGTTATCTCCAGCCCGGTGGCTGCTACCGCCATGGCGGTTATAGTGGTACATTGGTTGGTTGGCTTCAGCCAACCCGCCTATGTCATATGTGACGGTAAGTACTGCCAGCCTGTTGTTGGTACTACCGCCACATTATCTCCGACTGCCGGGGTCATAATGACCCCCTAAGCGATTTGGCAAGAACCACAGGATGTTGAGCCAACTCTGAGACTCAAATCTGGTTCCCCAGCTCCATATTCCGTAGCTCGGGCCATTCTGCCTGAAAACAGAAGTGGATATTTATATATATCCATATATATATGTATATAGATATACAACTACCTTGCAAATAAAAATAAAACACATATTTAAGCTAAAACATAAAAATAATTAAAGTGAATAATGTCAAATAAATATGTAACACAACACTCTTTTACTTCTATTTCTTTATGTTTAGTTGATGTAAAGAAATTACTACACTATCGAGAACCTGCTAATCTACTGAAAACTAAGTCCAGGCACATACCAGGAAAAAGACATACCAAAAGTAAGTAATTCAAACTATTACTAAACGGAAACACACTCAAGCAATCAATAAATCAATCAATCAAACAGGATTTATAAAGTAATGTACATCCTAACTTCTACTGTTCTGTGTAACCCATGTCTACATTTGTCTATTACAATACATGGTTAAACACCAGATGGAGTATCCAGGCACTTACAGGTCTCAGGGGCTCATTTGAGAAGCCAGATCTTGGGGGCCCTAAGGAATTCCGGATGTGAGGTGATGGTGCAGAACTGCGTAGTGAGGCTGTTCCAGGTCTTTGCTGCGATGTAAGAGAAGGATCGTCCTCCACTTCTGCTTCAGTGGATGCGAGGGGCGTTGGCAAGCAATAGGGGAGAGGAGAGTAGTCTTCTTAACTGTTAGTGGAATTTCAGGCGGTGGTCAATGTAGGCAGGTCCGTGGTTGTGTAAAGCCTTGTGCGCGTGGGTCATCAGCTTGATTTGGCATCTCTTCCGAATGGGGAGCCAGTGGGGTGGCCTGAGGTGCGGTGTGATGAGGGGTCATAAGGGAAAGTTGATGATGAGTCTGGATGCAGCCTTCTGTATGGACTGAAATCTTTGTTGGAGGTGTGTGGCTATTCCTATGTAAAGGGCATTGCCATAGTCCAGTCACCTAGTTATGGGGGTGCTGCAGTGCCATGGAATCCTAGCTATTATTTAAACTGAATAGTGGATTCTGCGCTAGAGGTCAATGGATCGAAGCGACATAGGAATGAGTGGATGTCATCAATGAGGAATGTAATCATCAACAATAATCAATATTTTCAAAGATTACAAACTTCAAACAATAACCACAACAGTTTATTAAAAGGAATTATAAAATGTATTTCCCTAGATTAACAATGCTAATGTCACGCAAGTAGCTCTCAAACACAAATGGTAACATATATAATAAATAGTGGTTGATTAGAATGTCTTATATATTTAAGTTTATTCAAAACGATCAGACAAATAATCTCCAAAAGAATTACACTTATTAATAACACTAGAACTGGTAATAATGGCACAGTATACATTAGTACAACACTCAAAAGATGTCAATATAAATCATGAGCATTCTAAATTAATACCCTCGCTAACCACAAATTAGCATCAACATGTTGGGCTTCATGTAAAATAATTTAGAAACACAAATTTAGGAAAATCTCTTTAATTCGTGTTATTATAAAAAAATATTATTATGAATATGCAGCAATCACATTATAAGTTGCAGCTGGTACTCACAAAGCAAAAGACACACATGTAACAAACAAATCACATACTTTACCCAATGATAGCAACAAGCAGTCTACTTCAGCAAGAATACACAATCATGTATATCTTCAGAAGAATTGGGCCTAACATCAGCTAAACCCACACTGCTAATATGACTCGAACCATCAGCAGGAAAACTGGTATCTAACGTCTTCAATCTAGAGACAAGCATCTTCATCTGACTTCTAACAATCCTACTCCAGCTGTTATACTAATCTTCAAAAAGCTTATGATTGGTCAATTCATAGGGCGGTTACGTTTCAGCCAATAGAAGTTGTAATTGATAGCCTTACAGCAGTAACTTTTCCTCTTCCTTTTTGTCTGTAGCTCCATTGTTCCATCGCGTCTATACTTCTCTTCTCAGGAAGAAACTTTCTCACTTGTTACTTTTACTTCCATCCTCGAGGAAGAAACCACGTATTAGTAACATTCTGAAACAATAGAACACTCAACTTATCCAATAATTCAGTTAAACATGACCTTGTAAGACATAATGCAGCAACCCACTATGGGTCTCTATGGACACATCTATTAGAGCCTCAAATACACTTTTATGTAAGCATTGAATTATGGAAAATAACCATAACATTTGCTCAGTTAGGAACAGAAAGGAACTGTGGCGACCATTTTTAAAAGTCACCCATTTTTACATGTTATTTCATTATGCATTTAGTATACCAAAATCATTAATGAACATGTTAGAAAATTCACACTCTCACAGGGGTCTGTGTCACATGCGTCTTGTGTGTCGGGAGGCTATTTGAAGGTCTTACAGAGCATGTACAGAGTCAAGAAGCAGACAGAGGAGACGGTGTTGATCTGTGAATTCATGGTGAGCCTGTTGTCAATGATGATTTGGAGGTTTTCGGCATGTTCAGAGGGAGTGGGTGAGGGTCCTGGGTCTGAAGGTCACCCGGAGTGCTGCTGTTGCTGAAGATCAGAACTTCAGTCTTGTATGTGTTCAGCTGCAGGTAGGTGTCCTTCATCCAGTTGGACGTTTCCTTTGGTGGTGGTGAGGTCATTGGTGAGTGAGAGGATAAGTTGTGTGTCATCTGCATAGGAGATTACGATGAGACCCTGGGCTCTGGCGGTGTTAGTTAGCGGGGTCATATATGTGTTGAAAAGCCTGGGGCTGAGGGATGATCCTTGGGGTTTGGAGTTGGGTGGATCCTCTGAGTTCTTCCGGTGAAGAAGTAGGTGATCCATCTGAACGCGTCCCTTTGGATGCCGATGTGGTGGAGTCTTTTGATCAGTGTGTGGATGGATACAGTATGGAAGGCTGCCAAGAGGTCGAAGAGGATCAGGAGTGCAGTTTCTTCTTGGTCAAGGACGGCTTGGATGTCGTGGGTGGCCCTGATCAGGGAGGTCTCATGCTGTGATTGCTGAGGAAGCCGAATTGGGAGGCATCGAGTAGCTTGTTCTGCTCTAGGTATGTCCTGAGTTTCTTGTTGATGATTTCTCCAGCCTTTGCTGGGAATGGGAGCAGGGCGGTAGTTTTTGAGTACACTAGGCTCTGGGGAGGGTTTTTTATGTAGTGATCTGACTTCTGTGTGTTTCGAGGCATCCAGAAATGTTGCGGTGGTGATGGAGGTGTTGAGCAGGGTGGTGACTTTCTGACTGATCCTTTGGTTTCCAAGATTGAAGATGAGGTGCAGACAGGGGTCTGTGGGGGCTCCTGAGTGGATGGATTTCATGGTGGAGGTTCCAGGTGGACAGTCTGTGGTTCATATCGGTTGTTGTGGTAGTGTATCTGTTGATGAAGTCTGTAGGTGTAGGTTAGGGTTTGAAGTTTCTGTATATGGTTGCAATCATGTCATGAAAGAAGTCAGCAAGGTTCTCCTCTCCTGTGAGGGTGTGATGTTGTTTTTACTAGCGGTCGGGTTGAAGAATTCCTTAAGGATGTAAAAAAGGTTCTGTGGTGTTGTTTCTTCTGCTTCTGTGGTGTTGTTTCTTCTGCTTTTGATACATGTGGCTAGGGCTGCTTTCTTTGTTGCTCTCAGGAGGCAGTGGTGGAAGTTAAGGGAGGTCTTGATGGCTGCCTTGTCGGAGTCATCCTTGCTAGTGCGCAATTTCCTCTCCAGCTGTTTGCTGTCTCGTTTCGCAGCTCAGAGGTCTGAGGGCTACCAGCTGACCTTTATGGAGAGTTTTCTCTGGATGCTACTCTTGATGGGAACAATGCTGTTGGTGCAATTGGTAATCCAGGCTTTGAAGTTATTTACTCCCTGTTCAAGATTGGTAGCAATGGCAGGGCTGGAGGTGTTGAGGCCATTCGTCCAGCCTGACTTTGAGATTTTGCTCCACCCTCGGGTGGGGGGTGCTGGTCATCTTGGGGGTGGCGGTGCAGCGGCTGGAGATGAAGTGGAAGATAGTGATCAGTCCATGTGACTTTGGTGGCATGGCTGTATTTGACACAGGCTGCTAGAGATGAAGATGGGGTCTAGTGTGTGTCCTGCAGTCTGCACAGGGTTGTGGATGACCTGGGACAGTCCGAGGCTGGTCATACTATTGAGGCTGTGTGCAGAGTTGTTGTCGTTGGGCTTGTCAATATGGAAATTTAGGTCACTGAAGAAAATATAGTGCTTGGAGTCTAATGTTAGGGGCACAGTACAGTCTGCAATAGTGCTGCAGAAGCTGGAGCACAGGCCTAGGGGTCGATACATAAGGATGCCTCTGATGGTAGTCTTGTCATCCGTGTGGAGCTTGAAGTTGATGGGTTTTATTGGGGAGGTGGTGTTGTTGGCAGAGGTAGTGCCCTATATGGTCTCTTTGTGGACTATGGCTGTTCCTCCTCCTGGCTTGTTGGTGCAGTCTTGGTGCGTGTTATAATATCTATCGGGGATTGTTGTGGGTATGTCTTCAGCAGATTGAGGTTGAGTCAGGTTTCAGTAAGGAATAGGATGTTGAATGCAAGGGTGGTGATGAGGTCCCATAATTCGGTGGAAAGTTTGCGTATGGAGCATGTGTTGAGGAGTAGGCAGTGGAGGTGGTGCATTGTTTCTGGCATGGTGTAGTGAGAGGTCAGTATGGTGTTTTGTGGTGTGACGGCTGTTGTGCTGGTGCAGGAGAATCGGCATCTGGCTCAGGAGAACGGTCCGACCGTCGAGTGTGGTGCGCAGCAGCAGCATTTGCTGGGTCGACTGGTGTTCAGGGTGCCGAGTTTGGTGACGTGGTATCTGCAGGTGGGTCGGGGACCAGGGGTCGTGGTGCTGGGCGCAGTCCAGGTGCAAATGGGCATAGGTGGGCTTTGGTGAGCCAGCGGCAACCCTCTGCGCGCGCCGGCTGTGCGGCCGGCCTGTGGCCTCCATCAAGTGGGTCCTGGGAGGCGGGAGGGGTGCTGGGAGGAGGTGGGAGGGTCTAGGTGGGAGGTGGGAAAAAGTGGAGGGCAGGCAGTGAGGTAAACAAGAGAAAAGCAATGATTAAAACGAGGGAAATAGTGTAGCGGAGTCCAATGCCACCAGACTTTTTCCACTGGGCTGAAGACCGCCAGCTCCGTGGCAGTCACCTCACCACGGTTCTGGCAGTTGGGTTTTCTGACAGCCAAACTTGTAATCAGGCCCAAAATGACAGAAAGAGCAAGATAAATCATATGAGCTACTCTTACAACCAAGAAAATGAAATGATGCAAACTGTCAAAGTAACACAATCACCCCCTACCCCAAATGTGACAGAAATAGAAGTAGGCCACGTATTGCAAGATATACAAGAAGCAAGCACTAGCTCCCCAGAGCCCACAACTAAAAATCTTAAAGATATACTCCCTAAAGTCCCCAAATAGATCACAAGCCAATTACCAGCTATAACCACCTTAAAACGCAGAATTGCATTAACTAAAAAAGCCACCAGCAATAACCTTCCTGTCCCTAGAAGATTCCAGGATATCCAAATACCTATACACTTAACAACCACACATAATGAGGAACCCTTCCTCTTATATGATAACCTAAAAAAGGTTTTCTACAACATATAACTTACTAACACTAAGCCATTGTCAAACATGAATGATGGATGGGACCTTTGAAATGTGCCACAAACCATTCACTCAGACATACACTGTACATGGTGAATATTCAAATACAAATATGCCATATACCATGCCCTACTACCTACTAGACAGAGTAGCACATAGTACGAACTATTAATCCACTTTAAAATTAAAACAAACAACTACTGCCCCCATAAAAATATAATTGATTTTGAACAAGCTGTGATTCAAACCATTTGAAAACTTTACCTGCAGAAAGCCATATAAGGTTGTTACTATCATTTTAATCAAAGCATATAGAGACATCTCCAAAAATTTGTGCTAACTGTACAATATGCTAAAAACTATCAATTTGCTTTTGAAATTAAAAAAAAACTGATTGCTCTACAGAGGTAACTAACAACTTCAATTTATGTATAGAAAGTCCTTTCTATCAACAAACTGAACACAAACAAAACTCTTAAATGGGTTGTTTTGAAGAGACTTGAGTTGGCAGACTGCATCACTTAGGACACAGACACAAACCCAAATTCCAAATACCATGGTGGAATGTCTCTGACAGCATCATGCACAGAAAGCCAAAACAAACAATGCAGTGAAAGGATAGCACAATGCCTTCCAATCCAACCTAGGCAGAACACAACCTACACTCTGTAAATTTATTGAAGCCCTACAAAAAGAACAAACCTACCAACAACTACTAATGGCCCTATCAGTAATTCAAAACTAGCAAATAAATCTCTAGATTGTCTGACATGCTTCGATATAAAGTAAAATTCTTTGTAAACAACAAAGGAGCACACTACTTAGAATTAATAGCCATAACACTATTGGAACCTAAGTAAGATCCTAAACCAGCATAACAAAATTGTTTCAAAAAAATAATATGCCTATTCATTTTAACAACCCAAAATACCTAAAACGATAAGTTTAAATAAAACTGATGAATAAAATATTATGTATATTATTTAAAATAAAATATGAATCTCACCAAGCACAAACCTCAAATAAGACATAAATGTGTTGTAAAGATTAAATGCAACACATAAAATATATTTTAAATCTGTCATAATTCAGCAAATATAAAATTTTCCAACCAGAAAAAAATACTTAGATAGTAGTTACTGTTCTGTAGCTGCAAAGGTTCCCACTGTCCATGTAATCAAAAATGATAATCCACCAAATATGGAAAAAGAAACGCCAAAAAAACGCAAAAATAAACTCATCCAAAATACTCATGAACAACAAAAAAATAGAAAAAGTGTTTAAAAAAAGAAATGCACCTGAAAACCAAAAGAAAGGAAATCAAAGTATTGGTTTTCTACAAACAAAAATGTATTTGCTTTATAAAAAACAGGCTAACACCAAATGTCCATCAAAGACATTGCCATTCGAAAACCTGCAAAGTAAAACACAATACTCACCTGCAAAAAAGGAATTTAAAAAATAGTATATACATCACACTTAGGATCTAATTACAATGTGGGCGGCGCAACCGTCAGACCACTATTATGGCAGTGGGGAGGCAGCCGCCAATCCGGTGGCTTTCCCACAGCCGTATTATGACTTCCTCGCGGGGCCGCACTGTCGGTGCCAGCAGCACACTTGGAATGCCCACTGTCTGCCACAGCAGACAGTGCGCATTTCGGATGTGCTACCATGGGGGCCCCTGCACTGCCCATGACGTGGTCATGGGCAGTGCAGGGGCCCCCCGTGGCACTGTTCCAGCCTTTCTGCCAGCCTTGTCATGGCGGTGACTCTGCCACGAAAAGCCTGGCGGAAAGGCATGTCGTGATCAGCCCGGCGGTGACCAACCTGTCGTGATCCATGATCCTGGCGGGGGCGGCGGTCTCCTGGCAGTCGAACTGTCAGCATCGTAATCTGGTGGTCGAACCGCCAAGATTGTGTTGGTCAGACTGCCACTGCGAGTATAGTGGTCTTAGGGCTGCCGTACTCGTAATTAGGCCCAAAATCATCTAAAGCACATAACACAACATAATTGTACACTTCTAAGAAACTCTACGTACATCTACACCTAGGCCAGCACGCTTGTGAATGACACTACAACAAATACAACTATGTTCATGAAAATTCCAAAAACGAAACTATAACTAAAGTTTACAACTTCCCCCTATATCTCCCCTAACCTTAAAACCCTAAAAAATAGTATTTAAAATATATACAATTAATTTACACTAAACAAATTATGTCACTGTTATGATTAAAAAAAAGTACTTTACTGTATTAATGTATACAAAATGGAAAACAGTGGAAACATGTACAAAACGCAAAACTGTTTAGATATAATGTACATGGTTTATTTAATACTAACGCTGTAGTAAAATATTGTTTATATATCAATCTAAAAATGTTTTTGTACACATACAAATATATATGTTAAAACATGCAAATATATACATTAAATAAATAAGAGAAAGAAAGTGCAAACTGTGTTATGTACCTTTATTATAATTAAAGAAAAACAACTCCTATGTAAAGTATTTTTCTGAAAATCTTAAACACATATTAAATTACATTAACTACTCTTACTGCATACAAAACCATTTGAATAAATGCAGTGGACACTAAAAGGTTTATATTTACTATTCCGATTCCAATTAAAACCATTTTGGGGAAGATTTTAAACACTAAAGTGGTCATATTACCTATTCTCAGTTCAACGTAACCTAATTTGGGCAAGGTGTTGGGCACTAAAAGGATAACATTTACTATTCCCACTCCATTCTAAATCCTTTTGGGAAAGGTGTTGGACACTAAAGGGGGACACATATACCAGTCCCGCTGCATGCTAAACCATTTTATGGAAGGTGTTGGAGCGTATGAAGATCTGAGTGGGGGGGGGGGCGCGGGGAGTACTGGGGTGCCAGACCCCCGGGGAGTTAGGGTTTGCCTTCACTGACGGCATGTACAAGCCCAAGTCCAGCCTTAGCTCCCCCCTATGCAGCTCTGGCACGCCACCCTGGACCTTCTGCAGAACGACGAGTACTATGACATCATAGACTGGCCCAGTGACTATTGTGAGTTTGTTTTCAAAGACCCCCAATGAGGTGGCTGTCTCTGGGGAATCCGCAAGTGCAAACCCCAGATGAACAACACAGGCTAAGCAGGATCATGCAGTATTCCTACAACAAGAGAATACTGCATACAACCAAAGGCAAATGTTTTACTTTAAATTTCTTCTTAATATACTGGTGCTGGTCAACTATCCATTCATTGATATGGGCCTGAGCGATAGACCTGCCCCTCAGAGTGCTCCACCTGTGCCATTCGACAGGACTCATTTCCGTTTTCCACCTTCTACACCCTCTGACGTTTTGTCTCCCAATGAAGATTTGCACTCTCCAATGTTTTCATCAGTGGCCTGCTGCCTTGGCAGTGGTTCAGTTTGTGACCGCAGTGATGGTACCTCAGTGCATTCTGAGGTGGAGGAGAGTATAGCAGAAGAGCAGTGGTGTAGTCTTGAAATGAACACTTTTCATGGATCACCTCTTCTATTCCTTGCCTGCATGGCACACGAGAGCATCTTCAGAGTGCATCCACGTTCCAGAGTTCCTGAGCCCTTGATCATTCCCAGTTTCACATATGGGTGCTTCGAGTGGTGATCTCCTGCCCCAACTTTCCCTTGCTTTCCCAAACACATCCATACACATAAACTACACACCATTGCTGACTCCTCGGACTCATCCTGCTCCACCACTGCAGAGCACCCGTGAAGTGCAGATCAAGAAGCCAGGTAGTTGCTCATAGACTGCCCCCCGTATTCCATCCCGGTCTGGCGCCCCTGCAGCTGGCCCCCTTGCAGTGTGGGCCTCTTCGGAGGAGGCTGCGCAGGTCGGTGTTACCTACAATCAGGATAAGCAGAGCAAGCTCAACACAGGTCAGTTCAGAAAGTATGGGCGTGTGTGCCAGTTGTGGGCAACTGCCACCAAAGGTGAGCCCAGGCCTCCACAGAAGCGGCTCTGCCAGGTTTGGGTGCAGCTTGTGGGGAATAAACGAGGCCCGCTTGCCATACTGTGTGTCAAGTTGCAAAGCCGCCAAACACCGAATTATCAAGCTGTCAAGTGCCCAAGTGCCCTAGTAGGTCCGCCAGGCCTAACAGGATCATCTAGGCCCAGCCCTCAGGGCCGCTCAGATCTACAGCAGATATACAGCGGATTCTCCAGTGGGCCCGGCAAGATTCAGGAGGAGACCCAACAAGTTTGCGCGTGCTCGTGCCCCTCAATAGTTGAGATGTGGCGGCACGTCCGCATAGCCGGTGCCAAGGGTTATCTGGAAACCGGTGGAAGCCCTAGCTGGACTCAGTTGGACCCCTTAGCCGTTCAAGTCCTTAGCGGTCTCAGGAGGATCCTGCAATAGCGGAGGAGCATCACGCGTGCTTGTGCCCCTCAATATCGAGGTGTGGCAGCGTGTTATTAAATATAAACAAGGAGAAGAAAAACCTCTAGGCTTCTGAAGATGCGATCTGGGAAAGAAAGGGTTATTCAGCCACAAACTAAGAGGAATAAGAAGTGTAATAAACCCTCATCTCCGCCTTCAATACCAAAACAGAAACCAAACATGAAGCAAGAGCAACAGTCTTTAATCTCTCCAATATCTCCCTTTTTTCAAAGGTTTGAGAAATCGACAAACATCCCCCATAAATTTGATGTCTTGAAGGATCCCGTGGATGCGATTCTCACAATACCTAACGGCTCTGTGGTTTTACCCCATTCAATTTCCCCTATAAAAAGTGAAAGCAGTTTGCTATATGAGCAAGGTGACATAAGGGGGCTGAAGGAGGAGGGGTGACCGAAAAATCTGCCGTTGGTGATATCTCAATTCTAACAGATGATAAACTTAAAGAAAATGCCTGGGGCTCAATCAGCGACCTAGATCTACTAACCCTCCGGTCATCATCGCCGTCCCCAGTTGTCTCCAACTGTCCATTTCCAGGAACCCCTAATGGGCATCCACAAATAGGAGGCTGGCCAAGAGCGGAAGGAGAACTTCATAGTACAAATCACTCACACTTCAGATGATATTAATAAACTAGGCTCATTAAATTTAAATCTTAGTTCTCCCTCTCATCTACAATTGGATTTGAGCTCCATGGTACACGTCCTTAAAGGACCACTGATGGAATATATGAGGGGCAATCCACAAGAAGAGCAAGCTGCTACCTCAGACACTCAACAGGACACTTCTGCCTTTGAAGACAGATCCTCAAATGCCTCTGTCATATCAAAAACACAAACAGATGATTCCGAAAGTAAGGAGGCTGTAAATGAGAACATACTGCCTTCACGAAACACCCAAAACTAACTGGATTAAAATGCTGTATGGGATATCTCCTTTAAGACCTCGCAACTAACTCTTGACACCCTGTCTTATCAGTCTTCAAAAATGGACGTCCAGGTAGATATACTGAATGCCATGACAAAATAATTGGCAGGGATAGATCAGAAGCTGGATAACTTAAAAGTCTTATAAAGCGAGCTCAGAATTTTGCAGAGATCACAATAACAGACTGCACCTGTGAGCCCTTAATCAACAAGCTGGCCACACTCTCAGAGGCTTTAAATTCAATGATAATAAACTTTAAGGCAAATCTAAATATGATAAAAGGGGGTGTCTTTGTAGCCGAAGAACCTTCCCAACAACAGGAGAAGGGCGGTCTAAATAAGAACATGGGCAACATAGTAACTTGCTGCCCTGAGGAAATTATTGATAAGGAAATAGAACTTTTTGAAGAACCGGGGTGCGGGCAGGAAGGAGCACTCAGTGAAATAGTATGTCTATTAAAATCCCCTTAGAAGGAGGAAGGGCGTCAGTCTGAGATTCAAATAAATACACTTCCTCCCCCATCCCCTAAATTTGCGGTGCACCCACTACAATTAGAAAAGCCTCCCACAAAAAGACAAAAGAAAAAACAACGGAAAGCAAGAAATAAAAAAGTGGGTGTCTTAATGGCCCCTTCCACTACAAAGATGAACTCCTCTCTAACCCCGGACATAGGAAATGTAATATTTATGTCTTATGACCAAAATAAAAATAAAAAGAGCAGCCCAATGACCAACAAGTTGTTCCCACTATTTAACACACAAAAGAGGGGGCCCATTCACCAAAACCATAGGGAGCAGAGTGATTCAAACTCCAATGAGGAGAAAATAAAAAACATGGACCCTCAAGATTCGCTAAACTTAAACGATACAGATCCAACCAAGCGGGAATCACAGAATTTAAAACCACATCAATGGGAGGGGAAAGCTGAACCAAGTACTATTCCAGTAATCCACAGGAGGTCATTTGACAACTAGTGTGTAACTAATACAGTTACCAATTCCAAATATGCTGAACATCAAGGGGCTCAAACAGGAGCCCAAACGGATCAGCTTCAGGTAAAAAAAGGAAGAGGGTCTGCCATCAAACAGTTAGAAAGGGTGAGATTAAGGGCAAAGGGTATGGTGGAATCTCCCAGACCACTCTCGGAGGCAGAGTCCCCAAATAGATCAGTTGCAAGGCAAAATGTATCAAATCCATAACGGCCAGATGAAGACTCTGTGTCACAGGTACATGTAACAAATCACAATAAAACATCCCAAACGGGAGGACAGGACGTTTCTATAAGAAATCCCGACTACGGTTCACCCTTAGAATGCAAACAACTAATTGTGGAACCACAATATCAATCTAGGGGCCCATATGACATTCTAAATAGAGGAAAGATACTAAAACTTTTACAAGTTATTCCAGTCCTTAAACATATAAAGTCTACTGATATTGTTTCTATAGAATTCCTACCAGGGGATAAAGCAATGAAGGCAAACTTAACGAATCAACCCTGGTAACTTAGAGGACATGTCATGGCGTGGACTTCCGCAGCATCTCCCGCTCGGGCTGCGGTGGGGGCCGCGGTCTGTTTTCTAGGTCGCAGAGCCCAGCACGGCCCTTTTTTCAGACCGCAACCGGTTTCCTTGGCTGCGGTGAGGCCGGAGGCCCAGGGTTGGGCATTGGGTCTCGCCGCGTACAATGCACGGCACAGGTGTTGTCGCGGGGTGCCCGCACCCCCGCCTTGGTCCTTTCACTTACCTGGTGCCCCAATCTGGGGCCTTCTCCTCTTCTTTCTTTTTCTTGGGGGAGCCATGATTTTCCTTTCCCAGCCTACCACTCTCCTTCCCTGTCCCTGCATGCATCTGTACTCCTTACTACAATGGTGTCTTTCCTATCTTGTTCTATAGCCCCTTTCCCAATCTAAGATGGCGTTCCTACTTCTTCCTGCATGTCACTTCCTGCTAAAGGGTATATAAGGAGTTAGATTCTTCTTCTCTTTGCGTTGCAACACTTCTCCTGTAGTGGTCATGCTCTGGCTGGTCTTCTCTTGGATTCCAGTTTTTTCCTCCTGTTTTTTCTCCTGCCTTTCCAGTGATAATTCCAAGCGTTGAAGTTCTGATCTTCTTGTGTCCTCTTTTTCTGTTCCAGGTAGTTCCTGTCTAGAGGTTTTTTCCCTTCTGGGTTTTTCCTCTGGTACTCCTGGTACTCCTTAAGGAGGGCACGGACTGTGGTGGTGTACAACTGTCCGCAGCACCGTGACTACCGGAAGGGGTCGCCCCCACCTCGGTCAGAGCAGGACTTACAAGAACCGAGGCTGCACGTTGTCCCCATCTGATCAGGGTGGTAAGCCAAAGGTGAATCGTGACAGGACATCACAAGTGGCAAGTAGAGTTGTAAAAGAAAAAAGTTCCTTTTTAAAATGGGGAATTCAATTTAGTATACCCCAACCAATAGGTTACCCCAACCCTCTAGAGGCCCAAAATAATATGCCCAATTTAAATAAATCAAAAGACTTAAATAAACCTTTTTCAGTCCTTAAATCTGCAATTGGGAGCCAAGGTACCAATGATCAATATACGGAGCACAAAGCATCCAATATTCACACCTCACAGCAGCTAGATCTAGGGTGGCTGTCGGATGTAATTCACCAAGAAAATCGTCAGTGACTTCTGAATAGCTGGGCACACTCTGGGGTGGTAACTCCCTACGATAAACCCCTCCAAATCTGTTCTTGGAATATAAACGGGATTAACTCAAATATTCAACACAAAGACCTGACTATTCTATTAAAAAAAATTCAAATTATCTTCTTACAGGAGACTTGGGCTACCAACCCATTTACAATTGATGGATTCATAGGCTTTTTCTCCCCAGCAATTAGGGAAAAAAGGTTTGGCCACCCAAGGCGGGGACTAGCAATCTTTATTTCAGCAGGTCTAAATATGTCATGCACACGAGTAAATGAGGAAAATGAAGAGTTTATCTTAGCGAAGTTAGACGGTTGGAACAAAGAGCATTCCAGCTCACTTTTGCTAATTAATGTCTACATCCATCCAGATGCATGCTCCAGAAAACACATATCCTCCAAACTGATAGACACAATATCAGGATCTAGGATCCCCGGAGTTTCTAGTAGCTGGGGACTTCAATATGAAATTATTAAATCCTTTTAAAAGGGATGCTCAAACCATCTTGCAAGATCAGCTGTGGGCAGTCTTGCAGGAGTACCTAGGGTCACTAGAGCAAGGTAAACCTGACATTAAGGCACTTTCCGTAGTAAAAGATCTTGAGGCCCTCGGGCTCAGACTCCTAAACCGGAGGTTCCCACAAGATATTCCGCCGGCGACTACTTGCTATGCCACTGACTCTCAAGCAACAATCGATTAAACTGCGGCCTATTTATCCCTACTTACTCTAATTACTAAGTATCAGATTATAAAGTCAGATAAAAGTGACCATGGTCAACAATGTCTGGAGATTGGCTGTGGCTTTCATATATTTAATCCTGCCCCAACCACAATGAACTATAAGAAACTTCGATGGAATGAAAAATCAATAGAGTCCATTGGAGAACGATCAACTGTGATATTTGACCAATGCCATGACGATATATCCTGTGACCCCATAACCATCTGGTCAATATTTCTGGACAGATTTGCAGTTGATCTCCTCATAGATAGACCACAAAAGAATTATCCAAACCAGGGGCGAGTTAAAACAAAAAAGAATACATACATTTCAGCTCATACGACCAAACTAAGAAGACTAAGAAACAGACTCTTAAGATTGTATAAGAAAAACCCAACTGACTGTTATATTAAGGTTGACTTAAAAAACATAAATAATATCTATCAAAAACAAATATGGGATGATAAATTACAGAATAGTCATGACTTTTGGGCAAAGGCTTTATTTCTGAGTCAAAAAACAAATGCACAGGGATTCTGGAAAATGGTTAATGAACTGACTAAAGCTCCAATGACCTTGACTAGCTCCAATATTGCGGAATCCACATGGTCCGATTACCTAACTCACCATTTTGGTGAAAATAAGAAAGACACAAAAAATTCAGATGAGATAACAAATGAGTTAAGCCAAGAAGAAGTTTTATCAGAGTCCCCAATTCTCCAAAAGGAGTCCGCAAATTTAACGTTCTCGATGTCAGAAGTTGTGAATTCAATACAGAACAGCAGAAGCACAGTGGCTCCAAGTCCAAATGGGATCCCTAACGCTTTATTTAAAACAAACCTGGCTTTTTTGGGTGAAAAACTGGTCTCGATTTACAACCACTGTATAGAATCAGGATGCATTCCAAAATCATGGAAGGGGGCTAGAATCCATCAAATATTTAAAGGAGGTAATAAAGTTCATCCTGAGAATTACCGATTGATTACCTTAATGGATGCAGAGGCTAAATACTATGCTGGGCTATTACTGGAGCATCTCCGCAGCTGGGCAACCATGAACAATATCATTCCCCCTAATCAGACAGGCTTTGCAACGGGCCCCGGAACGGCTACAAACACCTTAACTCTTTCCATTGTCATAGACAAATGCAAACAAAAAAGTCAACCTTTGTATTTGTGTTTTTTAGACTTCAAATCAGCTTTTGATTTGGTACAGCGAAGACTTCTATGGGAAAAACTAGCAGCCTGGGGCATAACAGAGAAATTGTTAAAGGCCATTTATCAGTTAGACACTGATACATGGATCAGAGTAAAAATAGGGGACGGATCTTTTCTCTCAAGAAAAATTGAGACAAAACAAGGTCTGAAACAGGGTTGTGTGCTGGCACCGTATCTTTTCAATCTTTATCTATCAGATTTGACCGTTAAGCTTAATAAGGTGAACGTACACTCCCCTAAGGTTGGAGACATGCTTATCTCTAATCTGCTACACGCTGACGATGTAGTACTTCTGAGCCAAACTAAAGTAGGATTATGACGGCTCATCGTCAATTTAATCAAATACGCCGAACAGAACGGAATGGAAATCAATTTGAAAAAAACCCAAAGTGATGGAAATCAGTAAAAAAAACCTTAGAGATAAAAAATGGCATACACAAAGGGGAGTCTTAGAACAAGTCAATCACTATAATTACCTGGGCGTACTATTTGATAACCGGGGTCCCTTTCTCTCTCAGAAGCTGAGTTTATATAGAAAAGGAAATGTTCTACTGCCTTGCCTTTCGCACGCTGGAGAAGTCGCTAAGCGGCCCTAGTTACCGTCCCATGCTACAAGTTGTGGCAGCTAAACTAAATTCGACAATAGGTTACAGTAGCGAAGTTCTGTGTTGGCAAGATGCCACCATCCTAAATGGTATAATTGGAAAAATATTTAGGTCTCTATTTCAATTACCAGGGTATACTTCCCAAGCTCAAATCAGACTGGAGTTTGGTTACTTAAACCAAAATATAGCACAGGAATGTAGCTATATTAAAACTTGGAAACACCTACAGCTATCAAAGGGAAATCAACTCTGCAAGGCGATTTGGAAGGAGATTAGTTTGAATCCTACAGCCAAATCCAGACAGTACCTAGATCAGGCATTAGAAGATTTGAAAGTACGGGAACTATGGGACTCAAACCTTTCCTATTATGCATTTAAAAAAATCTTAAACCGAAGAGCGAAGAAGAGATCAGTGATAATGGCTAAGAACCTGTTAGCAGCCAGGTCGCACTCTTGGGTGGTAATAAATGAGTATAAACTCCTGAAATAGCCATATCTGGAGGCTGGGTGGTCAAAAGCTGAGAAGGATCTTTTTATTAAACATCCTTATCCCTGGCGGTGTCCACCAAGCCCCAAGGGAACGTACTGCAACAATTCCCCAGTGTAGGCTCTGTGGCTGTGGACTGGAAGACATTACTCATCTGATCTGCATCTGTAATTGCCTACTGAATGAGCGTAAGACTCTATGAAAAGCAGCATTCAATCAGAGGGGAATACAGTCCTGCAGAGAAGCGGTGATCGCCTGCTTTAAACCTTCTGACTATGGCCCTCATTATGACATTTGCGGTAAGTACCGCTTACCGCCATGCTGACTGCCGCCAACATACCGCTGCAGCGGCGGATCACTGCTACCCATATTATGACACACACATAGCAATCCGTCACTAGACAGCCACACACACAAGTCCGCCAGCCCAAAAGTCGGTGTTAAAATGACGGTAGCAAAACCCACACCGTTACGCCAACAGAACTACGCCCACAACATTATGACCCACAAATCACCACGGTGGACATTCAGTGGTGGTAAACCATTGGAGCTACGTACCGCCATGCTCAAAATACACACACACACATACAAAACTACACCACATTGGACAATTCAAACTACACACACCTGACACACATAAACACACCACACCCACACCACTATAAAACACACACCCACACTACCCACAACCCTTTACGACTATAAACAATTGCCAACAGAAAGAGACAGTAAGAGCACAGACAAGACCACAGCCACACACCACCATCACCTATACACCATCCAGGCACCTTACATCACACACCTCAACACATCACCCCACACACCCTCACCCATACCACTCACACTACACCCATGGCACAACAACGACACACCAGGTTCTCAGAGGAGGAGCTATAGGTCATGGTGGAGGAAATCATCCGGGAAGAACCACAGCTATTTGGATCACAGGTGCAGTAGACATCCATTGCTAGGAAGATGGAGCTATGGTGGAGAATCGTGGACGGGGGAACGCCGTGGGACAGCACCCCAGAACGAGGGATGACATCAGGAAGAGGTGAAACGACCTACAGGGGAAGGTGTGTTCCACAGCAGCAAGACACCAAATAGCTGTACTGAGGACCGGCGGTGGACCCCCCCCTCCTCTCCCACAACTAACAACATGGGAGGAGCAAGTCTTGGCAATCATGCATCCTGAGGGCCTGGCAGGCATAGGAGGAGGACTGGACTCTGGTAAGTCAACTCTACACTACTGCTACCCCCCCTACCTGCATGCCATCACATACCCCTACCCTTACCCTCACTCCCATCACTCCACCACCTCCCACACACCCCACCATCACAACCCACCCATCCCAATACCAAGCCCTGCATGCAACACCAATGCATGGACACCCATCACAGACCTGCATGGACACCTATCACCACTGCATGCACATTAGAGGGAAACAGATAGCCCACCAAATAACAACTCACACAAGGCAAAGCTGCAAGGGCAAAAACAACCTTAGAGGGCAACACACCCATGCACAAGATGTCACACGCAGAAACAATAACACTGCATTTACATCCCCACAGGTCTAACACCCAACGTCACCGGAGACAGTGTACTCACCTGTTGGTCTGGAGGCCCATACAGCATTCGGTACTGGGGTAGGACCCCATCCACCAGTCGCTCCAACACCGCCGCTGTGAAGGCAGGGGCCCTTTCCCCAGTGACATGAGCCATGGTAGGTTCCAGACACAGGTCACAGCAGCACATGCAGTGTAGGTCCTCTCCTGTTGAAGGTCAGGTAGCAAGTGAGTGAACAGATAGAAAATGGCGGTCACGTCAGCGGCGGTGCGTACCGTCACCACCGGCGTACATCACCATTGGCCACTGTAACCCATAGGGCCCAATGGTAACCAATGAGGAGTTGCACGGCGGTTCTCGACCGCCTCCCGCAACGGAGCACAACGTCTGCGGAATTACCTAATTTCCACATGTCCCTCCTAATAGGTCAGGCGGACGCCATTTCATGTGGGGCACCTAACTGCGTCACAGTACACATAAGCACCATTTGGGCCTATCCAACAATATACTGTTACAGTCACAACATGCAATGAAGTGTAGTGTTTGGAAAAATTTGATACTGACCAGCTGCTCACCGTTTTGCCCCCTAGATTGCAACCACTGCGGATGAATAGGAGATGGAGACATCCCCCGTGTACAGGCCACTGGTGGACTTGGCAACAATGGAGGACAGGCACATTATCCTCACCTATAGACTGGACAGCGCCACAATCATAGAGCTGTGTGCCCAATTGGAGCCTGACCTGATATCTGCTGTCTGTCACCCCACCGGGATCCCCCCTCTTGTGCAAGTCTTCTCTGTGCTCCATTTCCTGACAACTGGCTCCTTCCAAGTGACAGTGGGCTTGGCAGCAGGAATGTCACAGCCAATGTTCTCAATCGTGCTGACTAGAGTGTTGTCTGCCCTGATTAAACACATGCCCAGCTACATCGTTTTCCCCAGGTGGAGGATTTGGCCACAGTGAAAGCCGATTTCTATGCAGTGGGACATATCCTCAACATTATTGGGGCTATTGATGGTAAACATATTGCATTTGTTCCCCCCCGGAGAAATGAACAGGTGTTCAGAAATCGAAAGAGCTTTCACTCTATGAATGTGCAGATAGTGTGCCTGGCGGACCAGTACATCTCCCATGTCAATGCAAAGTATCCTGGGTCTGTGCATGATGCCTTTATCCTGAGGAATAGCAGCACCCCATATGTGATGGCTCAACTCCAGAGGCACAGGGTGTGGCTGATAGGTGAGCCCTGGTTCCCACCCAGTGGATGTTGGTGTATGGGTATGGAGTGGCCCTAAGGGTGTGTGGCTAACAGTTGTACCGCAATATTTGCAGGTGACTCTGGTTACCCCAACCTCTCATGGCTACTGACCCCTGTGAGGACTGCCAGGACAAGGGCAGAGGAACGTTACAATGAGCCACATGGGCGAACAAGAAGAATCATAGAGAGGACATTCGGCCTCCTGAAGGCCAGGTTTCGTTGCCTCCATCTGACAATGCTACTCACCCAAGAAGGTCTGCCAGATCATCGTTGCATGCTGTATGTTGCACAACCTTGCCTTGCATCGCCAGGTGCCTTTTCTGCAGGAGGAGGAGGCTGGACATGACCGTGTGGCAGCAGTGGACCCTGTGGACAGTGAAGATGAGGAGGCAGAGGATGAGGACAACAGAAGTGCAATAATTCAACAATACTTCCGATGACACACAGGTAAGACAGTGTAACTTAAAATTTAAATGACTGTTTTGTATTTGACATTGTCACTGGCAGGCTGATTTTCCCACTTCTATAGCCACTCACTGTACCCTTTGGCATCTCTATTTGCAGATATTTGTGCCCCACTATCGCTCCCGGTGTGTTGACTGCAGCCAACAACAGGTCATTCCCATGTATACATTACTGTACAGTTGTATTGCAGTGTTTACACCTTGTTAAACGAATACATAGTTCAATCATTTGACAGACTCCATACTTGTATTATTTTTCAAATGGTGTTTATTTAAGTGCTAATAAGTAGAGGGGGATTTGCAATGTTCTGGGTTGATGGTGGAGGAAAGTCCACGATAGAGTCCAGGCTATGTGGATCACAGGTGCATTGTCCAAGGGGGCATAGGATGTGGAGCAATGGCAGTTCAAGGTGGACAGGGTGACAGGGTGGGACACAAGGGTGACAATCAGGAGAGTCTTATTCCCTGGTGGGGTCTTGGCAATAGTCTTTGGCTTCTGTCTGGATCGCAGGGACCGTTTGCGGGGTGGTTCTCCATCTGCAGGGGGAGGGGTGCTGGTGGCCTGTTGGTCCTGTGGCGGGCCCTCCTGTCCACTAGCGGCAGCGGAGGTGGAGGGTTGTTCACCAGTTTGGCTAGTGGTAAGGGCCCGGTAGTGTGCCACTTCCTCCCTCATAGTGATGGCCATGTCCTGCAATGGAGACCTGGGTGGTCTTAATGGACTTCAAGTCCTCTCTGATCCCCAGGTACTGTCCCTCCTGCAGCCGCGGGTTCTCCTGCAACTTGTCCAGTATCTGGCCCATCGTCTCCTGGGAATGGTGGTATGCTCCCAGGATCTTGGTGAGTGCCTCCTGGAGAGTCAGTTCCCTGGGCCTGTCCTCCCCCTGTCGCACAGCAGTCCTCCCAGCTTCCCTATTGTCCTGTGCCTTTGTCCCCTGAACTGTGTGTCCACTGCCACTGACCACAGGTCCCTGATCGTCCTGTGTTTGGGGGGTGGCCTGGGGTCCTTGTAGTGGTGGACACACTGCTGATTGACGTGTCCTGGGGACAGAGGTATGGGCCCACTGGGTGGGTACTGTGATGGTGTTTCCTGAGGGGGGAGGCTCTGTGGTGGTATGGGACTGTGCCTGGGTAACCGACTGTCCGGAGATCCCTGATTGGCCAGGTTGGTCATCCAGATCCAGGCGTCCAGAGCTGCTGTCATCACTGTGGGCCTCTTCTGGGGGGAACTGGATGTTGCTGGCACCTCCTGAGCACGATGCATGGGGCATGAATGCATGGAGTTGTGTGTGTGAAGGCCTCGTGTGGGGGGGGTTGGTGGAAGGGCACTGGGCAGCATGCTGCATGTATGGTGGGCCATATCTGTGCATAAGGGGATGTGTGGGCTAAGGTGGGCCATGAATGTAACAGGCAGGATGGTCTGACTGATACCTTTTCCTATGTGTATTTCTCTGCAGGTCAGTGCCCATCAGAAAAAGGGTAAATGGCGTGCCATCGCCAAGGACGTGCGGACCCTGGGGGTCTATGGCAGGTGGAGTACCTACTGTCGGAAACAGTGGGATGACCAAAGATGTTGGGCACGGAAGACCGCGGAGGCCCAGCTGGGGATGGCCTCCCAACGAGGAAGGGGTGATCGTCGAACCCTGACCCCCCTGATGGCCTGCATACTGGCGGTGGCCTATCCGGAGCTAGATGGGTTCTTGGGGGCATCACAGCAGCCACAAGGGGGGGAGTACAGTGCCCCAATTACTACAGCGCGTGGTGGGGTGGCATCGGGGTGGGGGATGTGGGCCTATGGGTGCCCCTAGGCCAGGTTGGACATTGCAGGGTAGGTCCTATGTTGGGCAGGGTCCTGATGTAAAATGCCTCCAACCAAGCTAGTAGGCATCCACTACTGGCCAGGGGTCTGTGGGTCTCAGGTATGCTGCAATTGGCGTTAGGTGTCCCTGTCCATGGGCTGGTGACTAGCATTGTGACTGTTAGTCCATTGCCTAGTGCGTAGGGCTGTTCCCTGTGTGAGTGTGCTGTGTACGCCAATGGTGGTGTTGTTGCTGCCATTGACCAAGTGTATTCTTTGTCTCTCCCCACCCCTTTTTGTTTTGTCACCCTGTCCTTATGTGCATTAGCATCATCTGGCGGAGGAGCAGAGGCACCGGCGACTGGTAGAGCTGCATCCCACAGGGCCCAAGAGGCCGAATCCACTGACGGTGAGGGCACCAGTGGGACGGAGGGCGAGGGGAGCACCACGACGGAGACTGGAGGGGACAGTTCGTACAGTGATACCTCCTCCGATGGAAGCTCCCTGGTGGTGGTGGACACCTCTGTGCCCACTCCAACTACAGGTACAGCCACCACACCCCGTACCAGCTCCGCCCTCCCAGCAGCCCCTCAGCGTGTTTCCCGTGCCCGCTCACCCAGGAGGGTAGGCATCTCCTTCACCCCAAGCACCTCAGGCCCTGCTCCAGTTAGCCTTGCTGCCTTGAGTGACGAGGCTATTGACCTCCTGACATCCATCTCTGTTGGGCAGTCAACCATTGTGAATGCCATCCAGGGGCTGGCAGCCCATTTGCAACACACTAATGCATTCTTTGAGGGCATTCACTCTGGCATGGCGGCCCAACAGAGATCAATGCAGGCTCTTCCAGCCATTGTCCCTGTTTCTAGCCTCCCCCTTCCAACTTCCTCTTCCCAATCCCATTCCCCTCAACCCCAACCTATCTCAAGCACACAGGCAGACCAGCATGCACACAGGAGTGGTTCAGGCAAACACAAGCACCACACATCATCCCACAGGCACTCACACAAATACCATCCAGAATCAGACATAGCAATATCCACTGCCTCCACTGTGTCCCCCTCCTCCTCCTTGTCCACCTCCCTCCCAGTAGCGTCTACCCTCACACCTGCAGTGCACTACATCCTCATCCACTGCCACCATCACGCCTATCACTACACACCCCTCACTGGCAGTCACCACCCCCACAACCATGCATACGTCCTCTGTGTCCTCTCCCACTGTGTCTGTGCCCCCTCCTCCCAAAGTACATAAACGCAAGCACTCAGACACCCAACAGCCATCCACCTCACAACAGCATCCAGCCCATGCACCTGCACCCAAACACAGCAGACAGACACCTCCTACAACCACTTCCTCTTCCTCCACTCCCAAACCTTCACCCTCTTCCCGCCCCAATGTCCCTTAGAAGCTTTTCCTCTCCACTGTTGACCTCTTCCCTACCACTCCCCCACGTCCTTCACGTCAGGCCAGGGTGGTCAGAACCCAGGCGAGCACCTCAGCCACCCAGTCCACGGCCACAGTAGTGTCGACAGCTACTACAGGTAGGAGAGGATCCCGGGCACCAGGCATCCACACTGAAAGGGTGTCTGCACCAGCAGCGTCCAGGAAGGGCAAGTAGGCACCACCATCTGCATCTAGGAAGGGCAAGAAGACACCCCAAGCTGCTACAAGGAAGGGCAAGGAGGTACCCCCAGCTGCTACAGAGAAGGGCAAGGAGGCACCCCCAGCTGCTACAGGGAAGGGCAAGGGGCAATCCCCAGCTGCTGACAGGAAGGGCAAGGGGCCTGCACCAGCAGACAAAAAGGGCAAGAGGCCTGATGCTGGGTCTTAGTTAAAGCCCCCACCAACAACCATGGTGGTTTAGCCGTCCAAGACTGCAGGGGAAGGGCTGGAGCCTCCCCCCACCACTGCCAGCACCGCCACCAGCACTGCCACTGCCACCACTGAGCAGCCATCACCGCCGGCGGGCAGTTTGTAGTCCTGCATCCATGGGCTGTTGTGCGGCCTGGCCCCTTCAAATCCTGTGGGTCTGACACCCAAGTGAGAGACTGTGACCTTGCACTCCCCAAGATCTGCATCACTGGGCACCATGCCCCCTCCAGAACCAGTGAAGATGCCATCCACTCACTGCATCCTTCCCAGGATGAAGCACACTGGGCACAATGCCTCCTCCAGACCCAGTGGAAGAAGCCATCCACTCACCCCATCCTTCCAAGGATGAAGCACACTGGGCACAATGCCCCCCTCCAGAACCAGTGGAAAAAGCCATTCAATCACCGCATCCTTCCCAGGATGGAGCACACTGGGCACAATGCCCCCTCCACAACCAGTGGAAGAAGCCACCCACTAGAGAGACTGTGGTCTTGCACACCCCAGGACCAATCAGTGGGCAAACCACCCATTTGAGAGACTGTGGCCTTGCACTCCCCAGGACCAAGCAGTGGGAAAACCACCCACTTGAGAGACTGTGGCCTTGCACTCCCCAGGACCAAGCAGTGGGCAAACCACCCACTAGAGAGACTGTGGACTTGCACTCCCCAGGCTAAAGCACAGGGCATATTGCCCCCCCCAGGACCAGTGGTGCTGTACCATCTTCCGGCTGAGGTGCCTCCCTATTCCCCATCCCCCTGAGGTGCCTGTGTATTTTCGACCTGATGCCGCTGCAGTGTTCTCTCCGTGTTGTTGCAGGAGTAAGGTGGGGCCTTTGCCTATGTGATGTGGCCCTGTGGCCCACGGACATTGAGGACTGCGCAGTGTCCCTACATTTGTAAATATGTATATACGTTTGGATTTGGATGCACTTATTCCTAGTATTTTTTCATATTACACTCACTTTCTTCAAATCATTTTGTCCTTGCATTATTCCTGAGGGGCATGGGGGAATATGTAATGTTACTGCATCTGTTTGTGTGTATGGTGTTGTGGGTGAGGGTGTTGCGTCTGTGTGTCACTCTCTTTTTCCTCCCCCCTCTCTAGGCGGCAGTACTCACCTTGGTCGTCTTCGCCGGCATCGATGTTCACAATACAGCAGAAGGTAGACGAGCATGGGGGATCTGTGCAAATCGAGCTCCTTGGCGTTGTGGTTGTTCCCTGAGTCTCCACAGGTGAGTCCTTTGACTTCTGAGATCTGTTTCCGCCAGGCTTTTGATGTCTTTGGTACCGCCCCGGAAAAGGTGGCGGATAGGCCGGTCATAATACAGTGGGCGGTACATTGTCTTCTGCCTAGCTGTTGGCAGTTACCGCTGTGGTGCTTGTTTATTCCGCCGTGTGTTAAAGTGGCTGTTTGTCTGAGCAGTTTGCACCGTGGTCATAATTCCATTTTTGTTACTGCTGGCCTGTTGGCGGTATTACCGCTGCTTTATCACCGACCGCCAGGGTTGTAATGAGGGCCTATATCTTGAACACCAGATTTACAAAGTTTTTATGCCTGACAACTAAAAAACTATTGCAAGCTCATTAATTAGTATAAACTTAATATATGTTTCCACCGGCCTACAAGGCCTACGCACAGTATCCAGTAAAGTATTTTTAGCTCCGAAGTATTAATGTAATTGTAAATAAATTTACAACTTATTTTAAAGAAAAATTATTAGAAATCTTTAAGATACCTCTCTAACATGCTTAGAATCGCATGCATAAGATGAGGAGAGTGGGAAATCGATGCACTTTATAGGAAAACCTATGTGGCTATGACTAAAACATATTCAGTCTAATCAGGGGGTATTTTGCCAGCAAAACAATTAACAACAGTAATATTTTATTAAATGTATAATTAGAAGAAAAGTTATGGTTATTTATATTGATCTTATATTTTATAAATTTAAGAAGAACTTTAAGACTAGAATGGAAGGTATTTGCTTTTTATTTTGTATGGGGTGATTAGTATCTTTTAAAAATGCATGATGTATCGTTTTTTTATTAACCATGCATTTAAATAAGCTTGAACTTGAACCATTGTTGACTTTAAGTCCCATGTAACCTTGAGTCAGACCCTTCTCCTTCAATACAGAACACGTGAAGCAATACCTCCAAGCGCTTCATCAAAGTGTCTATAATTTACACCTATGCCTCCAGGCCTTACTGCATTAACCCATCACTACAGTACCCCGAATGCAGGTGCCAAAGCAACCCCTGCAACTACCCCAAAGACACTACCTCTTTAAAATTTGAGTTGTAGCCCCCACCACTAGGCAGAAAGAACAGGGATAAACAGGTAGTTGGGCAGGCAGATGCAGGGTAGCAGTAGTCAGTGCTTAATTTGTAAATAAAAAGGTGCCGGTGCCCAAAGCCCTCCTCTTAAACACGTGTCTGCTGCAATTAAGGTCCATATTTATACTTTTTTAGAGACGCTTTTGCGTAATTTTTTTACTCAAAAGTGGCACAAACCTACAAAATACAATTGTATTTTGAAAGTTTGCGCCGCTTTTGCGTCGAAAAATGACGCAAATGCGGCAATAAAAAAGTATAAATATGGACCTAAATGTGTGAACATGGAATACTAAGGCGGTGTAATCCTGAAACCATCTCGTACCTCTGCAATCCATTTACAGCCACTCCCTGCCCCTTCAGCTCACTCTTGCAGCTTCCTGCTTTCTCCCATTGTGACTCTTTTTCGTTTTTCCCTTCATCTGTCTTTTCCACGTGTGTCTTTTGCTCGCAGCAAATGCTTGAGTCAGAAGAATAAGCACTGCTACGGACAATGTTAATCGCGTTGCTGCTGATCTCTCCCCAAACAAAGGGGCTGCACGTTGTTTTACATCTGACGCTCCACGTGCGTGAGGCACTAATGACACCTGAAGGAACTGGAAGGGTTCAATCGCTCCTGGCAACTGTCTCCAAGACTCACGAGCAATGACCTCCCTCGTACGACTACAATTGTGGCCTTGCTAAGCGTGCGACCGCAGCCTGCGTCTTGTTAAGTCGTAATAGAAAATGGGCGCTGGAATAGTAATTAAAGATTTCAGTACCTTGCGCGAGCCTAAGTCGATCGTAGCCGAGAAGTTACGACTTACACCGATCCATCTCACGTCTACGAACCACCCAGGTTGTGTGTGACTCAGTGCTTAATTTCTGCTTGTTGTTTCCGATGGGGGGCACCGGCACTTATTTTTGAGGGCCAGAACTTAATTGTCTGCCTCACGCATTTACTGCCAGCAAAAGAGACATATGGTAAAGATGGAGGAAGAGAAAAACGAAAAAGCGTCACAAATGGAGAAAGCAGAAAGCTGCAAGAGTGAGCTGAAGGGACAGGGAGTGACTGTAATGGATTTAAAAGGCCCGAGGTGACTTTAGTGTTCCGCTGCCTCATTATTCCATGCTCTCACATTTAAATGCAGCAGCCGCGTGTTTAAGAGGAGGGCTTTGAGCACCGGCACGTTTTTATTTACAAATTAAGCACTGGTGTGACTATCTTTTTCCAAGATGGGTCAGCTGCTTCACACCACTTATCTCTGATCGTCACAAAATTGTTGTAATGGTTGAAAGAATTACTCGCAGACACAGGTGTCCTTTCACTGAGAAGTTTATTCCTGCACACAACCTGGTGCTGGTCCTCCCTGAGCGCCAGCTATCAGCTGTCTCTCCTGGAACACCCTGTGCCTTACACTCTAGAAGCATTGGCAAGTTACATCATAACACCTTGTCACCAGTGAAGATTGTTCAACAAGGCCTGCTCCGATGCTCATACACTCTCAAAAAGGCTCTGAAGGGAAGCACTAGCTGCAGTGAGGAAGCAAAGTCTGCCACTTGCTTACAAAATAGAGTCAGAAACCTGTAAAAATGAAATTAGTCATAAAGCCTAGGAGGCCCCTCAAGCAGCTGGGAATGCACAGGGTAGCAGGAGTTTCTGGGAGGTCGTGAATACCCCTTTAATCCAGCTGTGTGGTGTTGAAACTTGTGTCCCACATCAGTGCCGATAGGTGGGAGGGTGCCTTCAGAAAGGTTCCTGACCCTGGTGAGCGAATCAGGAGCTTGAAAGAAGGGGGCTTGTTCCAAATACCAGAGCTACACTTGATTTGCCACTCTATTAATATTGATGAGGTTGTTTTAGCTATTAATAGCAACTCTGCAATGTGCAATCCACCATCCACCCAGACATAGCCACAGCGATCCCAGACCAATATAAAATCACTCACAAGGACTGCACTGACAAGCCGGGAAGAGGAACAGCCATCACCCACAAAGAATAATGTGCACCACCGACAAAACCAGCACCCGCATGGGACATCTCAACGTCAAGCTCCACATGGATGACAAAACAACCATCAGGGGCACTCTCACATATAGAACCCCAGGCCCACGCTCCAGCTTCTGCAACACCATCATAGACTTCATTGTGCCCCTAGCCTTAGGCTACAAGGACTACATCTTCCATGGCAACCTAAATTTCCACATCAACGAACCGAACGACAACACTGCACACCTCGTTGACAGTATGAGCAGCCTCGGATTGACCCAGATCGTCTATGACCCTACACACTCTGCAGAACCCATGCTGAATCCCATTTTCACCTCCAGCAACTGCATCAAATACAGCCATGTCACAGAACTCCCATGGACCGATCACTCCACTTCAGCATCTCCAACCCCCACACATTCACCCACAAGATGACCAGTGCACCCCACCAGAGATGGAACAAAATCTCAGAGACGATCTGGTCAGACGCCCTCAGCACCTCCAATAAGGCAGCCCTTGCCGCACACATCCAAACTAGCGCCAACAACACAAGGAACTTTTCATCATTGTTAAGGAATTCTCCAACATGGCTGCCAGCGAACACAACATCACACCCTCACAGGAGCTCTGCGGCAACCTCACCCACTTCTTCCATGACAAGATAGCAACTACACACAGAAACTTCAATCACCAAGCAACTTATGACATACCTGGAGCAGAACCTCCCAATCCGGCTTGCGGATTGCAATCATAGCACCTAAACTGCCCTGATCGCAGCCACCGACGACATCCGAACCCTCATCGAACGAGGATAAAAAGCAACTTTGATCCTCCTCAACCTCTCAGCAGCCTTTTGACACCCTATCCCACTACTTGCTGATCAAAAGACTCCACCACATCGCTATCCAAGGTACGTGCTGAGATGGATCACCTGCTTCCTCACCGGAAGAACCCAGAGGATCTGCCTCCCACCTTTCACCTGTGAACCCAAGGAGATCACCTGCAATGCCCACCAAGGCTCATCCCTCAGCCCCACACTCATCAACTCATATATGACTTTGCTGGCCAACATCATCACACCCCATGGTCTCAATATAATTTCGTACACAGACGACACCCAACTCATCCTCTCACTTAGCGATAACTCCTCCACCACCAGAACCAACTTCCACAGATGCATGACAAGCATTGCTGACTGGATGAAGAACAACTGCATTCAACTGAAAATAGGCAAGATGGAAGCACTGATCTTTGTCAATAGCAGCAACACATGGTAATGACTCCTGGTGGCCATCAGACCTAGGACCCTCCAACCATGCCACAAACCTCAGAATAATCATTTACAGCAAGCTCACCATGCAATCACAGATAAACGCTGTCTCCTGCACCAGCTTCCTGACTTTGCGCATGCTACATAAGATCTTCAATTGGCCACCCCTACACATGAGATGCAAAGTAACACTGGCTCTCAGCACCAGCTGACTGGACTATGGGAACACCCTCTACGTAGGAATCACGGCACACCTCCTACAGAGACTTCAGACAATCCAAAAACACTGCAGCCGGACTCATCCTTGGCCTTCCCTAATGACCCCACATCCCACCCCACCTCAGGCAACTCCACTGGATCCCCGTACAGAAGAGATGCCTATTCAAGGTGCTGAACCACACACACAAGGCTCTACACAACCAAAGACCCACATGCATTAACCACAGCCTGAACGTCCACTAACCATTGAGAAGACTTTGCTCTGCTTCCTTTTCACTTGCCCATATTCCCAGCATCTACTGAAGTGGAAGTGGAGGACGCTCCTTCTCTCACATCACAGCAAAAACCTGCAACAGCCTCCCCACACATCTCTGGACCATCACCTCACTTCCAGAATTCTGAATGGCCCTCAAGACCTGGCTGTTCGAATAAGCCTCCGGGACCAACAAGCCCCTAGATACCCTAACGTGTGATTAGCCGCACTTTATAAATCCTGATTGATTGAGGAAAATGCCTTTCTGGAGTGTTTTTTTGCAGGAAGGTGTGCCTTCCGGCACAAAAACAATCCTGCTGACAATGCAGACACCCTTGCACCATGGTGCAAGGGTGCCTGCATTGGGGCTAGGCAGACATTTGTGCTCCAGCTCAGGGAGAAAGGACAGAAATACACTGCAACTTGTAAATACAGTGCATTTCTGCCCTTTCTCTGTGGTACAGGGCAGTGCAGCAAGGTCACTTGCTGTGCTGCCCTGTGGCACTGGGCTTGAAAATATGTATCTGAAGCGTACATTTTGAGACATGGGCATGCCAGATTGCTATGACTCCCCTGCATCTTGGGAATCTATGTCCAAAGAGGCCTTGAATTAACTTTATATTAGCTATAAAAATCAATCACAGGAACATAAGGCGCAATTAATGCAGACTGTTGCAGCTCATTCTGCTTTTCATATCTCAAATGGAATTGCACCCTATTTGTTGTTTAATTAGAACACACAACACAGGGTTTATATCACCCATTTTCGATTAAATACCTTGCCTGTTGTGCTCGCTTTTCCTTCCCAAGGTCCCTGGTTTGATCAACTTCCTACCTGCCCCTGTGATCAGCTGCAACAAAGTCCTTGCCACTTTAAGCTTTTAGGATATTATTTTAATGAACTGTTAGTTTTAATTAACTATGGTGATTTAATGTTTTTATTGAATTGATATTTTGAAAACATACTTGCAATTTTTAGGATATATTCTAATGAAGGGCAACAATTTAAGAGTTATATGTGTTTGTTAAAAAGAAGCAAGGCTTTATTGGATTTGGCTTTTATCTTTTTTTAATGATGCTAATATTACCTGTGTGTGGTTTTATGGCGTGTTTGCCAAATAAAGAATTTTGACTGAGTGACTTACTGCGTGGTTTAGTAAATACAAAGTAATGCAAGGATGCTCTGCATTGATTTCATCGTTAGGCATTATATTGGTGGAGCCTAGATGTTCCCATGCATCAATCCATATATTTTAACGCAAACACATATTTACATAGAGTTGTGCACCTGGGTTTGTGCCAAAATCGTGTGCCTATCCAACGTAGGTGTACCAAAGAGAAATATCTTTCATTCTCCTTGTTAATTCCTCTTTCCATGTGTGCTGCATTCTGCAGCACATAGAAAGGGGACTATCCATCTAAGGTTTGTTTGTTGTGCACGATGGTTCCCCTTCCTGCACAAAACAATCCTGCTCGTAACACATGGCCCAAGGGTGCCTGCTTTGGTGCTAGGCTCTCTGAAGTGCACCTATCTTTCTGTCCTTGTACACAACACAGCGCACAAAGAATAGCAATTCCACATTCATTGTAGAAAGCAGTGGTAGATCGATGTAGTGGATGTGTTATTATTGTTATGCAATGTAGGGCAGGTGATAAAGTGACACTGCCCCTTCTGGGATCCCCCTCTAGATTTTTTTTCTGGGTTGTTCTAGAGTAAAATGCAAGTGATGGGGAGGTGGATCCTTCAGAGTACACAGTGCTAAACTCTGGAACTACGGGCCAGATGTATCATTTTATTAAATTGTGATTCCCTAATTTGGATTCCCTGCAAATCGCAATTAGGGAATTGCTATTCAAATGTATGAAACTCATTTTACGTTTCCTAATGGGTCGCAAAGCGACCTACCACATTATTATTCATGAGCTTGGTCCCAATTTGCTACCCATTAGGAAACACTTAACTCACAGGAATAGTGGCCTGCTTAGCTCAGCAGACCACCATGTCTGTGATTGCTTTTAAATAAAGCAATCTTTTTTTTGTATTTAAATGCACCCCGTTTTCCATAAAGGAAATGGGATGTATTTAAAAACAGAAAAATGAAAAGTTTCCTTTTCATTTTTTAAGAGTAGGCAGTGGTCCTTGGACACCTGCCTGCTCTTAAAAATTATATTTCGCATGCTTTCACAAAGGGGAAAGCTTGAAGTAGGTGGTAAAATGTAAATGTTTTGCGACCACATTTCGGTCACAAAACATTCCTGAATACCTCTGCGATTCGGTATTAGGAAGGGACGCCCTTGACACGCCCCTTCCTAATACTGAATCGGTATGTAGTTACAATTCCAATTTGCAATTCGGTAAAAAGTTACCGAATCGCAAATTGGAATTCATACATACCAAAATGCATTTTTGCTCTAGCAAACGGCCTAATCGAGCGGCTTGCAACCTCAAAAATGCATGATACATCTGGATAGAAAGTAAGACTATCAAAACAGACTTCAAAAGAAATCCAACAACTTACAGAGAATGCTCTTCATTTTAAATGTTCATCTGCACACAGTTTTGTGACCCAGAGTCCTTTTGCATATTTTAGTAGTGGCAAGAGATCCCTTTTGGTTGCATGATTAAAGTAGCTATACAGTGGTATTGATGATATCTTCATCAAGGTAGATAGGAATAAAACACAAGTCAGAACCTTCTTCCAACAGATGGCTGGAACAAATTCAGAAGATATTTAGATCACCTGCATTTGTGTAGCACTTCCAGATCAAATCTAGGCACTCATTGGCCTTCATTACTCTAGTCCCTGCCCCGCTGAAGCTACCGACTGATTTATAATTTAGAAAAGTCATAAGCAGAGGAATGAAGCCATCTCTTTCAGATGCCCTCATTTATAAGTTTCCCAGATCCAGCATCTCTCCAGCTGCTTTCATCAACATGGTATTAATCCTGGGCTGTGCTCTTAGATTGCTCTATTGTGGCTGCAGGACTTGGATGTTGGCCACTGACCTTGAGCAGATAGGAGAAGGGGTGATTTGATTATTCGCATACTTGGAAGCACTCAGGTAAATTGACTCCATGTTCAGATGGGGTAGGAGCACATTCCTTAAATTTCAGCGATATGCAGCGTGATTGTCATACGCAGGGTCATGGGTTTCTCATTTAGGACGGGATAGGCTTGCAGTGGTTGTTGTTTGGAGTCACAACTGATGCATGAAGAAAGACCACCATTCCAGAGCCTTGGACACTTAAATGGTACCAAGAATATGTCATGTTCTGTATGTCCCACAGTCATATGTATAGGCCTGCACATGTTAGACATACAGTAATATGTTGTCCTATCAGGTCATAGTGCAAAAACAGAAGAATTGAGGGTCCATTGGTAATGTGCTCGTACAAGGGTTTGATTAATGGGCCACAGCAGGTATTTCTTATTTTGAGTCATAAGATTTAGTGTTGCCCCTAAATAAGTAGATGTCCAGGATACCCAGGACAGCCAGGCTCAAGCAGATGAGACAGACAAAATGTTTGCACACACACATGCATGGGTACAACACACACACATACACACAGTCAAACACATACCAGACATAGCCCAACAACTGCACACATACACCGACACACACACACACACACACATATACACACACACATGCATGGACACAGTACACACATGCTAGACACACATATATAACTCAAACAAACATACATACACACAATCACACACATACCAGAAACACAGCCCTACAATTACACACACACACACACACGCAATAAAACACATACCAGACACACAGCCCTACAACCGCACACACATACACAAACACACACACAGACTTTGACACAACACACACATGCTAGACACCCACCCACAAACACACACTAACAAACACACACATACCAGAAAACAGAGCCCTATTACACAAACACAAGTGCACACACCTAACATACACATGTACAGCCCATATACTGTGTTTAACTAAGCCCGTGGATGACCATTTGTGTGAGCCTGACATATCTCTGTGTGTGTGTGTACGTGCCTGGCTGTGTGCTGCTGTGCCTCTCTATTTGTGTCTTTGTCTGATTCCTATAATGAGACAAGTAAAGCTCCATCCAAAAGAATGTTTTTGACTCCACAACTAGTGCTGGGTGAAGCTGGTCCTCACAACATTCTACCATGACTCTGAATTGCACAAGATGTCCACAACTGAGCAAATGCATTTGTTCCACATCTTAGAACAAAGTGTACAGAAATTTGCATTCCAGCTCCATTTTGAACATCCGTGTCTTCCTGCAACATGTTTTAAATTAACCTAAAATATGCGCTACTTGGCATTGTGGCATCCCCAGAAAGATTTGCATTAATGCAGCACTGTGAAAACTGTGTAAGTGCATCTTACTGCTGCAAAAGCTGAGCGACCATGGAGGTCACTGGGAGTAATAAAATAGAATATATCGTTTTCAAAGTCTATCTGTCATTTTGTGCAGCAGGCACAGGTGAACACCAGGACGGTTATGTGCATAGGAACAGGATACCATTTTGGGCTAATTTGGGGCAGTTCTGGGGCAGTGCCCCACTGAGTGGCATTCACATTGAATTTGGGGGTCACAGTAGCACTGCCTTCCCTATATTTGCCAGAGTGAAGGTCTATTAAGAGTGTTTAGGATTGCAGAGTCCAACATAGGGAGATGGCTCACTTTGTTTCACTATCACAATCCTTCCTGTTTCACAGTTGTGTTTGAACCCATCAATTAGTTTTGAAAAACTGTGGGCCTAAGTTAGGAGGTCCTAGTGACACGCTGCTCCACTGAAGTGTTATTTTTTTTACTCTCCAGTGGCGCGGTGTGCTGGCCCATATGTACAAGGCCACACAAAGCTACCTTACTTGGTTTTTCATGGCCTTGTAAATATGGACCCCTTTCACGCATAAACACTGCATGAAAGGGGCGTTCCATGGGTGTTGCTTGGGGTCTTTCCTAGTAGCTGCTCGCAGTGAGCAGAAGGAGTGGGGCATTGTGGCGCGCAGGGGGGGAGAGAAATAAAAATAAAATAAAAAATAAAAACAATAGCACTTATTTCCTTCGCTGTGCCGCTCCGCTCCATCCCCTCCTCTGCTGGCTGCAGGCACAGGCTCCCAGCCTGCCCAGTGGCCAATCCAGCCAGCCAGGGCACTCGCAGGCAGACTGGGAGCCTGTGCATGCCCTATCCAGCCCGGCAACTGTGTTGCTAGGCTGCAGAGAGCCTACTGCGTGTTTGTAGGCTCTCAAACATACATGCGCACTGAGGGGGGGTGCCATGCACTCCACCTCAGTGCTCGTCACTCCTGTGTCCCCACCCCTTTCACCAGAAAACAATAATAAACACAGGTTATTATAATTTTTTGGTAAAAGGTTTTCAGCTGTTGCTGCGGGCAATGCTTATCCGCCCTAATCAAGGAGCCGCCTCTGGTGTTCCCACGCAACACCCATGGAACCCGAAGGAATATGACTTGTTTCCAGATTTACAAGTATGGGAATGTGGCAGATTCCTCTGCCACCCTAGGGGTGGCATAGGAATGATGCAACGGGGCTAAATATATATCCTCTTGTGATTGTTTCTGTGCAGGAAGGTGTCCCTTCCTGCACAAAAACAAACATCCCCACAATGCAGGCATCCTTGCACCATGGTGCAAGGGTGACTGCATTGGTGCTAGGCAATAATTTGTGCACCAGCGCAGGGGGAGAGGACAGAAATGCACCGTATCTTGTAGATACAGAGCATTTCTGCCTTTTCCCCGTGGCACAGGGTGGTGCAAGGAGGCACTTGCTGCTCCACCCTCCATCACGGGCCTCCTAATTGAGGCCCCAGGTTTTTTAAAGTCTGATTTACAGAATATTAACATGAGCAGGTAACTCCTTACCCTGCTCCCAGTTGTATTTAAGTGACGTCCACTTTTGACATATGTTACTGCCGATATGTTTCTGAAAATTCCTAGGAAAACCACCCCTGTTACTTTTTATATTTTGTATAGTTTTATAATCACAGGTCCTTAAAATGTGTAGTTCACTTAACCTCTTTGAAATGTATGTACAAGTATGTACAAGATGGAGCGCATTTCTGTCCTCTCCCCCTGCGTTGGCACACTTTGCAGAATGCAGCACACATAGAAAGAGGAAACTGGGGAGAAATAAATATATTTCTCCCCGTTGCATCACTGTTACGGCAACCCTGAGGCGCTGTAGGAATCTGACGCATTCCCAGACTTGTAATTCTGAGAATGCGTCAGGTTCCTTCTGGTTCCATGGGTGTTGCATGGGAACACCCCAAGCAACACCCATGGCTTTATGTGACCTTGTAAATATGGGCTGACACGCTGTGCCACCAGAGCATTAAAAAAATGACGCTCCGGTGACACAGTGTGCCCCTAGGGCCTCGTAAATGAGACCCTCAGTTTGGACTAAAGAAACTGTGGAGTGTATTTGAAAATGCACAATTTTCTGTTCATTTGCAATTAAATTCGACAGAAGTGAACCAAAATATTACCTGAAATGCATTTAAAAATTATGGATGGTATGGACGAATTTTACTGGGTCAGCTCTTTTAAAAGACATCCTTTGCTACACATTGTTCCAAAAATATTCTCTCCAGACACTACCCAAAGAGCATTTCATAACAAGCTGTGGCAAAGTCAACAGGTCTCGTCTATGCAAGAGTTATTGGCTTAGCCAATGTGTTTTAGCCATGTTGTACACCCCCATGGCTGCTGTTCAGCATGGCTAAAGATTAGTGGCGTAGAGGAGAGTGGGGTTGAGTGTTGTACAGTCAAATGGCGAAGAGTGGAGTTGAGTGCTGTAGAGTGCAGTGGAAGAGAGTGTTGTGTATTGGAGTGGCATACTGTGGAGTCACATAGTGTGGCATACACTGAAGTGGCATAGAATAGAGTGGACTGGTGTAAAATACATTGCACAGTATATTGACATAGAGTACAGTAGCACTGAGTCCAATGACACTGAATTCAGTGGCATGCAACGCAGCGTTGTAGAATGCAGTGGCATAGATAAGAGTAGTGCATAGAGAGTGCAGTTATGCAGCGTGTGGTGGCTCAGAGTGCAGTGGTGCAGAGTACAATGCTGCAGAGTGCAATGCTGTAGAGTGCAGTGGCGTAGAGTGGTGCAGAGTGGAGTGGCGAAGAGTTGAGTGATGCAGAGGGCAGTGCTAAGAGAAGAGTCATGTGGCATAGAGTGCAGTGATGTAGAGTGCAGAGTTGAGGTGAGTGGAATAAAGTGCGGTGCAGTAGAGTATAGTGCTGTACAGTGCAATGGTGTAGAGTGGAGTAGCATAGAGTGGAGTAGTGCAGAGTAGAATGTCATACAATACATTGGCAGAGAGTGCAGTGTTGCAGAGTGGAGTCTCAGAGTGCAGTGGTGTGGAGTGGAGTAGAGTGGCATAGAAAGCAGTGCCATAGAGTACAGTGATGCAGAGTAGAGTGCAGTGACATAGAGTGCAGTGGTAGAGTGCAGTTGTGTAGAGTGCATTGGCATAGATTGCAGTGGTTAAGAGTAGAGTGGAGTGGAGTGCAATGGACTGGAGTTGCAGGGAGTGGAGTGGAGGGACATAGAGTAGATTATTTCAGAGTAGAGTGAAGTTGCATAGAGTGCAGTTGTGCAGTGTTGAGTGCAGTTGCATAGTGTGGAATACAGCGTAATGGTGTAGAGTAGAGTGTAGAGTGCAGTGGCATAGAATGCATTGGTGCAGAGTAGATTAGCATAGCAACAGTGAACTGACATATAGTGCAGGGGCATAGAGTTGATTGTTACAGAGTAAAGTGCATTGGCGCAGAGTGTACTGGCATACAGCGCACTGGCATAGAGCGCAGTATTGCAGAGTGGCATAGAGTACAGTGGTGTAGAGTGCTGTTGTGGAGAATAGATTGGTGCGGCATAGACTGGAGCGATGTAAAATACAGTGGCAAAGAGTGCAGTAATGTAGAGTAGAGGAGTGAAGAGTGCACTGGCATAGATTAGAGTGGTACATGGTAGATTAGAGAGGCATAACTCGAAGGGCCATATAGAGCAGTGGCATAGATTGGAGTAGTGTAGAGTGCAGTGGCATGGAGTGGGGTAAAGTGGAGTGGTGCAGAGTAAAGTGAAGTGGTGTAGAGTAGAGTGTTCATGGTGTAGTAGCACACTGCCATTACAGACAGCACATTTTCAATTGAAATGACCATTACATTTGCACAGTCGTACGATTTTACTATTTATTAATAAAAATATACAGTGCACAGACAAAAAATTGTGGAAATGGCATCATTTAGAGTAATGATTTGTATGATCATATCAAAGTATTTGTTTCCAACACATTTCAGAAATAACAAAAAATGTGCTGCATTTGTGTTCTAATTCTGATATATTCTGAAATACTTACACATTTCATTTAAATGTTGATGTGTGCTAGAAAAACACTTTCTTTCCTGCTACCAGCTAAATTGTCACATAAATACTCTGACTTTGAAGTGAGAAAGAAAAGTAAACAGGCACACTCGGAAAACACATCAGGTCTTTGAATGCACAGCAAATGCGACAAGATAAGAACATGAATTACAGGCCTTGTTCAAGAAAGGAAAGACTCGGAAGGATATTGTAATTAAGGTTTTGGCTGGGAAAGGTAAAACTCAAGCTTGACTGCCTAAAACAAATAAAGTAAGCAAATGGAAAGCAAGAAAAGGTGAGCTGCAAACCACAAAGTCAATGGCAAGTACCAGGCAAAATGTGTTCCTAGGTCAACTTTCTGATGTTCCTAGTATATCTTTAGCAACCAGACAGCTGCATTATCTGGTAGGCTGCCACCTAAAAAAGAGCAGGTTTCAATTTGTAATTGAGTCTTGCATTCCATCGTGCTCCCAGTGAGACTGTTTTCTGTCACAGTCCGACAATGTCACTGAGGCAAGCCTGTATCCCATGCAGAGCTCCTGTCTGTCCTACTTTAGTTATACAAGTATGTGGATTGTTTTAATGAGATTGTGTGAGATGGTTTATATGGTGGCCACCACATCACTTCAGATAACTTCACAAGTGTAAAAAGGAGGGTATTTAGGAGGCGTTAAGGAGGTGTTACAAAGGCACTTCCATATTTCAGGAATTAAGGTTGATCTGTTGTCTAGGGAGCTCTCAGTTTCCTCCTCAACACAGTTAGTGCTGATAATTTTTTAAACACACATTTGCAATGACTATAAAGCAAAATAGGATAGCTACTTCTGCTAGAGACCTTCACATTATACCTTTAGTAGGCACAGGCAATCACCATGAAGCATTAGTGTTGAGGCTGACCTTGTGGGCAGCCACCCCAGATGTGAGCCTGACCCGGAAGTTAATCGCCAACCCAGGGAAATCATCCAAGGAACAGTATGTTTAATTTTTTATATTACTGCTGTTGGCACGGTCTCCCCTAACCTTTTGCTTTTGCTTCCCAGGTTGTTGACTGTGTGCAGGACTCTGGTTTTGACTGTTTTTGTTACTCTGGGCACTTTACCACTGCTGACCAGTGCTAAAGTACAAGTGCTCCCTATCTGAAATTGTATGTGTAATTGGCTTTTCCCTGATTGGCCTATCTTTTTAGTAGTAAATCCCTAGTAAAGTGCACTAGAGGTGTCTAGGGCCTGTAAATCAAATGCTACTAGTCTGCCTGCAGCACTGATTGTGCCCCCCACATGAGTAGCCATGTAAACATGGCTCAGACCTGCTACTGCAGTGTCTGTGGGTGCAGTTTTAAACTGCCAATTTGACCTGGCAAGTGTACACACTTGCCAGGCCTAAACCTTCCATTTTCTTACTGGTAAGGCACTCCTAAGGTAGGCCCTAGGTAGCCCCATGGGCGGGGTGCAGTGTATGGTAAAGGTGGGACATGTACTGATGTGCTTTACATGTCCTAACAGTAAAATACTGCCAAATTCGGTTTTCACTGTTGCTTGGCCTATCTCTGTCAGAGGTCAACATGGGGGCTGCCTTTAATTATCATTAAAGTGCAGTTTCACTTTGACAGCAGATTGAAATGTGGAGTTTGGGGTCTCTGAACTCACAATTTAAAAATACATCTGTCAGTGAAGTTGGTTTTTAGATTGTTAGTTTGAAAGTACCACTTTTAGAAAATAGGCATTTTCTTGCTCTAACCATTCTGTGATTCTGCCTGTTTGTGGATTCCCTGTCTTGGTCAGACTGACAGTTGGGCTGTTTGTGAATCTCCTCTAGACAGTGACACAAAGGGAGCTGGGGTATAGCCTGCATATCCCGATGAGCCATCTGAGCTAGAGTGGAGGGAGGAGTGGTCACTTACACCTGAATGGGCAGTGCCTGCCCTCACACAGTGCAGTCTCCAACCCCCTGTGTGTGTCGGGGCCCTGGCCTAGGGAAGGCAGGATCCTGTAAACAAAAGAGACTTTCCTTTGAGGTTTGCCTACTTCAAAGGCAGAAAGGGGTATATGTAGTGGAACCAAAACCCCCGACTTCTGGAACCAAGAGGAACCTCTGCCAAGGAAAAGAGCTGAGGAGAAGTGCAGCCCCTGCCTGTGTCTGTGCTTTGTTGGGCTATACTGCAGTTGCTGCTTCTGCCTGTAAAGGAGACAAAGACTAGACTTTGTTGTGCATTCCTGCTTGTGAAGAATATCCAAAGGCTTGAACTGAGCTTGAAGTCTCAGGGCCATCAAAGGCTTCCTCTGCCAACACTTGGACTCTCTGCTGAGACTCCTGGCCTGCCAACTGATGCCCTATCCAGTGCCTAGGCCCTTGAAAAGTGAAGTTGGCAGAACAAGGACTGAAATCCAAGCACAGAACACCATGCGGGGAAATTTTCGAGGCACCATCTGCAACGCAGCTGATAAATGACGCACCGCCTGCTTCGTGACTAAAATTGATGCTCCCCCTGCAAAACGGCTGAGAGATTGACGCATCGCGGCTGGAGAAATGATGCAGCACCCACTTGCAACTGCTAACGACGTAAACCCCCCGCAGTGCGTTTTTCTAACACTGTGTGACTGGATTTCTCACGCATCATCACTGAGCGTCAAAGTCATTGTGAGCCTGCGCGGATCCGAGGTGCCCCTCCGGAAATCGACGCATCGCTCTCTTGCGAGAGAGAAAAATGAGGCATCGCCAACCCGACCGCAGAAGAAAACAACACATGGCCTCACTTGCGAGTAAGGAATCGGCGCATCACTGACTTTTCTAATGCACGCTCGCCCGTGTGCAGCTTTATTTTTTACGCATACCAGGTACTTTGGGTAAAAACAACATTTCCATTGTTTTGTATGGAGTAAGACTCTTATTAATTTGAAAATTCATATCTTGACTTGTGTATGTTGGACTCTCGTCATTTTGGTCTTGTTTGATTTAGATACATATTACCTATTTTTCTAAACTGGTGTGGTGTCCATTTTGTAGTGTTTTCACTGTATTACTGTGTGTGTTGGTACAAATACTTTACACATTGCTTCTGAGTTAAGCCTTTCTGCTCGTGCCAAGCTACCAAGCAAGTGAGTATGGGTTAACCAGGTGTGTTTCTCCTTTGCCTTGACTAGAGTGAGGGTCCTTGCTTGGACAGGGGGTAACCTGACTGCCAACCAAAGATCTAATTTCTAACAACTACCTGTCCCATAACCCCAGAATAGTGACCAAGGTGGGCAGCATTTGGATTATGCCACAGTAATGAGAGTATTTTCGGTAATTCCTGTTACTCTGACTCAGAACTACTGATAATTACACTATTACTCCTGCTGACATAATTAAGAGTTCTTCGGATGGAAAATCCTACCATAAGAGCACGTGTAGCGAGCATGAGCGGCCACTTCTGTTCGCTATTTGTGTTCTGCTACATTTAGTGCTGTTTCGTAGTGCAAAAAGCATCCTGTTGTTCATTAGGAGCACAAGGGGGTATTTGTTGGCTAAGCAATAGCACTAAATGCAGAATTACTCTTCTTGTGTAATTCAAGCATAATTTTGCAGAATTCTTATGTAATTTGGCGTGATTATGCTACGCAGAATTATGTGAGCTATGCTTATGCCTAACAGTGATCTGGCTGTCTCCAACTGAAGAGTGTGGTAGTTGGATTTAGTGTGTGTTTCTTAGAGATGTATCTTTTGAGTCAAACCTTTTTTTTCAAACTGCACCATTTACAGAAAAAGAAATGCATGTTTTTTTATAAAATTAAAAGCACATGTGAACAATTTAATTACAGTAATTATAATAATTGCACTTATTAAAATTGAAAAATTCCGGTTCTCTCAAGGATTACTTTTTGTCTATTTAGGCATACAAATACTTGCTTAAGGAGAACAGAGCAATCTTACATACGCGCACTATAGACATGCGTAAAGAGTCCCAAAATCATAAGACATGTTATGCCTTCACTTAATGCAGGGTGATAGGTTAATAGTTAATACTTGACAGGAAGGACTAGAGAAAGGAGGGACAAGAAAGGTAAATAAGAAGGAAATGACAATAAGGGAAGGGACCACACATGAAAGAGGGGAAAACAAGTGATGCTTAGAGAGAAAACCAAACGCCCTGTTCTGATCCCAGGGATGCCTTAATGCACCGTGAAACAGTAATGTACATTCCTAAAATCCACCTGCTCATGGTGTATGAGCATTTCATGCATATTTCTAGTACACATTACTAATTTATATCTAGGGATACAAAAATGCAAAGATTGTGGTACATGTGCACAAAGATTGGAACAATAGGGATATTGTTAATTTCTATAGTGCACAGGGCGGACCTACAAAATCTGGGCTGGAATCAGGGCTTCTATCACTGGACACAACTGTGTGATCCAGGGCAAGTCACTATGGGCCACATGTATGAACATTTGGAATTGCGATTTCCTAATTGCGATTCGCATGGAATCTCAATTCCAAATGTCGGAAACTCCATTGACTTCTATTGTCATTTCCAGTGGGTCTCAAATAGACCTACCTCATTAGCATTAATGAGGTGGGTCGCAATTTGCTACCCAATGGGAATTGCAAAAATCACAGGGATGGTGGCCTGATGGGGTCAGCAGACCACCATGTCTGTGATTGCTTTTAAATAAAGCAATCTTTTTTTTAGACAGCCTCTTTTCCTTAAAGCAAAACAGGATGCGTCTAAAAAGAAAAATGAAACGTTTCAGTTTCACTTTTTGACAGTAGGCAGTGGTACATGGGACCACTGCCGGCTCTTAAACAACGTTTTTGTTGCTAATCACAAAGGGGAAGGGGTCCTTTGGGGACCTCTTCCCCTTTGCAAATGGGTTAACACCAATTTGAGATTGGTGCTAGCTGCGATTGTTTTGCAACCACATTCACTGTCACAAAACAATCATACATACCATTCAGATTCGGTATTCGGAAGGGATGTCCTGAACATGCCGCTTCCTAATGCCAAATCGCAAACCCAAATTGAGATTTGGTAACAAGTTACAGAATCGCAATTTGGTCTTTGTACATCCCAAAAAGCATTTTTCTAGCCGCAAACAGGCCGATTTTGTGAATCAGCCCATTTGCGACTAGTAAAATGCTTTGTCCATATAGCCCTTTATCTCATAGTGCCTCATTTCCAATAACTGAGAAGCTGGGGAGCTGCAATGATGTGAGTCAATGGATTATAATGGTGCCCCATGTATAATTTACTCATTGCTGTTACGGTCGCACCACATACTAAACTTCTCTTGCAATCACTGATAGCAACATCACTTTTGAATGTATTGATTTAAAGGAAATTGAAATTAATTATGTTATGTTTTCATGAACAGCATAGAGTAATGACATAGAATTATAAAGGGTAATGGTGAGTTACACAAATATTTTCCCCATGGGGTCTGAGTGACATCAAATAGGCACCAAGAGGAAAGCTTGAGTTGTCTATGATGACACTCAAAAGCCTCTGGTGAAAAATATCTCTGTAACTCAGTTACTCATCTAGAATTGTATGTTATGTTGTGCCCCAAAACCATCTGCCGATGTTTATAACTACCAGGTTGAGGCCAAGATTTAACTGGGGATACATAAATAACATGTCTTCTTCTCTGTATCTCAAATGGAAAAATAAATACCTCACTTGCCTTCCTTAAACAGCCCCACCTCTGGTATAAATGATATGGAATTCATAGATACATATAGAATTATCAATAGGAGCTGTGCACTACGGTGAAGTTTTTCACTGTGGGGTTCATAGTGACGTGAAGCGTGAGTTGTCTATCATGTAACTCAAAACCCAGAGGAGAAAGTCATCCCAAAGTTTGTTTTTTACCCATCCATAAACTCATGTTAAGTATGTCCCCAAACAAATAATCTAACCCTGCATTCAAATGCTACACAGAGGCAGGGCCTATTGGGGGAGCCACACATCAACTAGTCTCTCCTCTCTGTCCCAAATTTGGAAGAAAAAAAAACTGACCTCGCATCACGCACCCCTCCCACTCTCTGGGCCATATTTATGAAAAAGTGGCGCATCAGCTGATGCGCCTCTTTTTCTGCGCCCCCCCCTACCAGCACCTAATGACACCATGGTAGCGCCATATTTAGGATATGGAGCAGCATGGAGGTTGTTAGCACAACAGCATCAACATTTTTGATGCACTAGTGGCACTTTGTTGCACTAGCATCAAAAATGTTGACGCTAGTGTAGCAAAGTGCAAGGAGGCCCATAGGTTACTACCGGAGAGTCATTTTAACCCCTGATCTGAACAGGCATTAAAAATGACGCCAAAAATGGTGCAGTGAACTCTGTTAAATTTCACTGCGCCATCTTTACAGGCATCCTAGTGCTGGAAGGCCTCCTTTGCATACATAATGACCAGCGCATTCATAATGTGGTACAAGGGTTTGCAAAACACTTTGTCAATATTGCACGTGGAAAAAGCCACCTTAGCTCTGCCTTAGCGTAAATAAAATGACACAATGGTGTCGCTAAGGTGGCGCTATGGGGCTTTTAAATATGCCCCTCAGTGCCTTCCCTTCCATCTCCTCTAGCACTTCCCTGACAGGCTCTCACAGAACCCACTGGAATTCATTTATGGTGCAGCTACAGTGAGTTATGAGGTCTGTAACCCACCGTTGCTACATCACCGCTGTGAATTATTACGTTTAGAATGTGACATTCACCCTAGTGGTGCTCAGTGAGAGCCATACATCACAAATACACAATCAACACTACACCTTTGTGCATAGCATGCTGTTTTTATAAGGGGAAGAGGCACATGCTTTGAGTGGTACCTAGTCAGTGGTTGAGGAACACCTTAAGGTGCCCTGGCCATGTAATAACGAGCAGTGAAAACTTTACATTTTGTACATTAAGTTAATGTATGAGTCACGTGGGATGGATGTTTTTATAACTTGCGCTTTCAAGAGAAAACTTCATGGCTTCCTCTCTGTGGTACCCTATGATCAGGAACAGACATTGGTTGTGCACAGGTGAGCCTCCAGACTGCTGTGGCTGTACCCTCGCCCTGTCAGTATTAGATGTGGGCTTGATGTCCTTCCCACCTGTAGGGGGTTCATTGAATAGGCAGCAAGGGTGGGAAAGATGAATAGTGAAAAAGGGCAAGGTGGAAAGTATGAACGGGTTAAGGGGCAAGGGTCAATGTGCAAGGTGGAAAGGGTGAATGGGCAAGGTGAATGGCATGAAAGGGCAAAGTGGATAATATGCACGGGCAAACTGGAAGGAACAAATGGGAAAAATAGGCAGTATGAATGGACAAAGTGGAAAGAATGAATGAGCAAAGTGGAAAGTATGAGTGGGTAATGGGGAAAGAATGAATGGGCAAGGGAGAAACATGAAACAGAGAAAGTGGGCAGTTGTAATGGGCACGGTAAATAGTATGAAAGTACACGATGGATAGTATGTCCGGGCTCAGTGCATAATATGAAAGGTCTAGGTGGATACTATGAAAGGTCTAGGTGGATAGTATGAACGGGCTAGGTGGATAGTATGAATGGGCTAGGTAGATACTATGAAAGAGCTAGTTGGATAGTATGAACAGGCTAGGTGGATAGGATAAATGGGCTAGGTGGACAGTATGAAAGGGCTAGGTGGATAGTATAAAAGGGCTGAGTGGATACTATGAACAGGCTGGGTGGATAGTATAAAAGGGCTACGTGAATAGTATGAATGTGTGAGGTGGATACTATGAACGGGCTAGGTGGACAGTATGAAAGGGCTGGGTGGATTGTATGAACGGGCTAGGTGGATAGTATGAACATGCGAGGTGAATAGTATGAAAGGGCTAGGTGAATAGTATGAAAGTGCTAGGTGGATAGCATGAAAGGGCTAGGTGGATAGTATGAACGGGCTAGGTGGATAGTATAAAAGGTCTAGGTGGATAGTATTAACGGACTAGGTGGATAGCATGAAAGGGCTAGGACACCTATCACCACAGCATGCACACTAGAGAGACTCACTTAGCCCACCAAATAACAACTCACACAAGGAAAAGCTGCCAGGGCAAATCCAACCAAAGAGGGCAACACACCCATGCACAATATGTCACACACAGAAACAATAACACTGCATTTAGATCCTCACATGTAACCCATCCAATGTAACCGACGAAGAGGTGCCTGGATCTGGATGACCAACCTGGCCCATCTGGGACCTCCAGACAGTCGGTTACCCAGGCACACTTTCACACCACCACAGAGCCTCCACCCTCAGGAAACACCACCACAGCACCCACCCAGAGGGCCCATACCTCTGTCCCCAGAACACGTCAATCAGCAGTGTGTCCACCATTACAGGGACCCCAAGCTACCCCACTAACACAGGATAATCAGGGACCTGGGGTCAGTGGCAGTGGGCACACTGTTCAGGGGACAGAGGCACAGGACAACAGGGAAGCTGGGAGGACTACTGTGCGACAGGGGGAGGACAGGCCCAGGGAACCGACCCTCCAGGAGGCACTCACTGCGATCCTTGGAGCATACCAACATTCCCAGGATACGCTGGGCCAGATTCTGGACAAGTTGCGGGAGAACATGCGGCTGCAGGAGGGACAGTACCTGGGGATCAGGGAGGATTTGAAGGCCATCAACACCACCCTGGGGTGGGCAGGGGTGCTGGCAGACATGGCCAACAGTATGAGGGAGGCAGTGGCACACCACCGGGCCACTGACACTAGCCAGCCACTGAACAGCCCTCCATCTCCGCTGCTGCTAGTGGACAAGAGGCCCTGCCACAGGACCAACAGGCCAGCAGCACCCCTCCCCCTGCAGAAGAGAAACCACCCCGCAAACGTTCCCTGTGATGCAGGCAGAAGCCAGAGACTATTGTGAAGACCCCCTCAAGGAAATAAGACTCTCCTGATTGTCAAACTTGTGTCCCACTCTGTCACCCTGTCCACCTTGAACTGCCATTGCTCCCCTTCCTATGCCCCCTTGGACAATGCACCTGTGCTACAAATAGACTAGACTCTACCCTGGACTTTCCTCCATCATCAACCAAGCCCATTGCACTACCCCCTCTTCTTCCGAGCACTGCAATAAACAGACTTGGATAAAATACAATTATGGTGTATGTCAAATGTTTTCAAAATGTATTCGTTTAACCAGGTTCAAATATTGCAATTCAACTGTACAGTAATGTTTACATTGGAAAGACCTGTAGTTGGCTGCACTGACCACACCAGGAGCAATAGTGGGGCACCAACATCTGCAAAAAGAGATGCCAAAGGTTACAGTGAGTGGGCATAGAAGTAGGAATACACAGCCTGCCAGTTGCAATGTCACATGTCATACTGTCAATTATATGTGTATTAACACTGTCTTACCTGTGTCTCATTGGAAGTATTGATGAATAATTGCACTTCTTTTGTCCTCATCCTCTGCCTCCTCATCTTCATTGTCCTCAGGATCCACTGCTGCCACACCGCCATCTCCAGCCTTCTCCTCCTGCAGAAAAGGCACCTGGTGACGCAAGGCAAGGTTGTGCAACATACAGCATGCCACGATGATCTCGCAGACCTTCTTGGGTGAGGAGCACAGGGATCCACCTGTTACATGGAGGGAACAAAACCTGGCCTTCAGGAGGTCAAAGTCCTCTCTATAATCCTTCTTGCTAGCCCACGTGCCTCATTGTAATGTTCCTCTGCCCTTGTCCTGGGATTCCTCACAGGGGTCAGTAGCCATGAGTGGTTGGGGTAACCAGAGTCACCTGCAAATATTAAGGGACAACTGTTAGCCACACACTCACCCCTAGGGCCCACACCATACCCATACACCAACATCCACTGGGTGGGAACCAGGGCTCACCTATTAGCCAAACCCTGTGCCTCTGGAGTTGGCCCATCACATTTGGGATGCTGCTATTCCTTGGGATAAAGGCATCATGCACAGACCCAGGATACTTTGCATTGACGTGGGAGATGTACTGGTCCACCAGGCACACCATCTGGACATTCATGGAGTGAAAACTTTTTCGATTTCCGAACAACTGTTAATTTCGCCCGGGGGGCAAATGCAATATGTGTTCCATCTATTGCCTCAATAATGTTGGGGATATGTCCCATTGCATAGAAGTCAGCTTTCACTGTGGCCAAATCCTCCACCTGGGGGAAAACGATGCAGCTGCACATGTGTTTAATCAGGGCAGACAACACTCTGGTCAGCACTATTGAGAACATTGGCTGTGACATTCCTGCTGCCAAGCCCACTGTCACTTGGAAAGAGCCAATTGCCAGGAAACGGAGCACTGACAGGACTTGCACAAGAGGGGGGATCCCGGAGGGGTGACGGATAGCAGATATTAGGTCAGGCTCCAATTGTGCACACAGCTCTGTGATTGTGGCGCTGTCAAGTCTATAGGTGAGGATAATGTACCTGTCCTCCATTGTTGCCAAGTCCACCAGGGGTCTGTACATGGGGGGATGCCTCCATCTCATATTCATCTGCAGTGGTTACAATCTATGGGGCAAAAGAGTGAGCAGCTGGTCATTACATTACATTCCAACCACTACAGTTCAATGCATATTGTGATTGTAACATTATTTTGTTGGAGATGTCCAAAATATTGCATTTGTGTACCGTGACGCAGTTAGGATCCATGGCCTGCACCCCCCCTGAAATGGCATCCGCCTGTCCTGAATGGAGGGACAGGTGGAAATGTGGTAATTCCACTGACGTTGTGTGCCGTTGCGGGAGGCGGTCGAGAACCGCCGGGCAACTCCTCATTGGTTATCATTGGCCCCTATGGGGTACAGTGGCCAATGGTGATGTACGCCGGCGGTGATGGTACGCACCGCCGCTGACGTGACCGCCAGTTTCTATCTGTTCACTCACTTACTAACTAACTGACCTTCAACAGGAGAGGACCTACACTGCATGTGCTGCTGTGACCTGTGTCTGGAACCGACCATGGCTCGTGTTACTGGAGAAAGGGCCCCTGCCTTCACCTCGGCAGAGTTGGAGCAACTGGCAGATAGGGTCCTACCCCAGTACCAACTCCTGTACGTACCTCCAGACCAACAGGTGAGTACAACTTAAGTACAATGCATGGGGTATGAATGCATGGAGTGCTGTGTGTGAAGGCCTCATGTGGGGGGGGTTGGTGGATTGGCCCTGGGCAGCGTGCAGCATGTATGGTGGGCCATGTCTGTGCTAATGGGGATGGAAAGGGGCATGGTGGGCCATGAGTGTAACAGGCAGGCTGTTCGGACTAATACCTTTCCCTGTGTCTATTTCCCTGCAGGTCAGCGACCATCAAAAGAAGGGTATATGGCTTGCCATAGCCAAGGACGTGCAGACCCTGGGGGTCTACGGCAGGCGGAGCACCCACTGTCGGAAACGGTGGGAGGACCTGAGACACTGAGCATGGAAGATGGCTGAGGCCCAGCTGGGGATGGCCTCCCAGCGAGAAAGGGGTGCCCGTCAAACCCTGACCACCCTGATGGCCCGCATATTGGCGGTGGCCTATCCGGAGCTAGATGGGCGCTTGGGGGCATTACAGCAGCCACAAGTGGGTGAGTACAGTGCCCTAATTTACAACGTACACCTGGTGGGGTGGTATCCAGGTGAGGGGTGGGGGCCCTCTGGGTGCCCCTAGGCCAGGCCTGGCATTGCAGAGTAGGTCCCATGTTGTGCAGGAATCTGATGTTAAAGTCCTCCAAACAAGCTAGTAGGCATCCACTACTGGGGAGGGGTCTCAGGTATGCTCCAATTTGCATTAGATGTCCCTATCCATGGGCTGGTGACTAGCATTGTGACTGGTAGTGCATTGCCTAATGCGTAGGGCTGTTCCCTGTGTGTGAGTGTGTTGTGTACGCCAATGATGATGTTGCTGCCACCACTGACCAAGTGTATCCTTTGTCTCTCCCCCCCTTTTTGTTTTGTCACCCTGTCCTTATGTGCATTAGCATCATCTGGTGGAGGAGCAGAGGCACTGGCGACGGAGGAAGCTGCAACCCACAGGACCCAGGAGGCTGAATCCACCGACCATGAGGGCACCAGTGGGACGGAGGGTGAGGGAAGCACCATGGCGGAGACTTTAAGGGAAAGTTCGGACACGGATTCCTCATCCCATGGAAGCTCCCTGGTGGTGGTGGACACCTCTGTGCCCACCCAAGCTACAGGTACAGGTACAGCTGCCACCCCAGCATCAGCACCGCCCTCCCAGCAGCCCCTCAGCAAGTTCCCAGTGCCCACTCACCCAGGAGGGTGGGCATCTCTTTCACCCCAGGCACCTCAGGTCCTGCCCCAGTTAGCCCTGCTGCCCTGAGTGAGGGGGCTGTTGACCTTCTGAGATCCATCTCTGTTGGGCAGTCAACCATTGTGAATGCCATCCAGGGCCTGGCAGCCCAAATGCAACACTCCAATGCATTTCTGGAGGGCATTCACACTGGCCTGGTGGCCCAACAGAGATTAATCCAGGCTCTGGCCTCCTCTCTGATGGCAGCCATTGTCCCTGTTTCCCCCCCTCCAACTTCCACCATCCAATCCCATTCCCCTCAACCCCAATCTATCCCAAGCACACAGGCAGACAAGCAGGCACCCAGGACAACACACAGGAGTGGACATGGCAAACCCAAGCACCACACTTCATCCCACAGGCACTCACACCATCCAGAATAAGAATTTCCATTGTGTCCCCCTCCTCCTCATCCTCCACCTCCCTCCCAGTTGCGTCTACACTCACACCTGCATGCACCACATCCTCATCCATTACCACCATCACCAGCACACCAATCAGTACACACCCCCACTGGCAGTCACCATCCCCACATCCATGCACATGTCCCCTATGTCCTCTCCCACTGTGTCTGTGCCCCCTCCTCCCAAAGTACACAAAGAAAGTACTCAGACACCCAACAGCCATCCACCTCACAACAGCAACCATCCCATGCACCTGCACCCAAACACAGCAGACTGACACCTCCTACCACCACTCTTTCTTCCTCCACTCCCAAACGATCTCCCTCTTCCCATCCCAATGTCCCTAAGAAGCTTTTTCTCTGCACCATTGACCTCTTCCGTAGCCCCCCCGTCCTTCACGTCAGGGCAAGGTGGTCAAAACCCAGGCAAGCACCTCAGATACCCAGTCCACGGGCACAGTAGTGTCCCCAGCTACTCCAGGTGGGAAAGGATCCCGGCCACCAACCAGCCAGGCAGAGAGGGTGTCTGCCCCAAGTGCATCAAGGAACGGCAAGGAGTCAGCCGCAGCTGCAGGAAGGAAGGGCAAGGAGTCAGCCCCAGCTGCGGGAAGGAAGGGCTAGGAGTCAGCCCCAGCTGCAGTTAGGAAGGGCAAGGAGGCAGCCCCAGCTGCAGGAAGGAAAGGCAAGGAGGCAGCCTCAGCTGCAAGAAGGAAGGGCAAGGAGGCAGCCCCAGCTGCAAGAAAGAAGGGCAAGGGGCCTGCAGCAGCAGGAAGTAGAGACAAGGGGCCTGGTGCTGGGACTCAGTTGAAGCCCCCACCACCAACCTTAGTGGTGCAGCCGTCCGAGGCTGCAGGGGATGGGCTGGAGCCTCCCCCCACCAGTGCCAGCACTGCCACCAGCATTGCCACCAGCAGCAGCAGCCCAAGTGGGCAGTCATCCGAGGCTGCAGGGGATGGGTTGGAGCCTCCTCCCAACACTGCCAGCTCCACCAGCAGCCCCACCACTGCCACCCCTGAGCAGCCGTCACCTCCGACGGACAGTGTGTAGTCCTGCGTCCATGGGCTGTTGTGTACCTGGCCCCTGCAAATCCTGTGGGTATGACACCCAGCTGAGAGACTGTGACATTGCACCCCCCCAAGATCTCAATCACAGGGCACAATGCCCCCTCCAGAACCAGTGGAGATGACATCCACTCATCCCATCCTCCCAAGGATGAAGCTCACTGGGCACAATGCCCCCTCCAAAACCAGTCAAGATGACTTCCACTCACCCCATACTCCCCAGGATGAAGCTCACAGGGCACAATGCCCACTCCAGAACCAGTGGAGAAGCCATCCACTCACCCCATCCTCCCTAGGATGAAGCTCCATGGGCACAATGCTCCCTCCAGAACCAGTGGAGATGACATCCACTCACCCCATCCTCCCCAGGATGAAGCTCACAGGGCACAATGCCCCCTCCAGAACCAGTAGAGAAGCCATCCATTCACCATCCTCCCCAGGATGAAGCTCACAGGGCACAATGCCCCCTCCAGAACCAGTGGGCAAGTTACACACTTGAGAGACTGTGGCCTTGCACTCCCCAGGACCAAGCACAGGGCATGTTGCCCCCTCCAGAGCATGTGGGCAAGTCACCCACTTGAGAGACTGTTGCCTTGCACTCCCCAGGACAGAGTGATGGGCATGTTGCCCCCTTCAGGACCAGTGGCGTTGTACCATCTTCTGGCTGAGGTGCCCCCCATTCCCGTCCTCCTGAGGTGCCTGGCTATTTTCAACCTGATGCCCCTGCAGTGTTCTCTCCATGTTGTTGCAGGAGTGAGGTGGGGCCTTGGACTTTGTGATGTGGCCCTGTGGCCCACGAACATTGAGGACTGGGCCGTGTTCCTTGATTTGTTAATATGTATATACCTTTTGATTTGGATGCACGTATTACGGCTACATTTATCTTATTACACTCTTTTTACTCTATTGTAGTTGTCCTTGCATTATTCCTGATGGGTACGGGGTGAATATTTAATGTTACTGCATCTGCTTGTGTGTATGGTATTGGGGGTGGGGGTGTTTCGTGTTGCGTGTGTGTCACTCTCTTTTTCCTCCCCCCTCCCCTGTGTGCTAGGCGGCAGTACTCACCGTGGTCATCTTTGCTGGCGTTGGTGTTCGTAGTGGAGCAGAAGGTAGAAGAGCATGGGGAACACATGCAACTCGGGCTCTATGGCGGCGTAGTTCTTCCTTGAGTCTCCAGAGGTGAGTCATTTCCTTTCTGTGCAGTGTTTCCCCCAGGCTTTTTATGTCGTTGGTACTGCCCCGGAAAAGGTGGCGGATTGGTGTGTCATTATACAGTGGGCGGAATATTGTCTTCCGCCTGGCTGTAGGCGGTTACCGCCGTGGTGCCTGTTGACTTTGCCCTGGCGGTCGGTGTGTTAAAGTGGCTGTCTGTCTAAGCGGTTTCCGCCGTGGTCATAATTTCATATTTATTACCGACGGACTGTTGGACGTATTACCGCCACTATATCACCGACCGCCAGTGTTGTAATGAGGGCCTATGTGGATAGCACATGCAGAGTAGGCGGATAGTACAAGCAGACTAGATAGATAGAGGGGAGGTGGATAGCATGAACGGAATAGATGGATCACATTACCAGACTATGTGGATAGCACATACAGAGTAGGTGGACAGTACAAGCAGACAAGGTAGATAGAGGGGAAGTGGATAGCATGAATGGAATAGATGGATCGCATTACCAGACTATGTGGTCGGTACGTGCAGGGTAGGCGGATAGTACGAGCAGACTAGGTAGATAGAGAGCAGGTGGAAAGCATGAATGGAATAGATGGATCGCATTACCAGACTATGGTGGTCATTCTGACCTCGGCGGTAAAAGGCGCCTACCGCCGGTCAGAAATCCTCCATAATCCCGCCGCGGTCGCGGAAACCCGCCACGGTCATTCTGACCCGCAGAAGGCAAACCTCCGAAAATCCGACCGCCACAACAGACCGCCAGACCAGCGGTCGGCGGAAAGGTGGAGGTGACCAAACCTCCACCGCCACGCCAACAGAAATACGCCCATCCCATTACGACCCACGAATCCACGCGGCGGTCATTCAAACGCGGTATTCCATTGGCGGGACACACCGGCGCGGTCAGAATACACACAAACGAACAAAACTCAGCCACATTGGACGATTTGAATCCCACACACCTGATACACATACACACACCACTCCCACACACACAATACAATATAAAACACACACCCACATCACCCACAAACCCCTACGCAAAAAAATTCGTCAAGAAGGCAAGAGTGAGACACCAGCATCCAAAAAATAACAGCCACAGCCACTCAACACCATCACCCACACACTATCCACACACAAAACAACACACACCACCACACTCAACTCACTTAAATACACATACTCCACCCCACACATCATACACACCACCCCATGGCACCCCAAAGACAACCCCGCTTCACAGACGAAGAACTCAGGGTCATGGTGGAGGAAATCGTTCGGGTAGAGCCCCAGCTGTTCGGCACACAGATACAATACACCAGCATTGCCCGGAGGACGGAGCTATGGCAGAGGATTGTCGACAGGGTGAACGCAGTGGGACAGCACCCCAGAAATCGGGAAGACATCAGGAAGCGATGGAACGACCTACGGGGGAAGGTGCGTTCCATGGTATCCAGGCACAACATCGCCGTGCAGAAGACTGGCGGAGGACCCCCACCTCAACCCCCACAATTCACATCATGGGAGGAGGAAGTCTTGAACATCCTGCATCCTGACGGCCTCGCAGGAGTCGGCGGAGGAATGGATACTGGTAAGTTGAAGCTTCAATACTGCTTCCCCCCCACCTGCATGCCAAATCAGACCCCAACCCTCACCCCCATCCTCGAACCCCACCCTCACCCCCACCCCCATCCTCACCCCCACCCTCACCCCCACCACCATCCTCACCCCCACTACCATCCTCACCCCCACCACCATCCTCACCCCCACCCCCAGCACACCTATTCCCCGCCAATGTCTCACCATCACAACCCACACATCCCAAAACCTAGGCCTGCATGCGTCCACTAAGCATGGACACCCATCACCAAAGCATGCCCAATGCATATACACATCCCCCCCACAAGCCACCCTCACCAAAGCCCCCACACACGAATGCCAGCACTTGGGGACACGAGAACCCACAGATACACCCATATGCCACACATTGAAACTATAACCATACCTCTATACCCCTGCAGGACCCGACCGTCAACACACCGCGGCGGAGGGGCCAGAATTCTCCACACCCCCCACCCAAGAGGCCGTCAGCGATGACAGCAGCTCTGTCGACCTGGACACCGATGACCAGCCCGGACCATCGGGGACCTCTGGACAGTCGGTTCCCCTCACACAGGCCCAGGCCACTACAGACCCAAACCCCTCTGGGAACACCAGCACAGCTCCCACCCAGCGGGCCCATGCCTCTGTCTCCAGGGCGCGTCAATCTGCGGTGTGTCTACCACTACAGGGCACCCAGGATAACCCACCACCCCAACAACAACAGGGACCTGGGGGCAGTGGTAGTGGGCACACCGGCCAGGGGGCAGAGGCCCAGGGAAACAGGGGAACTCGGAGGGCAGCTGTGCGACAGGGGGGGGAGGAGAGGCCCAGGGAACCCACTCTCCACGAGGTCCTCACCACCATCATGGGAGCATACAACCGCTCCCAGGAGACGATGGCGACGGTACTGGCCCGGTTCCAGGAGATCCAGGTGCTGCAGGAGGAACACTATCGGGGGTACAGGGAGGACATCAGAGCCATCAACACCACCCTGGTTACCATTGTAGGGCTGCTGCAGGACCTCGTCAACAACAGGGCGGACACTGAACAACACCCAAGGGCCCCTGCCACTAGCCTGGACCAAGAACAGCCAACCACCTCCGCCGGCGCTAGTGGACAGGAGGCCCCCGCACAGCAGCAGCCCACCAGACCCCCACCTCCTGCAGGAGAAGAACCACCCCGCAAGAGGGCCCTGAGATCTCGCAAGAAGACAGAGTAGGATGTCAAGACCCCCGCCAGCAATGGATACCACCTGATGTCATCCCACTGTCCCACATTGTCACCCTGTCCATCCTTGAACTGCCCATGCTCCATCTCTCCACAGGCCTCTGGACAATGCACCTGTGTGACTGTTACTCTGGACTCTGCCATGGACATTCCTTCACCATAGCCCCCACCCACTTGAAACCACCCATCCCATTTTGAGCACTTAAATAAACACCTATTTTGCACCAAAATATCAGGAGTCTGGCTGTGATTTCAATAGATTGTAATTGACATGACAGTGCAAATATGTCCTTGTACATGGTGAAGTCAACAAACAGCTGCCACAAAGCTGTAGTCCATGGGGAAACGAAGCACAGGACTCGTAGTGGGGACCCCAGATCTGAAATAGGGAGGGAAAAGCCAAAACTCAGTCATCATACACTGGGGCAAATAGACAGGCAGCAGAGATGCTGGAGAGTAGTTAGCATTTACTAAATTATCTTTGAAATGTTACCTGTGTCCTATTGGAAGTACTGTTCAATGATTCTGTCCCTGTTGTCTGTTTCAGCCCCGTCGTCTTCCTCCTCGTCACTCTCCTCAGGTTCCACCGCTGCCACAACACCACCGTCTCGACCATCCTCCTGCAGGAAAGGCACCTGGCCGCGCAAAGCCAGGTTGTGAAGCATGCAGCAGGCCACGATGATGTGACACACCTTCTTAGGTGAGTACATTAGGGATCCACCTGTCATATGCAGGCAGCGAAACCTGGCCTTTAGGAGGCCAAAGGTGCGTTCGATCACCCTCCTAGTACGCCCATGGGCCTCATTGTACCGTTCCTCTGCCCTGGTCCGGGGATTCCTTACTGGGGTCAGTAGCCACGACAGGTTGGGGTACCCAGAGTCCCCCACTAGCCATACACGGTGTCTCTGTAGCTGTTCCATCACGTAAGGGATGCTGCTATTCCTGAGGATGTAGGCGTCATGCACTGACCCTGGGAATTTGGCATTTACATGCGAGATGTACTGGTCAGCCAAACACACCACCTGGATGTTCATTGAATGGTAATTTTTTCTGTTCCTGTACACCTGCTCCCTGTCTCTTGGGGGAACCAAAGCCACATGGGTCCCATCAATGGCACCAATTACGTTGGGAATATGTCCAAGGGCGTAGAAATCACCCTTCACTGTAGCCAATTCGCCCACCTCAGGGAAAATGATGTAGTTCCTCACGGATTTCATCAGGGCAGACAACACTCTGGATAACACCTTCGAAAACATGGGCTGAGACATCCCGGAAGCAATTCCCACGGTTGTCTGAAATGACCCACTTGCCAAGAAATGGAGTACTGACATGACCTGCACCAGAGGGGGAATCCCTGTGGGTTGGCGGATGGGGGACATCAGGTCGGGCTCCAGCTGGGCACACAGTTCATGGATAGTGGCACGGTTAAGACGGTAGGTCAGGATAATGTGGCGTTCTTCCATTGTCGACAGGTCCACCAGCGGTCGGTACACGGGAGGATTCATCCGTCTCCTCGCCCAACCCAGCGGACGGTGCCTAGGAAGGACAACATGGAGCACACAGTCAAGCAACCCACAGGTACGTACTCACAGCTAGCACAGTATAAGATTCTCTATGCAGTGAATGGCGTGTCTGAGTGGCTATGCAAGGCCTAGGCCTGTGTGACGCAGTTGAAATTGAGCCATGTGGGCCCTGGAAATGGCGGCTGCCTGACCTGTGAAGTGTGACAATGGGATGTGAGGTCAATGCGCTGGCGTGGCACACCGCGGCGGGCGGCGGGCGAAGACCGCGGCGCGAAGCCGCATTGGTTAACATTGAAGCCTATGGGTTTCAGGAGCCAATGGCGAAGGGCGCCGGCGGTGGCGGGACGCACCGCCGCGGTACGCACCGCCGCGGACGTGACCGCCATTTTCTATCTACTTATCCACTTGCGACTTGAACTTTCACAGGAGAGGACCTATACTGCAAGTGTTGCTGTGACCTCGGTCTGGAAGGGACAATGGCTGCTGCGCCTGGGGAAAGGGCCCCTGCCTTCACTGGAGAGGAGTTGGAGAAACTTGTGGATGGGGTCCTCCCCCAGTATGCGCTACTCTACGGTCCTCCAGACCAACAAGTGAGTTTAATTCAATATGGATTTGGGGCCACTGGCTGGCTTGGGGCCTGGCGGGGATGGGGGGCATGTTGGGCATGGCGGGGGGCCTGGCGGGGATGGGGGGCATGTTGGGCATGGCGGGGGGCATGGCGGGGGGCCTGGCGGGGATGGGGGGCATGTTGGGCCTGGCGGGGGGCCTGGCGGGGATGGGGGGCATGTTGGGCATGGCGGGGGGCATGGCGGGGGCCTGGCGGGGATGGGGGGCATGTTGGGCCTGGCGGGGGGCCTGGCGGGGATGGGGGGCATGTTGGGCATGGCGGGGGGCATGGTGGGGGGCCTGGCGGGGATGGGGGGCATGTTGGGCCTGGCGGGGGGCATGGCGGGGGGCCTGGTGGGGATGGGGGGCATGTTGGGCATGGCGGGGGGCCTGGCGGGGATGGGGGGCGTTGGGCATATATGAGCAGGAATAGGAGTGCGGGGATGACCTGCAACTCTGGCTCCATACTGCCGGAATCTCGTGTGGAGTGCGTAGAGGTGAGCGTTTTCCCGTTCGTAGTCTGTTTCCGCCGTGTTCTTATCGGCGGTGCTCTCGCCCCGGAAAAGGTGGCAGATTGGTGGGTCTTAATAGGGTGGGCGGTACTTTGTCTGCCGCCGGGCTGTTGGCGGGAACCGCCGCGCTGTTTGTTTGTACCGCTGTGGCGGTCGGAGTGTTAAGTTGGCGGGCTGTGTTGGCGGTTCCCGCCAGGGTCAGAATTGCATATTTTAGACCGCCGGCCTGTTGGCGGCTTGGCCGCCGCTTTATCACCGACCGCCAGGGTCAGAATGAGGGCCTATGTGGATAGCAAATGCAGAGTAGGCGGATAGTACAAGCAGACTCGGTAGACAGAGAGGAGGTGGATAGCATGAACGGAATAGATGGATCTCATTACCAGACTATGTGGTCGGTACATGCAGGGTAGGCGGATAGTACAAGCAGACTGGGTAGACAGAGAAGAGGTGGATAGCATGAACGGAATAGATGGATCTCATTACCAGACTATGGTGGTCATTCCGACCTAGGCGGGCGGCGGTTGCCGCCCGCCCGTCGGAATCCGCCTGAATACCGCCCCGCGGTCAATTGACCGCGAGGGGTATTCTGACTTTCCCGCTGGGCCGGCGGGCGATCTGATTCAGATCGCCCGCCGGCCCAGCGGGAAAGCGCCTTCCACAAGGAAGCCGGCTCGGAATCGAGCCGGCGGAGTGGAAGGCGTGCGACGGGTGCAGCAGCACCCGTCGCGCTTTTCAGTGTCTGCATCGCAGACACTGAAAAGCCTAGTTGGGCCCTGTTAGGGGGCCCCTGCCGTGCCCATGCCATGGGCATGGGCACGGCAGGGGCCCCGCGACCCCCCCTACCGCCATCCTGTTCATGGCGGCTTTCCCGCCATGAACAGGATGGCGGTAGGGGGGGTCAGAATCCTTGGAGGATTCTAAGGGTCAGTGGAAAACCGGCGGGAGACCGCCGGTTTTCCCGTTCTGACCGCGGCCAAAGCGCCGCGGTCAGAATGACCAAGGGAGCACCGCCGGCCTGTCGGCGGTGCTCCCGCCCCCGTTGGCCCTGGCGGTAGGGACCCGCCAGGGTCAGAATGAGGGCCTATGTGGATAGCACATGCAGATTAGGCGGATAGTACAAGCAGACTCGGTAGACAGAGAGGAGGTGGATAGCATGAACGGAATAGTTGGATGGCATTACCAGACTATGGCCCTCATTCTGACCCTGGCGGTCGGTGATAAAGCGGCGGCCAAGCCGCCAACAGGCCGGCGGTCTAAAATATGCAATTCTGACCCTGGCGGGAACCGCCAACACAGCCCGCCAACTTAACACTCCGACCGCCACAGCGGTACAAACAAACAGCGCGGCGGTTCCCGCCAACAGCCCGGCGGCAGACAATGTACCGCCCACCCTATTACGACCCACCAATCTGCCGCCTTTTCCGGGGCGGGAGCACCGCCGATAAGAACACGGCGGAAACAGACTACGAACGGGAAAACGCTCACCTCTACGCACTCCACGCGAGATTCCGGCAGTATGGAGCCAGAGTTGCAGGTCATCCCCGCACTCCTATTCCTGCTCATATACCAGGAGCACGCCCGGCGGCGCGGAAGACATCGGTGAGTACTGCACCTACGACACAGGGGAGGGAAAAGATTACTGGCACACACCCACCCACCCACACCCACTACAACACACACATCAATGCATTCCCACAGATCACTGTCACAACCCACAAACCACCCCCCTCCGAAATAATGCAAAGACCAAAAGAAGAGATCATAAACGGGCAGATATATTGAAATATGTACACCTGTAATCCCAATTAATAAATAAACTATGTACAAAATATATACAGCTACTAAATGTAGTCCAACCACTGTCCGTGGATCACAGGGGTCCTGTGCAAAGGGGCAAGGCCCAGTCCCACGACAAGAACTCCACGGAGAGAACACTGCAGGGGCATCAGAAAGAAAATAGGACAGGCACCTCAGGGGGAAGGGAAGGGGGGGCACCTCAGCCACTTGAGTACACGACGCCAGATCCACGAGGGGACTCCATGACCACTGGCCCATCCTGGGGAGAGCAAAGCCACAGTCCAAACAGTCCATACAGTGGGTGGCCTGCCCACTGGGCCATCCTGGGGAGAGCAAAGCCACAGTCCAAACAGTCCATACAGTGGGTGGCCTGCCCACTGGGCCATCCTGGGGAGAGCAAAGCCACAGTCCATACAGTCCATACAGTGGGTGGCCTGCCCACTGGGCCATCCTGGGGAGAGCAAAGCCACAGTCCATACAGTCCATACAGTGGGTGGCCTGCCCACTGGGCCATCCTGGGGAGAGCAAAGCCACAGTCCATACAGTCCATACAGTGGGTGGCCTGCCCACTGGGCCATCCTGGGGAGAGCAAAGCCACAGTCCATACAGTCCATACAGTGGGTGGCCTGCCCACTGGGCCATCCTGGGGAGAGCAAAGCCACAGTCCATACAGTCCATACAGTGGGTGGCCTGCCCACTGGGCCATCCTGGGGAGAGCAAAGCCACAGTCCATACAGTCCATAACAGACCCCACTGCCACTGGAGGAGGCAAGTTGGCCAGAGGACATCCTGCAGCCCTGCCCGAGATAGATCCTGCCCTGCCACGTCTGCCAAAGGGCCAGCGGTTCTTGCCCTGAAGGGCCCAGTTCAGCGGTTCTTGAGACGGCGGGGCCCAGTTCAGCGGTTCTTGAGACGGCGGGGCCCAGTTCAGCGGTTCTTGCCCTGAAGGGCCCAGTTCAGCGGTTCTTGAGACGGCGGGGCCCAGTTCAGCGGTCCTTGCCCTGAAGGGCCAAGTTCAGCGGTTCTTGAGACGGCGGGGCCCAGTTCAGCGGTTCTTGAGACGGCGGGGCCCAGTTCAGCGGTTCTTGCCCTGAAGGGCCCAGTTCAGTGGTTCTTGAGACGGCGGGGCCCAGTTCAGCGGTTCTTGCCCTGAAGGGCCCAGTTCAGTGGTTCTTGAGACGGCGGGGCCCAGTTCAGCGGTTCTTGAGACGGCGGGGCCCAGTTCAGCGGTTCTTGCCCTGAAGGGCCCAGTTCAGCGGTTCTTGAGACGGCGGGGCCCAGTTCAGCGGTTCTTGCCCTGAAGGGCCCAGTTCAGCGGTTCTTGAGACGGCGGGGCCCAGTTCAGCGGTTCTTGAGACGGCGGGGCCCAGTTCAGCGGTTCTTGCCCTGAAGGGCCCAGTTCAGCGGTTCTTGAGACGGCGGGGCCCAGTTCAGCGGTCCTTGCCCTGAAGGGCCCAGTTCAGCGGTTCTTGAGACGGCGGGGCCCAGTTCAGCGGTTCTTGAGACGGCGGGCCCAGTTCAGCGGTTCTTGAGACGGCGGGGCCCAGTTCAGCGGTTCTTGCCCTGAAGGGCCCAGTTCAGCGGTTCTTGAGACGGCGGGGCCCAGTTCAGCGGTCCTTGCCCTGAAGGGCCCAGTTCAGCGGTTCTTGAGACGGCGGGGCCCAGTTCAGCGGTTCTTGCCCTGAAGGGCCCAGTTCAGTGGTTCTTGAGACGGCGGGGCCCAGTTCAGCGGTTCTTGCCTTGAAGGGCCCAGTTCAGCGGTTCTTGAGACGGTGGGGGCCCAGTTCAGCGGTTCTTGAGACGGCGGACGGTCTATGGCCAACTGCTAATTGCCTGGTGGTGCCTTCCTGGGCAGCGGGGATGGTGCTCCTTCACTGCCCACCTGGGCTGTGGGTGGTGGGGCCCTCCTGGCCAGCTGGGCTGGGTCCTCCCTGGGCAGCGGCTATGGGGGTGGTGGGCTCTCCCGGGGCAGCTGTGCCGGTTCCTCCCGGGGCAGCGGCTATGGGGGTTGTGGGCTCCTCCTGGGCAGCAGGCCTGCTGCCTGACCTCTCTGACTTGCTGCCCTTGCCCTCCTTAGTCGTGGGCCTGTGGCCCTTTCCTCCCTTTGGAGCTGTGGCTGGTGACTGTCTCTGGGTGGTGTCCGGGGGGGATGTAGAAGGCGGGCTCCTGCGGCGACCCTTCCGCCTTCTGCTCCTCTTCCCAGGGGGTGGGCTGGCTGTCCCCTTGCTGCTGGGCGAAGATCCAGACATGCGGGCTGGCGGGCTCCAATACCCCTGCACCCTTGTCAAGGGGGCTGCAGGGCTGGTGGTGGCTGAGGTGCTCTTCTTACCCCGACGAGAAGGAGGGGGGGGCTCAGGGTCAGGAAAGAAGTTAGTAGTGGCGAGGAAGAGCTTCTTGGGACAATGGAGAGTGGTAGGTACAGTGGGAATGGGAGTGGAGGGAGAGGATGTGGTTGTAGGTGAGTCACGTTTGCTGTCTTTGGGTGCAGGTGCAGGAGGGATAGGCTGTCGTGAGGTGGATGGCTGTTGGGTGGGTGGGTGGCTGCGTTTGTGTGGTGTGGAAGAGGGGGTGACAGACACAGTGGGAGAGGACACAGGGGACGTGTAAATGGCAGTGGGGGTGGTGACTGCACGTGTGCGGACTGGAGTGGAGGGTGTGCTGGTGATGGAAACACTGGCTGATGGTGAGGTGAATGGAGGTGTGAGTGTAGACGTCACAGGGAGGGAGGAGGGAGACGAGGAGGTGGGGGTCACAGAGGTGGTAGTGACTGTTGGCATGTCTGCATCGGAATGTTGCGTGTGTAAATGTCTGCGTGATCTGTGGTGCTTATGTTTGGATGAGCTTCTCTTGGGTGTTGAGGTGTGTGCAGGCTGGTCTGATGGTGTGGGTGGGACAGGCAGAGGAACAGGAGACTGGGAGGAGGGAGTTAGTAGAGGCAGGCAGGAGACAGGGACAATGGCTGCCGTCAGTGCTGAGGCCAGAGCCTGGAACGATCGCTGATGGGCAGCCTGACCTGAATGAATGCCCTCCAGGTACGCATTGCTGCGATGAACCTCCCTCTCCACCCCCTGGATGGCATTCAAAAGGGTAGTCTGCCAAACAATGAGCGTTCGGAGGAGGTCAATGACCTCCTCACTGAGGGCAGCGGGGGTAACAGGGGCAGGGCCTGAGGTGCCTGGGGCGAAGGAGATGCCCGGCTTCCTGGCAGAGCGGGCACGGGGCGAACGCTGAGGGGCTGCTGGGAGGGCGGAGATGGTGCGCTGGGTGGCGGCTGTACCTGTAATGGCGGGGGGCACGGATGGTGCCACCCCCGCAAGGGAGCCCCCTTCCGAGGACGTGTCCGTGTCGCTGCAGGGTCCAGTCGTCCCCGTCGTGGAGCTCCCCTCGCCCTCCGTCTCACTGGTCCAGTCTGACTCTGTGGCATGGCCCTCCTGGGCCATGTGAGATGCAGCTCCCTCCTGCCCCGATGCCACTTCTCCTCCGCCTGATGATGCTGATGCACACAAGCACAGAAAGAACAAACAAAAAGGGGGGGGGAGAGAGAAATAAAGGGATATTGAGTACATGGATCTCCGGTACAGTTAGCGGACATGACAGACACAGATGCCCCCTGCGCTAAGTTGCGCACTTGGGGTACGCTACGCATTCCGTGGAACATGCCCTACACGCCTAGAGTTGACAACTGCACCCATGGATGACACGGCCCAGGGATGGCTGTACTGACAAACTACTGAGGGTGGTGGCTGGGGACACAGGGGCTTACGGGGGTGCCCAGCCTACAGATATCGCCCTGGCCTAGGGGGACCCCCAGCCCTCCTCCCCCACCCAGACACCTCCACTGCGCGACAACAGAGTAGATAATGCTTGTACTCACCCCCTTGTGTCTGCTGTGCTGCCCTCACGCGCCCATCCAATTCAGGGTAGGCCACCGCCAGGATCCGGAACATCAGGGGGCTCAGTTGACGGCAGGCACCCCGCCTACGTTGGGAGGCCATCCCCAGCAGAGACTCGGCGGTCTTCTTGGTCCCGCGGCGGATGTCCTCCCACCTCTTGCGGCAGTGGGTGCCCCGTCGATGGTGGACCCCCAGGGCCCGGACTTCCTTGGCGATGGCACGCCAAATCCCGATCTTCTCATGGGCGCGGACCTATGTGACACGTACAGGGAGGGAGAAATACCACGTTCAAGTTTCTCAGCATTTTCCTTTCCAGTGGCCCAACGCCCCCCATCCCCGCCAGGCCCCCCGCCAGGCCCAACATGCCCCCCATCCCCGCCATGCCCCCCGCCATGCCCAACATGCCCCCCATCCCCGCCATGCCCCCCGCCAGGCCCAACATGCCCCCCATCCCCGCCAGGCCCCCCGCCATGCCCCCCGCCATGCCCAACATGCCCCCCATCCCCGCCATGCCCCCCGCCATGCCCAACATGCCCCCCATCCCCGCCATGCCCCCCGCCAGGCCCAACATGCCCCCCATCCCCGCCAGGCCCCCCGCCATGCCCCCCGCCATGCCCAACATGCCCCCCATCCCCGCCATGCCCCCCGCCAGGCCCAACATGCCCCCCATCCCCGCCAGGCCCCCCGCCAGGCCCAACATGCCCCCCATCCCCGCCAGGCCCCCCGCCATGCCCCCCGCCATGCCCAACATGCCCCCCATCCCCGCCAGGCCCCCCGCCATGCCCAACATGCCCCCCATCCCCGCCAGGCCCCCCGCCATGCCCAACATGCCCCCCATCCCCGCCAGGCCCCCCGCCATGCCCCCCGCCATGCCCCCCGCCATGCCCAACATGCCCCCCATCCCCGCCATGCCCCCCGCCATGCCCAACATGCCCCCCATCCCCGCCAGGCCCCCCGCCATGCCCCCAAGCCAGCCAGTGGCCCCAAATCCATATTGAATTAAACTCACTTGTTGGTCTGGAGGACCGTAGAGTAGCGCATACTGGGGGAGGACCCCATCCACAAGTTTCTCCAACTCCTCTCCAGTGAAGGCAGGGGCCCTTTCCCCAGGCGCAGCAGCCATTGTCCCTTCCAGACCGAGGTCACAGCAACACTTGCAGTATAGGTCCTCTCCTGTGAAAGTTCAAGTCGCAAGTGGATAAGTAGATAGAAAATGGCGGTCACGTCCGCGGCGGTGCGTACCGCGGCGGTGCGTCCCGCCGGCGCCCTTCGCCATTGGCTCCTGAAACCCATAGGCTTCAATGTTAACCAATGCGGCTTTGCGCCGCGGTCTTCGCCCGCCGCCCGCCGCGGTGTGCCACGCCAGCGCATTGACCTCACATCCCATTGTCACACTTCACAGGTCAGGCAGCTGCCATTTCCAGGGCCCACATGGCTCAATTTCAACTGCGTCACACAGGCCTAGGCCTTGCATAGCCACTCAGACACGCCATTCACTGCATAGAGAATCGTATACTGTGCTAGCTGTGAGTACGTACCTGTGGGTTGCTTGACTGTGTGCTCCATGTTGTCCTTCCTAGGCACCGTCCGCTGGGTTGGGCGAGGAGACGGATGAATCCTCCCGTGTACCGACCGCTGGTGGACCTGTCGACAATGGAAGAACGCCACATTATCCTGACCTACCATCTTAACCGTGCCACTATCCATGAACTGTGTGCCCAGCTGGAGCCCGACCTGATGTCCCCCATCCGCCAACCCACAGGGATTCCCCCTCTGGTGCAGGTCATGTCAGTACTACATTTCTTGGCAAGTGGGTCATTTCAGACAACCGTGGGAATTGCTTCTGGGATGTCTCAGCCCATGTTTTCGAAGGTGTTATCCAGAGTGTTGTCTGCCCTGATGAAATCCGTGAGGAACTACATCATTTTCCCTGAGGTGGGCGAATTGGCTACAGTGAAGGGTGATTTCTACGCCCTTGGACATATTCCCAACGTAATTGGTGCCATTGATGGGACCCATGTGGCTTTGGTTCCCCCAAGAGACAGGGAGCAGGTGTACAGGAACAGAAAAAATTACCATTCAATGAACATCCAGGTGGTGTGTTTGGCTGACCAGTACATCTCGCATGTAAATGCCAAATTCCCAGGGTCAGTGCATGACGCCTACATCCTCAGGAATAGCAGCATCCCTTACGTGATGGAACAGCTACAGAGACACCGTGTATGGCTAGTGGGGGACTCTGGGTACCCCAACCTGTCGTGGCTACTGACCCCAGTAAGGAATCCCCGGACCAGGGCAGAGGAACGGTACAATGAGGCCCATGGGCGTACTAGGAGGGTGATCGAACGCACCTTTGGCCTCCTAAAGGCCAGGTTTAGGTGCCTGCATATGACAGGTGGATCCCTAATGTACTCACCTAAGAAGGTGTGTCACATCATCGTGGCCTGCTGCATGCTTCACAATCTGGCTTTGCGCCGCCAGGTGCCTTTCCTGCAGGAGGATGGTCGAGACGGTGGTGTTGTGGCAGCGGTGGAACCTGAGGAGAGTGACGAGGAGGAAGACGACGGGGCTGAAACAGACAACAGGGACAGAATCATTGAACAGTACTTCCAATAGGACACAGGTAACATTTCAAAGATAATTTAGTAAAAGTTAACTACTCTCCAGCATCTCTGCTGCCTGTCTATTTGCCCCAGTGTATGATGACTGAGTTTTGGCTTTTCCCTCCCTATTTCAGATCTGGGGTCCCCACTACGAGTCCTGTGCTTCGTTTCCCCATGGACTACAGCTTTGTGGCAGCTGTTTGTTGACTTCACCATGTACAAGGACATATTTGCACTGTCATGTCAATTACAATCTATTGAAATCACAGCCAGACTCCAGATATTTTGGTGCAAAATAGGTGTTTATTTAAGTGCTCAAAATGGGATGGGTGGTTTCAAGTGGGTGGGGGCTATGGTGAAGGAATGTCCATGGCAGAGTCCAGAGTAACAGTCACACAGGTGCATTGTCCAGAGGCCTGTGGAGAGATGGAGCATGGGCAGTTCAAGGATGGACAGGGTGACAATGTGGGACAGTGGGATGACATCAGGTGGTATCCATTGCTGGCGGGGGTCTTGACATCCTACTCTGTCTTCTTGCGAGATCTCAGGGCCCTCTTGCGGGGTGGTTCTTCTCCTGCAGGAGGTGGGGGTCTGGTGGGCTGCTGCTGTGCGGGGGCCTCCTGTCCACTAGCGCCGGCGGAGGTGGTTGGCTGTTCTTGGTCCAGGCTAGTGGCAGGGGCCCTTGGGTGTTGTTCAGTGTCCGCCCTGTTGTTGACGAGGTCCTGCAGCAGCCCTACCATGGTAACCAGGGTGGTGTTGATGGCTCTGATGTCCTCCCTGTACCCCCGATAGTGTTCCTCCTGCAGCACCTGGATCTCCTGGAACCGGGCCAGTACCGTCGCCATCGTCTCCTGGGAGCGGTTGTATGCTCCTATGATGGTGGTGAGGACCTCGTGGAGAGTGGGTTCCCTGGGCCTCTCCTCCCCCCCCTGTCGCACAGCTGCCCTCCGAGTTCCCCTGTTTCCCTGGGCCTCTGCCCCCTGGCCGGTGTGCCCACTACCACTGCCCCCAGGTCCCTGTTGTTGTTGGGGTGGTGGGTTATCCTGGGTGCCCTGTAGTGGTAGACACACCGCAGATTGACGCGCCCTGGAGACAGAGGCATGGGCCCGCTGGGTGGGAGCTGTGCTGGTGTTCCCAGAGGGGTTTGGGTCTGTAGTGGCCTGGGCCTGTGTGAGGGGAACCGACTGTCCAGAGGTCCCCGATGGTCCGGGCTGGTCATCGGTGTCCAGGTCGACAGAGCTGCTGTCATCGCTGACGGCCTCTTGGGTGGGGGGTGTGGAGAATTCTGGCCCCTCCGCCGCGGTGTGTTGACGGTCGGGTCCTGCAGGGGTATAGAGGTATGGTTATAGTTTCAATGTGTGGCATATGGGTGTATCTGTGGGTTCTCGTGTCCCCAAGTGCTGGCATTCGTGTGTGGGGGCTTTGGTGAGGGTGGCTTGTGGGGGGGATGTGTATATGCATTGGGCATGCTTTGGTGATGGGTGTCCATGCTTAGTGGACGCATGCAGGCCTAGGTTTTGGGATGTGTGGGTTGTGATGGTGAGACATTGGCGGGGAATAGGGGTGCTGGGGGTGGGGGTGAGGATGGTGGTGGGGGTGAGGATGGTGGTGGGGGTGAGGGTGGGGGTGACGATGGGGGTGGGGGTGAGGGTGGGGTTCGAGGATGGGGGTGAGGTTTGGGGTCTGATTTGGCATGCAGGTGGGGGGGAAGCAGTATTGAAGCTTCAACTTACCAGTATCCATTCCTCCGCCGACTCCTGCGAGGCCGTCAGGATGCAGGATGTTCAAGACTTCCTCCTCCCATGATGTGAATTGTGGGGGTTGAGGTGGGGGTCCTCCGCCAGTCTTCTGCACGGCGATGTTGTGCCTGGATACCATGGAACGCACCTTCCCCCGTAGGTCGTTCCATCGCTTCCTGATGTCTTCCCGATTTCTGGGGTGCTGTCCCACTGCGTTCACCCTGTCGACAATCCTCTGCCATAGCTCCGTCCTCCGGGCAATGCTGGTGTATTGTATCTGTGTGCCGAACAGCTGGGGCTCTACCCGAACGATTTCCTCCACCATGACCCTGAGTTCTTCGTCTGTGAAGCGGGGTTGTCTTTGGGGTGCCATGGGGTGGTGTGTATGATGTGTGGGGTGGAGTATGTGTATTTAAGTGAGTTGAGTGTGGTGGTGTGTGTTGTTTTGTGTGTGGATAGTGTGTGGGTGATGGTGTTGAGTGGCTGTGGCTGTTATTTTTTGGATGCTGGTGTCTCGCTCTTGCCTTCTTGACGAATTTTTTAGCGTAGGGGTTTGTGGGTGATGTGGGTGTGTGTTTTATATTGTATTGTGTGTGTGGGAGTGGTGTGTGTATGTGTATCAGGTGTGTGGGATTCAAATCGTCCAATGTGGCTGAGTTTTGTTCGTTTGTGTGTATTCTGACCGCGGCGGTGTGTCCCGCCAATGGAATACCGCGTTTGAATGACCGCCGCGTGGATTCGTGGGTCGTAATGGCATGGGCGTATTTCTGTTGGCGTGGCGGTGGAGGTTTGGTCACCTCCACCTTTCCGCCGACCGCTGGTCTGGCGGTCTGTTGTGGCGGTCGGATTTTCGGAGGTTTGCCTTCTGCGGGTCAGAATGACCGTGGCGGGTTTCCGCGGCCGCGGCGGGATTATTGAGGATTTCTGACCGGCGGTAGGCGCCTTTTACCGCCGAGGTCAGAATGACCACCTATGTGAACAGTACATGCAGGGTAGGCGGCTAGTACAAGCAGACTAGGTAGATAGAGGGGAGGTGGATAGCATGAACGGAATAGTTGGATGGCATTACCAGACTATGTGGATAGCACATGCAGAGTAGGCGGATAGTACAAGCAGACTCGGTAGACAGAGAGGAGGTGGATAGCATGAACTGAATAGTTGGATGGCATTACCAGACTATGTGAACAGTACATGCAGGGTAGGCGGATAGTACAAGCAGACTCGGTAGACAGAGAGGAGGTGGATAGCATGAACGGAATAGATGGATCTCATTACCAGACTATGTGGATAGCACATGCAGAGTAGGCGGATAGTACAAGCAGACTAGGTAGATAGAGAGCAGGTGGATAGCATGAATGGAATAGATGGATCTCATTACCAGACTATGTGAACAGTACATGCAGGGTAGGTGGCTAGTACAAGCAGACTAGGTAGATAGAGGGGAGGTGGATAGCATGAACGGAATAGATGGATCGCATTACCAGACTATGGTGGTCATTCTGACCCTGGCGGTCTTTGACCGCCAGGGCGGAGGACCGCGGGAGCACCGCCGACAGGCCGGCGGTGCTCCAATGGGGATTCCGACCGCGGCGGTAAAGCCGCGGTCGGACCGGCACCACTGGCGGGGTCCCGCCAGTGTACCGCGGCCCCATTGAATCCTCCGCGGCGGCGCAGCTTGCTGCACCGCCGCGGTGATTCCGACCCCCCCTACCGCCATCCAGATCCCGGCGGTCGGACCGCCGAGATCCGGATGGCGGTAGGGGGGGTCGCGGGGCCCCTGGGGGCCCCTGCAGTGCCCATGCCACTGGCATGGGCATTGCAGGGGCCCCCGTAAGAGGGCCCCTACATGTATTTCACTGTCTGCTGCGCAGACAGTGAAATACGCGACGGGTGCAACTGCACCCGTTGCACAGCTTCCACTCCGCCGGCTCGATTCCGAGCCGGCTTCATCGTGGAAGCCTCTTTCCCGCTGGGCTGGCTGGCGGTCTGAAGGCGACCGCCCGCCAGCCCAGCGGGAAAGTCAGAATTACCGCCGCGGTCTTTCGACCGCGGAACGGTAACCTGACGGCGGGACTTTGGCGGGCGGCCTCCGCCGCCCGCCAAGGTCAGAATGAGGGCCTATGTGGATAGCATATGCAGAGTAGACGGATAGTGATACAACGCTGGATGGATGGTACAGAGACTGACTTGTGCAGACAGCAAACACATAGACACACATCCCATCCCTCACAACACAGACACAGCCAGCAAGCGCTTCAGCAGTCACAGGCAGACAGGGGGAAGAATGGACAGAAAAACAAAGGACATATTGATAAATGCAGCTCCCACTTTCGCTTGGCATTTAGATCTTTTGCTGAAAAATATCATATTTGAGGGATAAGCTAGATGGGTGTGGATGTCTAATCAGTGTTTGGCCTCTCCTTGAGAAATCACATCTACTAGTACGGTGGAACAGCTCACTTTACACGCCCATGCAATTAGTGTCCTCTGTGCTATAGTCATACATAGGTAGCACTGCAATTCAGCATCTGCGGTAAGACTTAGGGGCAGATCTACTGTTGCTTCAGGCAACGCAAAGCGGCAAGGGAACTAACCACACTGGGTTGTGTTAAACAAAGAGAGGGGAAATGTGCCATCTCTACTGAGGTATGGTGCACTCTGCTCACTTATAGCGCTGGTGCCCTGTTTGCTGCCTAGTGCCAACGCTGGCATCCTTGCATCACTGTACACCATCCTGCACAAAAACAACCCTTAGAGGTGAATTCCTCTTTCTATGTGTGCTGCAGCATGTTTCCTAGTTGCACCTCTGTGTTAGGCACACCATTCTTGCACAATCCCAGGTTTATTGCCTTTAGTACATCTGATATTGCGTCAGATTCCATTGGTAGACGCACAGAAATGCCCACGTCCACCCATGCAACTCCTGCTACAACTAAATGTTACGCATCGCAGTGCAAGCCACTGCATTGTGTTACATTTCTGTACAAAGTCATGCAAGGTCAACACAAGTGCTTAGAAATGTGTCACTTGGAGTCCAGCACACACGGAGCAAGCATTTGTTTATATTTCTGCTTTCCTGAATTCAAATTCAATATGTTAGTATTTCACACAGAAACTATACCAAATAATGCTGCACATTCATGTAAACTCTTACTGTGATAAACAAACATTGAGGCATCGACCTGAACATGCTTGAGTCACCAGGCTGTAAAGCAGTTACCTTACCTGGGAACAGAGGTCTTCAAACTGGGGGACGGGCCCCCCTAGGGGGACCTAAAGTGATCCCAGGGGGGGCCCCAGACTCTGGCCAAAATAAATATTATACAGATAACAGGCCTTTGTTTTAAGCAGAAGCATGTTATTGCAGATTTAAAAAGGTAACAGTACTTAACTGCAATGTTTAAATAGGTTTAGACATATTTAAACATTGCCATGTTTATAAAATAATTGTGAAAATTCTGAGGGGGGCCCAATGATTTTTATTTCTCATCTGGGGGGGCGCGGCATTAAAAAGTTTGGAGACCTCTGCCTGGGAGTCTCACTCAGGCCAGGTGTTACTTTAGTTGCTGACAATTGAGTCCCTGTAAATAATCACTGGACTGGGAGAGGAAAGGCCTGCTTTTAAAGCAAGAATATGTCCTATTCAGCCAGCCTCACGTTCATAATCATCACGTAACTTCACAAGAAAGTGCTCTATGTACAAATGCACTTTGCCTCCATCAGTGGTAGTGAACCACCAATGAAAACACCAAATAATAAATCAGCATTGTCCGGAGGAAACGTCCATACCTGAGCCATGAGGCTCATATACCTTCCTCTTTTAACCAATCAAGGAATTCTACAGGCCAACCACCATTGCACCTTTTTGTTGTGCATTGTATCCAATAACTTTTTGTGCTCGGAACAATTGCATTGACGACAAACCTAAAAACTAAAAAGTGCACAGATTTCCTTTATCCAGAGGAGGTTAACCTACGCTGACTATGAGGTCAGAACCTTTACAGGACCAGAGCTGCAGGGTTTGCATACTTTACAATAATTACCTTAAGGGTTCTGGTGCCCTGTACATTCAGTCCAGGGGTTTAGGGGAAAGCAAACAACAAAAGGCCCATGGATCAGCTGGTATTTCCTACTTGGGTGCTGGTCCTTGCACCCCATGTAAATGATTTCAGAACAGATTTTTCATTTGCAAAGACAGTCTTCTCTTTGGTTTTGTGTTTTGATTAGTTCACGATGTTTCATCTTATCTATTAACAGCATGCAGCCTCTAATTTTCAGTTAATTGATTGGAAAATGTACACAGTTCCAAGCCATGGGGCGTTGAGGTACTATGATGGCTTGGGTAAAGTTTTTTCTAAGTTGGATTAAGTTGGCTTTCAAAATTAAGTGACATATTTTTAAGGAATTGGCGTAGGGCAGCACTGAAAGTATTTTTGCTGCGCTGCCCTGTGCAAATTCAAAAGGGCAGAACTGTACCGCATTTACAGGATACAATGCATTTCTGCCCTTTCCTCCTGCGCTGGTGCACAGTTTGCTGCCTAGCACCAACGTGCATAGTTTGCAGGATTGCTTTTGTGCTGGAAGGGACATCTTCCTGCACAAAAACAGTCCTGAGAGGTGTTATCCTCCCTGAAGCAGTGTAGGGCAACGCAGTGACTTGTGCTGCATTACCTTACACCATATCTATGAGGCAATGAAAAGCCACGGAAAGTGGCATTGAGAGGCCTCATAGATGCGGGTCTGCATTCTGTGCTACCAGAGCTTTAAAAAAGTGATACACCAGCAGTGCACGGGTCTTGCAAATGTGCCCCTAAGTCTCTAAACTTTGGGCCTAATTTAGAGTTTGGCAGACGGGCTACTCCGTCACAAATGTGGTCGATGTCCTGTCAACCATATTATGATTCCTATAGGATATAATGGGATCGTAATACTCCAGACGGGATGAGTAACCACATCCGTCAAACTCAGGCCCTTTATGCAGTTCAAAATAACACCTGAGATTCCTACCTTGGCCCAACTTTGAAGGAACGAAGGAAGGAGAGAGTCTCCAGATATCACCTGCTTGAAGTGGAGCTTTTCTATTGCAATTTTTCTCTCTAGCCATTTTTTATGTTTTTATTTTTTGTAACTTCACAGTTCACCATAGGTTATTTCAAATACATTGCACAGTTTTTAATACTTTGGGCCTGATTCAATAAGGTGAACGTGACTTCAGAAACTCTCAATGACCAAGGAAGGAGCTGCACGCAAGCATGGACGTCCACAGAAATAGTTTCAGAGGGTCAAAATTTTAACATCAAATTCCCTTTAAATTTCTCCTGCAAGAGAACCAAACTTAGGCAACGTAACGCTACGGCGGCTGTAGAGTTACGCTGTGCTGTGAGCCTGCACACCAGGCTGTACCTAAATCCAGTGGGGAAGCAAGCACCCCCCATCTGTGGATGCCCCTGTACACAAGGACAGCCAGAGAGGGCTGTGCTGCAAAGATAGATCTTGACTAACTGTTGACCGCCTTCTAGGTAGGAGACTGCCTGGAGCCAGAATTCTACTGCCTGGCATAAGAAGAATACTCCTTATTGTGGGGACTGCTGAACTGAACCCTGAAAGAGCTCATCACACCAGCTGTCTGAGGACCTGTAGTAGCCCTTTTGATTTCTGCAGCACTCCAGGACACAAGTTCAGTGACATGCAAGGGAGTAGCCAGCAAATTAAAATAGCCCCACTTAGAACATTCATCCAATCAGAGTGAGCATAGAAAGCAGGTAACCTGACACTCATTAGAAGAGTTCCCATTACCCATCCATCCATCCATCATCCATCCATCCATCCATCCACCCACCCACCCATTGACCCACCCAACCTCCCATCCATATACCCATCCATCCATCCCCCCACCCACCCCTCGACCCACGCAACCTCCCATCTATATACCCATCCATCCATCCACACACCCACCCATCGACCCACCCAACCTCCCATCCATATACCCATCCATCCATCCCCCCACCCACCCCTCGACCCACCCAACCTCCCATCCATATACCCATCCATCCATCCCCCACCCACCCATCGACCCACCCAACCTCCCATCCATATACCCATCCAACCAATCCACCCACCCAACCTCCCATCCATATAGCCATCCATCCGTCCATCCGTCCATCCATCCACCCACCCACCCCTCGACCCACCCAACCTCCCATCCATCCATCGATTCTTTCACTCTTCCATGTGTTTATCCATTAAGACTTCTACCGATTCAATCTTTTACTCTTCCTTTCACCCTTCCATCCTGCCTTTTACCCTTTCTTACCTATTTCCTTTCATGCCTTCTTCCTCCCATTCACCCATCTTTTGTCCACCTGTTCTTTCTTTTCTCTTTGCCCATCATTTGTTTTACTGTTTCTTTATCTTTCTTCCACTCAGTGTTTCTATTTGTCCCCCTCTCTGCACTTTTCTCTATTGCCATCATTTCTCTTTCCCTGTTGTGCATATTAGCCCCCCTGCTCCCAGCATCACTCTGACCTGGATTTCCCAGCAGGGTTATGCATGAGCACTTTGTTTGCAGGGCTGCAGGCAGAAGAGGCTTATAAGCAGCCAATTAAAGTTTTAGTGGCAACCAGTTCACCAGCCCGTGGAGCTCAGAGGCAGCCCTGCTTAAACTGCCTCAGTGTGGGGAAGGGCGGGGGTTTCCCATTTCCCTGCACCACTCTGGAGATGCTGTGCAGAAGGAGCGCCAACAACAACTGTCTGCCTCACTTTAGCCACAGAATTAGTTGTCTCCTGAATCATGATAGGTGAGCGTCCTTGTCCATCACCCCCTGCCCATTTCACAGGAAAACTTATGTTACTTCCTCCAGAAACCCCAACCCCCCTTTGGGTCTATATCCTGTCCTGGAGAAGTTGGAGCGGTATCTATGTAGCTCTCCACAGAGTCAGCAGCTGCAGACCATGGTCCAGGTTTACAAGGCACTAGTGCCTCCTTACGCCATATTTGCGTCTTTTTTTTTGCTAATGTGGCTCAACGAGGCAAAAAAAGCCACGCCATATTTACAAAGTGGCGCAATGCATGCATTGTACCACTTTGCAACCCCTTGTGCCACGTTATGCCTGCGTCAGACATAATGTATGCAAGGGGGCATTCCAGAGTTAGGAGGCCTGCAAAAATGCTGCATTGAAATCTTCATTTTTAACGCCTGCTCAAAGTAGACGTTAAAAGGACACACCCATTGATGTCAATGGGCCCCCTTGCACTTTGCTGCACTAGCGTCAACATTGTTGATGCTATTGTAGCAAAGCTCCACAATAGCATAAAAAATTTGATGCTATTGGCCTAACGTGAGCCGTATTGTAAATACGGTGCACCCATGGTGTCATTAGGGGGAAAGAACCGGAACCACGCCTGCATTGTTCACTCAAGCAGAACGACGCGTGCCTAAATAACGCAGGCCTTTTTCTCTGCCTTAACCATGCATGTGCCGAACAACACACATGCGTGGTTCAGGGAGAGAAAAAGGAAGATCCATCGGGATAGGACGTGGTCAGGTAAGTGGGGCTGGGGGAGGGTTGGGGGTAGTTTTTAGCGGTGGGGTCAGGGGTGAAGGGGAGGTTAGGTTATAAATAATTTTTTTAAGGGGGATCGGTACTTTGGCTTTTAGGGGCGGGGTGGGGGGGTCGGGGTAATTTTGTATTAGTGGGGTGGGCAGGTCAGGTTTTTAGGGGTGGGGTAGGGGTCAGGGTAATTTTGTATTTGGGGGGTTGGGGTAATTATGTTTTTAGTGCGGGTTTTAAGGGGTGGAGGTTGGGTAATTTTGTATTTAGGTCGGGTGAGGGTGGGTTATTAGGGGTGGGGGGTCGTGTCATTTTGTATTTAGGGTGGGGGCAAGTTATTAAGGGTGGGGGTCTGGGTTATTTTGTATTTAGGGTGGGTGAGGGGTTGGGTTTTTAGGGGCAGGGTGGGGGTAATTTTGCATTCAGGGCAGGTGGGGGGTCGGGTTTTTAGGGGCAGGGTGGGGGTAGGGGTAATTTTGTATTAAGGGGAGGTGGGGGTTGGTTTTTTTGGGGCGGGTTGTGGGTTTGGGGTAATTTTTTATTTATGGCGGGTGGGTTTTTAGGGGTGGGGGTTGGGTAATTTTGTATTTAGGGCTGGTGGGGGGTCACGTTTTTAGGGGCGGGTGGGATTTGGGGTAATTTTGTATTCAGGGCAGGTGGGAGGGGTTGGATTTTTAGGGGCGGGGATGGGGGTCAGGGTAATTTTGTATTCAGGGACGGAGGGGCGTCGGGTTTTTAGGGGCAGGGGTGGGGGATTGGGGTAATTTTGTATTCAGGGCAGGTTGGGGGTGGGTTATTAGTGATAGGGCAGGGGCTCAGGGTAATTTTGTATTTAGGGTGGGAGTGGGTTTTTAGGGGTGGGGTCGGGGTAATTTTGTATTTAGGGCGGGTGGGGGGTCCGGTTTTTAGGGGCGGGTGGGGGGTTGGGGTGGTTTTGTATTCAGGGCAGGCGGGGAGGTCGGGTTTTTAGAGGCGGGGTGGCGGGTCAGGGTAATTTTGTTTTTAGGGTTTGGATAGTTTTATTTTTGGGAGGTTCGGGTCGGTTTTAAGGTTCAGGGTGGGTGGGGGATATCGGGGTAGTTTTTTACAGTGGGAGGGTTGGGGTACTTCTGTTTTTACGAGTGGGGTGAGGGGGTCAGGGTAATTTTGTTTTTAGGGGTTGGGTTTTATTTTTGGGGTGGGGTCGGTTTAGAGCTTAGGGTGGGTGGGGGTATCAGGTATTTTTTAAGGATGGTGGATAGGGGTACTTCTGTTTTTAGGGTGGGGGGTGGCATGCGACAACCACGCATGCCGTTTCCACACATGCCTTTACTAGGCATGCCTTTACAACGAAATTTTTTTGTAAAGGCATGCATGGTAAAGGCATGCATGGAAACATTGCGGTCGTTGTTAGGACCGCATTGTTCAGGCATGCGTGATTGCTGCATGCGTGGTTCCATTATACAACCGTCATTTCGTGGCGGTGGGGGGTGCACGAAATGTGGCACATCAGTACTGATGTGCCCGATTCTTGTAATCTCTGATTTAGTTGTTTGGCTTTAGGAATATACTGATTTGAACCCCTCGGTTCCTGTCTCAAGCTATGTATTTGCTGAACCCTTGCCCTTCGACCTGTCATCAACTCCAACACCATCACTTGTAAACCATGGCCAGTGGTTTTAGGAACATAGGACCGGATATACAAAGATTGCTGGCAAAAAATCGCACAATGTATCTAATAACACCTTGCAATTCGCAGTTTCTTCTTAAGAATCTACTAAAATGGATCTGACAGAAATGGGAGCAATTTGCACACTAGCTTTTCCAGAATGTATTGTTATTTTGTGAACCAACCTATGTATTACAAGGGCTTAGTCACAAAATACAAATTCATAGTGGGTCACATTTTGACCTAGCTCCTTAATATGCATGAGTTAGGTCGCAAATTAAGACCCACTACAGATTGTTAAAGCACACAGGCATTGTTGCCTGCTGAGGTCAGCAGGCAACCATTTCTGTGACTGCTTTCAAATAAAAAGAAAATGTAATGCATTCCAAAAGGAAAATTAATATTTGTACAAACATGGCCCACTGCCGGTTCCTAAAAAGATGGTTTTGTCTACATTCTCAAAGAAGAAGGAGGTCCCTTGCAAATGGTTACCAACAGTTTTGATTTGGTGGTAAAAATAGTAATCTTTTGCACCTGAATTTTGGTCACAAAACAATATCACATGCGTTAAGCAATCAGTATTTAAAAGGGACTCCCTTTGTGCCCCACTTCCAACCACGGTTCTGTATTAATCTGAAACCCTAATTGCGATTCAGTAACGGGTTATTGAATCTCAGTTTGGGTTTTGTACATTTAAAAATGGCATTTTGCATACGTAACGGGTCAAATTCGACCTTTGCAACCTTAAAATTGCTTATGCCCCTAGCGCTATGAAGTATAGACTGCCCAACGCAGGGGTATTGGTAAATGGGTGCCAGTTGTCAATGTAGTTCTTCTCTGAAGACCACTTCGATTCACGGACTCGCATGATCTCAGACACCGGTCACTTAATTTTGAGTGGACAACGCATAACCAGTCTGGGCAGTTGGCCGTGAGGCAAAAGCAGGGCTGGCTTTAGGGCGGTGCGAGCGGTGCGGTCGCACCGGGTGCTGTCCTCAGAGGGGCGCTGTGTTTAGCAATGACTCTTGAAACTTGCGCTTTAAAAGCACCTGCCGAAAAATGTCTTCTGCGGTCAGCCTTCAGGAAACAATTAAAATGTCAAGATACCTTTTGTGATTAATGTTCCTGCTAGGGAGAGAGATGGGAGTTTTGTCTAGTGGCAGCTTTGACTCGCCATAAAGTAGCAGAGAGGGTTAATATGCCTTCTTCAAAGAACAGAACTATGGGGCATATTTAAGAGCCCCTAGAGCCACCAGAGCGTCACTTTTTGTGACGATCCGGTGGCGCTATGCTCTGCGCCCTATTTCCAAGGTGGCGTTAAGCCACTTTTTGTAGCTTAACGCCACCTTGTAAATACGCCCTCTTCACACACAGCACTTTGCGTGGAAGGGGCTTGCAATGGGTGTTTCTGTGGGCGTGCCTCAGCAACACCCATTGCATTTTGATGCTGCCTCAGATTTACGAGTTTTTGTAAACCTGAGGCAGCACCAAAAGCTAATGCCACACCAGGTGTGGCATCAGCATGGAGCACAAGGTGAAATGCTTTCATCTCTCGTTTTTTGCTCTTTCTATGTGTGCTGCATTTTGCAGCACACATAGAAAGAGCAAATGGCCATTTAAGATTGTTATTGTGCAGGAAGGTGTTCTTTCCTGCAGAAAAACAATGTTCCCCTCAACGCAGCCATCCTTGCATTATGGTGCAAGGGTTGCTGTGTTGGCACACAGCAGCAAATTTTACACCGATGCAGGGGGGAATACAGGGGTGTGCTGTGTTCTAGTAAATACAGCACATCCCTGCGTTTTGAAAATGACAGTGCGCGACGCTGCCAAATTTGGTGCAGCACCGCGCACCATCATTTTCTATTAAATCTGGCCCTATATTTTATGTGGCTGACTGAGTGGATTAGTAAAGCCGGCCATTACAAGTGCTTTAAAACAAATGAATGTATGTGAAAGGGGGGGCTATGGCGAAATGAGGGGCACATTTGCCGAGCGGTAGTGAGTGAATCCGAGGAGGTGGCCATGGGGTGGCGGGCGCCAAAAAATACTGTCGCACAGGGCGCCCCTAGCAGTAAAGCCGGCCCTGCGCAAAAAGTCCCCACTAGAGATATTTGTTAGCGCTCGGCATTGACGTCATTTGGGGGCGCTTGCTTGCCTCTCACTACCCCAGAACAGCCCCCTTCGATCCCTGGCCTCCACATTAGCTGTGCTGATAGGCGCAAAACGGGATTCTGATGAGCCCTGTTGGTTTCTTTTGCTACACTCCATCTGGGAAATAATGTTTCATTTAAGTGTGCTTCACATTTCAAAATCTATTTATTTTGGGAAATAAAAACATTCCTAAGTGGATGTGATGCACACTCTAGTTAATTGGAATGTTCTGCTGGTGGCAGTATAATAAACACCTCCATTTCAGGGAGCTTCATGCTGTAACTCGTGGACGCAGTGAGGTCAAATTCTCTCTTTCCTGATATAATGCAGCCAGGCCCTCAACTGAGCTTTCTATAGACCCCAGTGTCTTTTGCTAAATGTAAATATTTAATTTACATGGCCATGCAGGAACAATAGTCCTTGTCTGCAGCCCTGGCTCTTATTGAGGTCCATTGTCAAAATCAACAAGCATTGGTAAGGCCAATATATTTAGCTTTGACTTCTGATTTTTTGCCCTTACCATTGCTTATGTTTTTTAACAAATTGTTTTGTAAAATGTTATTACAAAAACAAAAAAATGTCTGACTGATGCACGCATACACGTAAACAGACATTTATATATTTTGAGATTTTACAAAAGCCAATTCTGAATGGCTTTAGTGATAACATTTTTCAGAAATAATTTTGAAAGAGACCAACAACATTTACATTTCACAGAAAGCACTGTGCTCTGGGAGAAGAACTCGGACAAGGACCACAATGCAGTACATACACCCGACACAATGTAGTAGGACTTGTATGATCATTTTTTATTGGCAGCCCTCCCCCTTGTCCTGGGAAGACATCGTGGTCCTGTGGTGTCATTTCTTGTGATGTCATTCTTGTCCGAGGGTGTGTAAAGTCACTTCCGCTTACCCGTCCATGGTGTTCATTTACCCATCAAGCTCTAACAAACTCCGACCTGTTGCCCACATTCTTAGCAAGGTAACACCAAGTTTAAAAGACCTTTGTAAATGTATGAGGTTGACTGGTGGGCCGTTCATTGGACTGATACATTGTATCCCATGCAGCACTGAGCTTGTGCACAGTTCATACCAAACTATACTGAAACTGACAACATTGAACTACAAAAACATGGCACCCACTGCACCACCTACCACTACGCCACATAGTAAGTATACATTTACTATTCTTAAATCCACATCCACTTAGAGGAGACCATGCAAAGTAGAAACTAACTCAATGTAGTGTGCACTGTTCTTATTCATGCCAGAGCGGTACTCATGCGCATGCTGTGTGGCATCCTCATTGAAGTCAATGGTACACATCACGCACTGTGATCGAGGACTGGGGTCAGCATTCACTGTCCATGGAATAATATAGTTAATAATGTTCTTTTCATAAAGTAAAGCACTGACTAGACATTTAGTTATTAAGGGGTGTTATGGCGGTTTTCTGAGTGTCACCACCACATCTAAGGAAAAGCCATGGGTGACTCTTGCTACCTTGAAAGAGTCAAGTGCTGGAAAGGTGTGCTTGTGGCCCATTTGGAGAGTATTTGTATGGTGGCCCAGGACACCAGTGGTAAATGAATCCAATTTTTATAATTTGAGCCTGTACCTGTGATTGCTGTGGGACTACCTGAGTCAGGTGTCTCAGGAGTGTATTATCTCATGTTTTATTGTATGGAGAGGGATATAGTGCTGACCTAACTGGAAAGACATTTCAACCTAGGAACCACTCAGAATTCTATCAAATGACAGGGGAAAGTTGACGTAACTGTTGGGGTCAGTGGATCCAGCTGTTGCCCCAACCTGCATCCAAAGGGACTCTCCGGCCACAGTCTCTGGCCTGCCTCTAAATCAAATCTCCAGCTATAGCCCCTGCCTGAATCTGATCAGAATCTCCTGTGGGTGACCGTGGTCTACACCAGAAGAAAGCCTCTCCCTGTGAATCTGGTCTACACCAGAAGGAAGCGTCCAGCTGATGTCCCGGCCTGCATCCAATAGGAATCTTCAACTGTAACCCATGGTCTGAACCCAAAGCGAATCCCCAGCCATGGCCTCTGCCTGAATCTGATTGGAATCTCCAGAGGGTGACCCTGGTATATGTCAGAAGGGAACATCTAGCTGCAGTCAATGGTTTGCATTAAAGGGGAATCTCCAGGTATTGCCCCATGGGGCTTTGTCAGAAGGAATATCCAGCTATAGGAAATCCTCCCATTTCTGATGTCCCTCAAAGTATTTGGCAGCTTCTTTACAAGGAATTGGCGTAGGGCAGCTCCACAAGTATTTTAACTGTGCTGCCCTATGCCAATTCAAAAGGACAGAAATGCACTGATCTTGTAAATACGGAGCATTTCTGCTCGTTTGAATTGGCGTCAGGCAGCGCAGCTAAAATAGTTGCAGTTTGGCCCTACACCAATTCCCTGTAAATATGCTGCCAAATATTTTGGCTCACAAATTTCTTGCGCCAATGCCCCAATTCAGGTACCCTTGCCCTATGGTGCAAAGATGTTTGCATTGTTAGCAGGATTGCTGCACCTTCCTGCACAAAAAACAATTCGGAGGGGTGTGTTCCTCTTTCTTTTTTTGCTGCAGAATGCGGCTCACATTGAAAGAGGAAACAACAAGGAGAAATAAAGATATTTCTCCTCGTTATGCCTGCCCTGGGGAGGCGTAAGGTTTTGACGCATTCCCAGGTTTACACATCCTTGTAAATCTGGGAATGCATCAAAACCCATGGGTGTTGCGTGTTAACACTCACTGCAATACCCCTGCAACGCCTCCCGGATGCAGTGTAGGGGAGTGCAGCAACTTACGCTGCGTTGCCTTACATCATATCTACGAGGACATGAAAAGCCATGCAAAGTGGTTTGTGTGGCCCCGTAAATGTGAGTTTGCACTATGCACCGCTGGTGCGTCACAAAAAGTGACACACCGGCGGTACACAGGGCTTTTAAATATGCGCCTTGGTTTCTGAATATTTAGAAAAATTACACCTGCCTGCTCTGTCATTTTAAAGTGCTAACACGCCCCCTGAATGTGAACGCCTAACACCTGTAACACACGCACAATGTCCATTACAAAAAAAGGCACATTCCACAGCTACTTTACTATTACGAATCTTGATGGCAGCTGCTATTCCTAGTAATAGGATTCTCAGCAGTGATAAGTCATATTGGAAAGACAACCATTCCAAAGTGCACATCAGTTCAAGCGTGTGCATATGATATGTAGCATACATTTTGTATCCTTCTAGCACAAAGTCCTATGCTTAGACATAGTTTAAAATGTCTTTTAATTTGTATGTATGCTGTATGGAAAGTACAGCACAGAGGCAAAGTTAGAATGTTTTTGAGTAAAGTACTGCCTTCCTTTTTTAGTAGACAAAAGAGGTGAATGTCCCCCAACCATTGTCGCAGAATGCATACCTATGCCACATTATTGAATAGTAATCCTGCCAACAAAATCTAAATTAGCCTACAAGTGTGACAGAAGGCAGAGTGGCAAACACTATGCAGCGGCTCTTGTCAGTGGACTCTGGCACAACCTCTTTTTCCTGCAAAAATCACTAAGGACCTCATTTAGATCTTGGGGGTCTTACTGCCAAGCTGTGTCAGTGGTTGACTTGAAAAGACTATCATGTCGGCAGTCTCCTGCCCGCGATATTTAGATGCATTGTGTCTAAGCCAAAGACCACATCAACGGACTGTACTCCATCACACCAGCTGCATCCCGCAGCCAACACAGCGGACTCTTATGTTGATGATTATTACTCCTTCGCTGTCTTGATGGCAGCATCCCACCAAGCCTATTTACATCACACAGTTGTGCTAGCAGGCCCATGACCACAGGAGTCCATCGCGGGACCCGTTTAGTATAGTACCATGGCTGTGGTCATTGGTTGGATGCTAGTAGGCCACACCTGTTGCAAACTAGACAATTGTGAACACCAGCAAAACACATTATAAAACAAATTCCTTTTCGGGCCATGATCGATTGTCATTCCACTGAAGAAGACCAGACAGACCATAGGAGACAGGGTTTTTAATTCTGTTTACCTCTCCCTCTGTCATTTTTGTCAAATTTATTTTTTTAATAGTACCATTCATGTTTTTCTAAGCTCTAGTTTGTCTAGATATATTTCGCAATGGTAGGGAGAGGAAATCCCCATTTCACAGAGGGAGAATTGTCTGTCATGGTGGATGAAATCATTAGAGTAGAGCCACAATTGTTAGGAGCACCAGTCCAAAATTCTACCATCAAAGTCAAAATTTGAGGCCGACCGCGATGGAGCCCTGCTGGGCTACAGTGAGTGGGAGGACTCCGTCAAAGTTTTATCTTTGGACTGAGACTCAGATTTAAGAGGGTCTGGCACCACTTTAGTACCGCCTTAGCATCATTTATTTTATGCTAAGGCAGTGTTAAAGGTGGCCTTTTTCCCACGCCATATTTACAAAGCGACACAATGCATGAATTGCGTCTCTTTGTAATCCTTTGCACTACCTTATGCTTGAAACAGGCATAATGCGTGCAAGGTGGGCCGAAAAAATGGTGCAAAGAAGTCTAAGAGATTTCATTTTTTTCAGCGCTTTTAACGCCTACTCAGAGCAGGCGTTAAAAGGCAGCACACCATTGTTTACAATGGGCCTCTATGTACTGTTCAGGGTTAGTGCCAAAATGTTGGCGCTAACCCCGAACAGTACATCAATAGCATCAGAAACCGTGACGCTATTGCCTCCTACCCTGCACCACGGTGCACCATATCTTACATACAGCGCACACATGGTAGCGGTAGTGGAGCGCTAAGGGACGCAAGGAAGTAGTGTTGTTCCACACTCTTCAAACTACTGGGTCTTCTTCCAGAAGGTTTTCGAAGGTCCTTTAGGAGTCTACAACTCACCCTAAGGTCCCAGAAGCTCTGAGTTTCTCCTTGAGGGCTAGAACTCCAACTCCCAGAATGCACCTGGCTCAAATCCAAAAATGGCCAATGGTCTGCTGGCCAGTTTTTTCAGGGCTTGATGCAGGGGACTCTGGTCAGATATTTTCTACCTTCTTGAAGCAGTTGATAGCAGGCAAAGCTGTTGCAGTCCTTCAGAGTGCAGTGTCCAGGTGAAGGTCAGGGGTCGAGCAGGGCAGTCCTTCTTCTTCTTGTCTTGTTCCTTGTGGGGATCTAAAGTGGGGTGCAGCTCTGCCAGTTTTATCCTTGCTTCTGGGGGTGGAAAGCCAGGGGGGCCTCTGCCCAATCACATGCAGGCCATCATCCTCTTCAGTGACCACTTCCTGGGACGTGTGGCAAAAATCAATCCCTGGGAGCAACATTCTCCAAAAATCCAAGATGGCAAAAATTCAATCTCAGAGGTTAGGTCTGGCTGGGCCCACCCACTGGTGTGGCTAAGTTACCTCAGCACACCCCTTTCCAGCCCTTTCTTAATCTAATTAGGTGGAACCTGGCTGTCTGGTTTTGCAGGAAATGGGGGAGGTCCACTTGCTGCCAAAATGTCCTTCCCTCCATCTGCTGAGGCAGTTCTCCTCCCCCAGTCACTTCCTTTGTGTTCAGTCAGGCCACTTGACACCTAATCAATGCAACCTGACCAGGCTGCCAGAGGCTGGCCAATCAGAGAAGCGCACTACAGAGCTGAAACTGGTAACTTTTAAAAAGAGTTCTAAAACTCGTTCTAAGAGCAAGTTATATTACATTCATCAGTAGCAAGTTGGATTTATTATAACACTTAATTTGATACTAGACATGCCATATTTTGCTACTTCCTATGGAAAATAAGACTTTATTATTTTAGAGTAAAGTCTTCCCATGTTAGCCTATGGAGCCTATTCACTACAGTGGGCAAAAACGAATGTAGCTATTTTTCCTTCACCAGGGCTTATAAAACATCTTTTATAAGGTCCCTGCTTATAGTTACAATGCCCCTTAGGGGTGTCTTATATGTCAAAATAACTCAGCCGACAGGTCTACCAGGACCCAGTGGTTTGAGGTACAATTCAAGGGCACAGGCTAGTGGGGGTAGGGGTCGTGGGAGGGAATATGTGGGCCAGCCAAGGAAGGCCACTGGGGTTTTTGTTAGCCAGACCACCCTTGACCAAGTCTTTGGCTCATTCCAACAGACCCAAGACGTGAACAATCTCTGGGATATTAAGCAGGTGCAGGGGGAGAACAATGCGAAGATGTAGAACATCAATTTCAATTTGTGCTCCTTGACTGGGGTGATGTATGACTTATCACATTATGCTCAGGGTTTTTCCCAGTCCATCTGCCCCTGTCTTTGGTCCCTCAACAACACTGCCAGCCACAGACAGGGAGGCCCTCTTACAGGATGAGCCTGCCCGTACCACCCCAGTCCCTGTATCTGTGTCCTCACCCTCCTACCTGGAGGGGACAGTCATCTGGACCTCAAGCAGAGGATGGCAAGACTGAGACCACAACCCCCAAGAGGCGCTGAACCTAATTTCTTCCTTCCTACCATCCACTCTGTGGACTGCTTTATGGACATATTCACCTTTGCAGAGGACAGCAGTATTTTGGACATTGGACTTCAAAGTGTATTTGGCTCTACTACCATGTTTCCATCCACCATGACAGACTCTTTTTAGTTTATTTCATCTTTTCTTTCACCTCACACTTGTTTTTTATCATAAGAAATGTAATTGACACAGAGTACAAGACTCCTGTTTGGGTATTTGTGGCATTCCCTTTGTCATGTCCATCTTCCACCATGTGAAAACTATAGAACATCCACTTAAGAAAAATAATGTTGCAATTATAAAGAGGAAAAGTGTCAAAAAATGTATTTAAAGTAAACAAACTCTACTGAAAATGTGTGTGGAAAATACAAATATTAGAAACAGGTCTTTGTAGAAATGGAGTGTGGGTTACAAAAACACTCCTAACCCGAATATCTGTGCCATTCAGGGTTATAAGCTCTACTACCTTGATACCATAGAGGAATGGGAATATGTAATGGTAACAAATTAAATAGGTAAACTATTACTGATGCATGAACTCAGTTGGAGTCATACATCCTGCCCTCACAACAGGAATCCTAGATCTATAACACCAATAGTCTACATCATGGCAGTGACAACATTTGAGGCCACATTATCAGTACAGGACACTGTCGCAATATCTGGTGCAATTACACATTCGCCATTCAGTGGTGTGCTAACGAAAAGTTATATCATCTATTATGAAACACATCAAAAGCTACCTCCACTGTACACATATTGAAGATTTAGCCAGTGTGAAGGGAGAGCAGTATGCTAAGGCTTGACATACACATGTGGTTTGAGCAACTCAAGTGGCACATATTGCCTTGATGGCAGCATCACACAGAAAACAGGTCAGATGCAATCTTCAGAACTTCCATCCTATCAAAGACTTTGAGGTTCTCACACCACCCCTCATGCTACTACGGGTGTTGGTCTGTTTGTCTTGCTGAGGGATAGACGTTCTTCTAATGAGCTGCCACCGGGTTGGGTTCCAGATTGGACTCATGCCCAGACTCACGCGCCTAGCGATTGTGAGGTTCAGCAGAGAGTTGAGATTGTGCAACGTAAGAGCATGGAGTGATATGATTGAGTGCAGAATGTAATAGTGGTTGATTTAAAGGCGGGTGATGTGAGGATTAAATGGCCACCTAGTTCAAGGAGAAGTAACTCTAAATTTTGTATATGTACGCGTGTTGTGAAAGTATTTAAGTATTCCATTCTAGTGGCAAATGGTAACTGGTGGAGCAAAAGAAGTGCAGTGTTGATCAAGAATGGGGCTAAGTTGATGTTGGTCTGAGCAGGAAGTAATGAGTGGTGGTTCTGTGGTGTGGGGGGTTTGCAAGCGGGTTTCAATGATCGCTCTGTTCTGGCGGGTCTGCTTCTGCTTGTGTTAAGGTGAGACCTAAGACGTCAGTGGGAGCACCTAAACATTAGAAGCATTCTGTTTTATTTTGATTATTTTTTGTTTTTATTATGTTTTATTATCCCCTTCGCTCCCAGGCCTTTTCCCCCTCCTGTGCCGAGCCTTTTTTTGGCTATTTGGGGCAGTTCGCGCTTAGGCCCTCATAACTTTTTGTTCACATAAGCTACCCACGCCAAATTTGCGTCCTTTTTTTCCAACATCCTAGGGAATCTAGAGGTACTCAGACTTTGTGGGTTCCCCAGAAGGAGGCCAAGAAATTAGCCAAAATACAGTGAAATTTTTGTTTTTTTCCCAAAAATTGGAAAAGGGGGCTGCAGAAGAAGGCTTGTGGTTTTTTCCCTGAAAATGGCATCAACAAAGGGTTTGCGGTGCTAAAATCACCAACTTTCAGGAACAGGCAGACTTGAATCAGAAAACCCAATTTTTCAACACAATTTTGCCATTTTACTGGGACATACCCCATTTTTACGATTTTTTGGGCTTTCAGCCTCCTTCCAGTCAGTGACAGAAATGGGCATGAAAGTGGATCCCACAAACCAAAACATTTCTGAAAAGTAGACAAAATTCTGAATTCAGCAAGGGGATTTGTGTAGATCCTACCAGAGTTTCCAACAGAAAATAACAACTGAAAAAAAAATATTGAAATTGAGGTGAAAAAATCTGCAATTTTTCTTTACGTTTTACTCTGTAACTTTTTCCTGCAATGTCAGATTTTTGAAAGCAATATACCGTTACGTCTGCTGGACTCTTCTGGTTGCGGGGATATGTAGGGCTTATAGGTTCATCAAGAACTCAATAAATGACCTGCACCCTGCAGTGGGTTTTCATTCTATACCGGGTATACAGCAATTCATTTGCTGAAATATGAAGAGTAAAAAATAGCTATCAAGAAAACCTTTGTATTTCCAAAATGGGCACAAGATAAGGTGTTGAGGAGCAGTGGTTACTTGCACATCTCTGAATTCCGGGGTGCCCATACTAGCATGTGAATTACAGGGCATTTCTCAAATAGACATCTTTTTTACACACTCTCTTATATTTGGAAGGAAAAAAATGTAGAGAAAGACAAGGGGCAATAACACTTGTTTTGCTAATCTATGTTCCCCCAACTCTCCTGATAAAAATTATACCTCACTTGTGTGGGTAGGCCTAGCGCCCGCGACAGGAAATGCCCCAAAACACAACGTGGAAACATCCCATTTTTTGACAGAAAACAGAGGTGTTTTTTGCAAAGTGCCTACCTGTAGATTTTGGCCTCTAGCTCAGCCGGCACCTAGGGAAACCTACCAAACCAGCACATTTTTGAAAACTAGAGACCTAGGGGAATCCAAGATGGGGTGACCTGTGGGGCTCTGACCAGGTTCTGTTACCCAGAATCCTTTGCAAACCTCAAAATTTGGCTAAAAAAACACATTTTCTTCACATTTCGGTAACAGAAAGTTCTGGAATCTGAGAGGAGCCACAAATTTCCTTCCACCCAGCGTTCCCCCAAGTCTCCCGATAAAAATGGTACCTCACTTGTGTAGGTAGGCCTAGCGCCCACGAAAGGAAATAGCCCAAAACAGAACGTGGACACATCTTTTTTTTTTACAGAAAACAGAGGTGTTTTTTGCAAAGTGCCTACCTGTAGATTCTGGCCCCTAGCTCAGCCGGCATCTAGGGAAACCTACCAAACCTGTGCATTTTTTAAACCTAGAGACCTAGGGGAATCCAAGATGGGGTGACTTGTGGGGCTCTGACCAGGTTCTGTTGCCCAGAATCCTTTGCAAACCTCAACATTTGGCTAAAAAAACACATTTTCCTCACATTTTGGTGACAGAAAGTTCTGGAATCTGAGAGGAGCCACAAATTTCCTTCCACCCAGCGTTCCCCTAAGTCTCCCGAAAAAAATGATACCTCACTTGTGTGGGTAGGCCTAGCGCCCACGAAAGAATATGGCCCAAAACACAACGTGGACACATCCCATTTTTTTTTTACAGAAAACAGAGGTGTTTTTTGCAAAGTGCCTACCTGTAGATTTTGGCCCCTAGCTCAGCCAGCTCCTAGGGAAACCTACCAAACCTGTGCATTTTTGAAACCTAGAGACCTAGGGGAATCCAAGATGGGGTGACTTGTGGGGCTCTGACCAGGTTCTGTTACCCAGAATCCTTTGCAAACCTCAGAATTTGGCTAAAACAACAAATTTTTCTCACATTTCGGTGACAGAAAGTTCTGGAATCTGAGAGGAGCCACAAATTTCCTTCCACCCAGCGTTCCCCCAAGTCTTCCAATAAAAATGGTACCTCACTTGTGTGAGTAGGCCTAGCGCCCGTGACAGGAAATATCCCAAAACACAACGTGGACACATCACATTTTCCCAAAGAAAACAGACCTGTTTTTTGCAAAGTGCCTATACGTGGATTTTGGCCTCTACCTGAGCTGGCATCTATGCAAACCTACCAAACCTGTACATTTTTGAAAACTAGACACCTAGGAGAATCAAACATGGGGTGACTGGTGGGGCTCTCACCAGGTTCTGTTACCCAGAATCCTTTGCAAACCTCAATATTTGGCCCCCAAAAAACTTTTTCCTCACATTTCGGTGACAGAAAGTTCTGGAATCTGAGAGGAGCCACACATTTCCTTCCACCCATCGTTCCCCCAAGTCTCCCGATAACAATGGTACCACAGTTGTGTGGGTAGGCCTAGTGCCCCCGAATGGAAATGCCCCAAAACACTATGTGGACACATCAAAATTATCAAATACTTAACTACCTGTTTTTGCAGGGGGGACCTGCGTTTTTGGGCCTGGGCTCAGCAGCCATATAGGGAAACCTACCAAACTCAAACATTTCTGAAAAATAGACACCCGGAGGAACCCAGGGAAGTGTGGCTTGCGTGTATCCCCCAATGTTTTCTTACCCAGAATCCTCAGCAAACCTCAAATTTAGCTAAAATATCAAATTTCTCCCACATTTCTGTGTGGGATCACCGCACCGAGACAAATTTCCTAACACTCAAATGTTCCCCTCAGTCTCCCGGTAAAAATGATACCTCACTTTTGTAGGTGGGCCAAGTGTCTGTGACAGGGAAGAGCCAAAAACATGTCAAAATTGAGGGGGAACCAAAGAGGGTCTAAAAGGGCAGTTTGAAAAAAGAAAACTTTTAGGCTGACAAGTGGGGCAGAATTTTTATTGGTATAGATGAGACAATGCTGGGTGATAGGAATTTTGTGGATTCCTGCAGATTACAAAAGGTTCCATCACAAAAATGTGGGAAAAATGTGGGATTTCCAGCAAAGTTGGAGGTTTGCAGGGCAATGTGGGTAAGAAAATGGTGCGGGGTGCATGTGAAGCACACCACCCTGGAATCACCCAGATGTTTAGTTTTCAGATGTCTCTAGGTCTTGTGGATTTTTCTACGCAGCAGCGTCCCAAAGTCCAAAAATGTCAGGCCTCACCATTCCAAGTGGGAAGATTTCGAGAGTTATCCAAACTCTCATGGCCCAAATGTAAAATTAAACCCAAAATAATCAAATATCCTCTTGCTTGCCGTGGCATAAGATGTTTTAATATGTGGGGGAGAGCTGAAAGACTGTTACCCCCTTCAGTTGGGGTGGCAGCAAAACCAGGCCCATACTGATTGGTAGCCACCCACCCACAATTTTTAGTTTTAGTTTTAATTCCCTGGCATCTAGTAGACTTTCTGGCCCCCCAGGGTGTGGATCGGGGGTAATTGCCCCATCTGCCCACTCGTGGGCAGAACAACTTTGGCCCAATTTATTTGGGGTGGGGGTATGGCCATACCCAAGGGGGGCAGATATGGCCAACAGTAATGTGCCCCCATGGGCAGCGACCCTTGCCCAAGGGGCTGCCCCCCAAACAAAACATACACATACACACACACCAATCCCTGGTGCCTAAGTGGTTTCTGTCCCCCCCGGGGGCAGATCGGCCTCATAGAAATAGGCAGCTCTGCCCCCAACGGGAGCAGAAATGGCCTAAAATAAATTTGCCCCCCCTAGGGGAGAGACCCTTGCCTAAGGGGTCGCCCCACTTGCATGAAATTGGCACCAAAAAAAAATCCCCGGGGCCTAGTGGTTTCTGCCCCCCTTGGGAGGATATCAGCCTAATACAAATAGGCCAATCTGCCCCCAAGGGATTCAGAAATGGCCTAAAGACAATTTGCCCCCCAGGGGAGTGATCCTTGCCTAAGGGGTCGCTCCCCACATATAAAAAATTTAAATAAACAACAAAAAATCCCTGGTGTCTAGGGTTTCTGACCACCCCCCGGGGGCTGATTGGGCTGATTACAATAGGCTGATCTGCCCCCAAGGGTGTCAGAAATGGCCTACAACAAATCCCCCCCCCCCAGGGGAGCAACCCTTGCCTAAGCGGTCGCTCCCCTCACATGAAACTGACAAAAAAAAATCCCTGGGGTCTAGTGGTTTCTGCCTCCCTTGGGGGCAGATTGCCTAATAAAAATAGACCGATCTGCCCCCAAGGGGGGGAAGAAATGGCCTAAATACAATTTTCCCCCCAAGGGGAGTGACCCTTGCCTAAGGGGTTGCTCTCCACATATAAAAAAAGAAAGTAAACAAAAAAAAATCCCTGGTGTCCAGGGGTTTCTGTCCCCCTTCCACCTTCCCCCCAGGGACAGAAAAGGCCTAAAAATATTTTGCTCCCCTGGGGAGTGGCCCTTGCCCAAGGGGCCACTCCCCTTATGCATAAATATAAAAAATTCCCTGGTGCCTAGTAGGTATTTCTGCTGCCTCAACGCATTGCGATCGGGCAGCAGAAATGCTTGCAGAGACATGAAAGGAAAGGCTTTTCTTTTCCTTTCATGCCTCTGCCTGCCCCCTCCTCCCGAGCAGAAGAGAAATGCTTAGCATTTCTCTTCCGCATCGCGATGGGAGGTGACCTTTGATGAGGTCAGCACGTGATCGTGTGCTGACGTCATCAGATGTCACTGGGGGGATCGGGGTTGTCGGGGGTGGAAAGGGAAGCGATTTCCCTTCCATACCTGATGGGGGGTGTGGTGGGAGACCCACAGAGCTCTAGCTCTCCCCCCCATGGGCCGGGTGCAGGGCGAGCTGGGCTCGACCTCGGCACACGACAACCGTGGCTGAGGGTGAGCCCAGCTCGTCCCAGGCACCCAAATGGTTAATTTGTGGTTTTGTTTTCTTTTTCTTGTTAGTTTTAGGTTTTCTATGTTGTTGGTTTATATAAATGGGGGAGGTGTGTTATGTTTTGGGATAGTTGTTCTTGTCTCTTTCACTGTAAATTCTTTCATTAAATCTCTATTTGCATCCCTTGAGGAAGATTCCAGAATCCAGGCAGTTGCTTGTTGGTATCCTGGTGAGTCATCGAGGGACGTTGTGTGCTGTTCTGTTTACCTGCTTACTCTAAGTAAACCTGTTGGAGGTATTTTACGACGTCTGCAATCTTTCTCCATATGACACAATGTCAGTGATCAAATTCTCATCCATCCCCCCACCCTCGAGAGACACAGCTGTTGCCTGCTTGCAACCCTCAAGAGGATCAACTCAGCTGTCCTCACACTTAATCGGATCAAGTGCCACTTCTTCCACCAAGAAATGAAGTTCTTTGACTACTTATTCTCAAATACAGTCACCAAATTTGACCCTGCCATTTCTATCGACATCAAGGATGCAGCCACACCATCCTCCACTACTGAAGTCCAAAGTTTCCTTGGCCTTGTAACATACTGTGGGACATTCATTCCCAACCTGGCGATACTGGCAGTCCCGCTGAGACACCTCACTAAAACATCTACTCCCTGGGCATGGGGAAAATCTGATGCCATCAGGAAGCTCTTCTCCAATATCCAGTAACGCCGTACTTTGACCTTGCTAAGGAGCTGAAACTGGTGGTGGATGCCATCCACATTGGCCTTAGAGCCGTTCCTGATGCAGTGTTCTGGGGACATTTGGCACCTGTTGCTTTTGCTACCAAAGCCCTCTCCGAGACTGAAAAGCACTATGCTCACATTGAAATAGAAGCACTCATCATCAACTGTCACCATTTTCATTTTAACCTCTACGGTCGGCCCTTTAGAGTCGTAAAGCCACTCATACTCCTCTTTTCTGGCAGCTCTCTGCAACCACCTCCCCGTATAGAGAAATGAAGGTTCGGAAATATCAACTGACTGTAAGCTACAAACCAGGGTGCGACAATCCCACAATCGACCATTTCAGGCATCCCTGACTGTGAGCTAGCGGTTCCTCAGGTCCTCTGTCCAGACCAGGGAAGCTGGCAAATAAAAAAAATAGAAGGATTTCCTGTGTGATATTGGGAGGAACGATGTGCTCCATGGAACATCTGCCACAAACTCAGTGTCACGGAACAAAGCATCCTCCTGAGAGGCCACCAAATTGTCATGGCTCGTTTGCTGCGATCAGCCATAATGGCCCTTGCACATACAGTCCACCAAGAATCAACTAAAACAAAAGCATGCCTGAGGCAGAAGGTCTGGTTCCCCGCTCTGGACATGGAATTCTATTAAATTGTCCTCTGATGTCATTGGTGCTAAGTTAGGAAGTCACCAGACCAACCCCTCACAACCAACAGCCCTAACCCCAGCCCCTGGTGTGACATAAGTGCAGACTTTGGTGCTCTGACAGAGGGTGCCACATGCTGCTGGTGTTGGATGCTTTCTCCAAATTCCCTATTGTAGAGTTGTGGCAAAGCAACTCTTTTGAACACCAGGAAGTGCCTTTTTTGTATAGTATTTTACTTTAGTTTATTATAACATCATGCATAGCCTGGCAATCCCATACAACTGTTGTTGCTTGTCACCATCCCTCACTTCCGCCTCCCACTAGGGTCACCTGCTCTCTTAATATCGTTTCTTATGCCGCACCCCCCTAGTGGGAAAATAAAACCATCAGGCTCCTCCTCAGACTTTTTCACAATTATTCTATTAAGTTTGTAATGTTTAAATATTTCTAGACTTATTTAAACATTGTAGTTAAATTCTGTAACCTTTTTGAAAATACAATAACATTTTTCTGCCTAAAAAAAAGCAGTGTTATCTACATAATGCCTCTTTTGACAAGAACCTGGTGCCCCCCGGGATCATTTGAAGCCCCCCTACGGGGGCCCACCCCCCAGTTTGAAGGACCCTACTCTAGGGTCACCTCCTCTTTTAATATCATTCCTTATGGTGTGGTAGCTACTTATAATATCAACAGGAGTGTATCCACTTCTCCTAGAATTCACCAAGAAGTCCCTTTAGTTTCTTTCGGAACACCCTCACCAGCTATTTTCTACCACAAGTATATTATTGCTCTGGTGTATTCATAGTTAATAGCATCATCATGGGGTCTCCTCCTTCCCCTAACCAAGGGGGTAGTTTCCACACAAGTCCAGGAAACTATTAGGGATCCGTGAACAAAAATTCTAAAAAAGTGCAGTGAAAGTGAGAAAGTGATCTAAAAACACCTTTATCACTCAGCTATAATCCAAATTTACTATGGCTGGGATAGGGTATGTTTAAACAAACATAATGTGATAGGAACAAATTACGTGTCCTTCACATATACCAGGTCAGGTTGACATGTTTCACCTTAATCTTGCCCAAAAGGTCACAGGATTTCGTCAGGACCAATGGATGTATGGATCCCAAAGTGTCCAGATATGGAATTTACCTTCCAGGACTTCTCAGTCTACTACAATGACTTTGTAAGCTCCATACTTTTATTGGCCAACTGCTCCTTATTCAGAGAATCACCTACTTCTGTTTTTTACAAAGTCACATCTCTTGATGTTTTACATCACTGTGTTTACGTCCGTGCATTCACTCACACCGCAGCTTGTAAAACCAGGTAGTTACTTAGTCTCATCTTGGTTGCCTGTGTGCGGGCGGAGTCATTCCCATGCATCCTTTTTACTTCTCATGTGACCTTCAGTCTGGTTCTTATTACCCAGTTATTTTTACATGCCCACAATCTTGTATGTATTTCAAGTTATTATCACATATTTAAAGCAACATTCTTCTTTTGCATACGGTTTACATGTATTTGCATTTCCACAAGACTCTTTTAAAGATATTTCTGGTGGGAAACTGGGATATTGGATGTGTGTCATGGGTGCATGCATCTGTTGCTTCAATGTTCACCAGGTGATGTTTGAAACTGTATAGAAAATACATTGACCAGGTTTCTTGATAGACTTTGGTACTCAAGGTCATATTTTGTGTACATTGTTCATGTCTAATCAACAAGTCTAATTTGCCTAGTGTGCTTAGTTTTCGAAAACATTGTGCATAAAAAGTGTGCAGTTTCCTACCTACTGTTAGCTGGAAAGCCAATGTTAGCGCAATATCTACTCTTTGCAGACCCTTGCTGTAGACATTTTAGCACAGTCCCCTCTCTGTTGCACTTCATGTCAGACCACTGCTACCTAACTGTGAGCAGTGTGAAAGCTGCACACAAAAGTTCCAGTATTTTAATAGATTCTATTTACATTTTCTTTTCTTATCTGCAAATCTTGCTTTTCTGTTTCTTATTTAAAGACATTTAATCTTGGTGTAAATATGATTGAGAGTGTTAAAAAGTTACCTCTAAAACATGACAGTTTTGTAATTGTTCTGTCTATGTGCCTAACCACTAGTGTGTACCTTTCTGATTAATATGATAAAAACTTTTATGACTAGCATTGACAAACCTAGAGTAGAATTAGAATGACACTATACAGAGCGGTGGCATCTGACTTTCCTATAATGAGCTTTATTAGGTCTCAGATGTAGACAGAGCATGCACATGCGGTGTCTCAAAGAGACATGTTGTATATACTTTGTGGGCTTCAGTCCTACAATAGGCTTCCCATTTGCTGGCTCCATCGTCACTCTCCTATTCTTTCGCTCCATTGTTCCATGGCATGCATTTGTCATGCCTCTTACTGTGTTTAGCCGTCCCCGAGAGCAGGGACAAGTACATTATCAATCCACTGGTCACCATTTTAGCATCTGTTTTAGGAACTACCCTTTATTTTGTTGAAATGAAATTCACACGATCCATCCTGTTTTCACTCTGTTTGAGCTGTACTGCGTTTCTGTAAACAGGCCTGTAAATCTTGTTCTTACTTTGTCACATTTGCTGAACATTCAAAGACTGAGACCAAATGTCAGGTGCTGTTTTTCGAGAGCCCTGTTCCGTCCCCCAACCCGCTTGCACTTCAATGCTTGCCCCCTCCTTGGTTGCCCATTTCTTGCTTGCCCTCTCCTTGTTTGCCTCCTTCATCGTTAGCCGTTCTTTCAATTTCCTCCTGGAAAGTCCCACGTTTATCCTTTTTGCCTCTCTTACTCCAAGTGTGGCAGAGCTATGTTTAGCTTCCTGGCCAATTTCTTCTTTGCATTGTGTTTAGGGGGCAAGTGCAGCCATTTCCTCCAAGCCCGGTGGGGTGACAAGGACATTAGCACTGCTCAGCAGTGTCTGCAGTCCCAGTGGGTGGGTGTCAGAGGCTGTGTACCTTGGGCGTTACGTGCTGGCTGCTTCCGAGGGGGTGGGGCGGTGTTAGCCATCGCTTTAAAACTAGGCACTGCTAAGAGCCGCTCCCCAAGACTGAAGTGTATTGCTGCCCCAGGAAAACTTCATGCAGAAAATCTCTGTTCTCTAGACCCTGCCACAAAGATATGGAAGGGGGAGACAGACCGGAGGGGGTGCAAAAGAGGAGACAGATCTAATTCGATAATGCGTCTATGGGTGATACTGTTTGGAGTCTAACAATACCCAATTCAAGTCACACTTGGCATTCAGAAGATAGTTCAGTGGACTGTTCGCTAGATGCTCAGATTGTTGTATATAAATTATACAATCGGAAAAAACAGAAGGTGCTTTGGGTCTTGCATTTGGTAAGACAGCACAATGCATTACAGTATGCAACAGGAAGCACATGGTGATATGAGGGCTATATCCAACACATTTCACTTCTGCTTGGTGTTCTGTGAGATAGTTCTGTGCCCTGAGCAAAACTGTGACCTCTCTGGTCCTTAAAGAACTTTCACAAATCATTCTTGTCATTTGGTAAGACGATTCTGTGATAAGAGATGTCTTTGGATTAAAGCACACAGCTATACAGGTTCAAGCGTTATGTGTGCACACTATGAAAATGCAGTTTCTACTTTTAAGCTAGCTCAGTGGGTTAATGGCTAGCTGCTGTCATCCCCATGCTTTACATTTGATTTGTTTTTGTGTGTCCGCTTTGTAAATGCACTCTCTAATTCCACTGGCTTTTGGTAGAAGTGGGCAGAATGGGGAGTGACTGGCCTGCGCCAGGCCAGGACAGATATAGATGGTGTGTTGGACTATGCACTCTTCAGGAATTACCCTCTGGGGTTGGTGGTGGTGGGACGCAGCTTGCAAGAAAGATTCTGCTCATTCATTACTGCCATCACCTGTCAGCCCCTTCCACCCCACTTCTGGAGCCCACCTAGTGCTCGTGCCCTGGAGGGTCTTGCTGCCCTCTGCCACCCTGCCCCTCCAGTGCAGGCCAGAGATTACAGTGTTCTGGGGGGGGCACTGTTGCACAGGTGGATATGTGGCCAGGGCAGACTTTCAGTGGCACTGCAGGTAGGATGCAGTGATCCGAGTTTGCTTTTGTAACTGACGTTACAAAAGTACTCAGCTCTAGGCGCTTTTAGTGTCATATTTCTGGTGCGGGTGTACATCATTATAGTACCGTTCCAAGCTATCTGCATTATTTTCATTGTGTTAGATATTCTGTTATCCTATTTTTTTTTACTTTTTTATTTCAAATTGAGATTCTAAGTCAGATTATTTTTAAAACAACCTCATGTTTGAAGGAATTACATAATGAGGCCAGAGTACATCCTTTTAAAATGTAAGTTTTTTAGTGAAGCTTTTGAATTCACTATATTGCTGTAAATATTGCAGAATACAGAATTCTGTGAAAATACGTCATCTAGAGGGCTGATGAATTTTACTACAGTAATATCATAGCCGTGCTGGTATTCAGCATGGCTAAAAGACATTGACTTTGACAATGCCAATAGCTCTCGGATGGCTGAGACCTATTGGCTTTGCCAATGCTTGTTTTTAAATGATAGGCTAAAACTGCTAACGGATACCCATTTCTTGGCCACTCCAGTATGCACATCAAAACCAGATAGTCTGTAAATTACATTAAACAGATCACTGAAGCTGGAAAAGGTCAGAAAACCTATAATGAAACAATCTTCAATTTCCTCTCCAGTCAAAAGCGTGAACACAGGTGTCTGATTTCCTGTCATTCGCCCTCTCTTGGTCTCGAGTGGCTACACAAAGGTCTTTCATCACAAAATAATTAAATGTAACTCATGGATTATAAGAGCCATTACTCCCCACTGACTTTGTCATGTAAAAAATGCAGTGTTAGGGATGAGAAGAGAAGTTGAAAGAACTTAGAAGTTTATTTCTATTTTCACGCTGGGATGAGGTCTAGGATATGGACAGCAAGGATGCAGCGTTTGCTGTCTGCAGCAAATAATTTCTGCTTACCCTAGGTGTCTTCAGAGCAACTTCTAATGACTAGGAAACTTTTAAAAATCTCAACTAACCCTTCTACAGCAGTGGTTCCTAACTTGTGGTCCAGGGACCTCAGGGTTAGCGATGTCTCCTCAGGGGGTCCGTGACTGCTTAGAAAATTAAATAATATTAGGTTAATAAAATGTATATAAATAAAGTGCGTAATGTACAATTACAATTTTTTTAACGTTCTGTAAGTGTCAAGGAATTTGACGCTGTAGGCTAAAAATTAAATGAGTATCCCAAGATTGATTTGTGGAGCAGTTAAGGTGCATCAAACGATGTGTGACTTCTATTGATTTTAGAAAAGCTCCAACCTTCCTCTTAAAATGTTTTTGTATGTATTTGTTTGGAAACAGAATAAAATGTGTTATCAATTGTGTATTTGTTTGATGAATGCTTATTTCTGTAATTTTTGTGCATTGTTTTGTGTTTCAAATCATCAACAATGTTTAGGCCAGGCTCCCCGGCTTCCAGTAGTGACTCCGTGGGGTGTCCCCAGATTTCAATACTAATTCAGTGGGGGTGCCCGGGTTCCAGTAATGACAAAGTGGGGGTCCACAGAAGTCAAAATGTTGACAACCACTGTTCTACAGTAAAGCAGTCACTTGATTGGGAAAGTACATTGTCAATAATTGAACAATTAAGACTTTAAGTTGACCTGGAGGAGCTGATAGCCAGATGAGAAACTGATGAACACTACAGTTCATTCATTTGTCATTTGCACAGTAGCCATAAAGTAGACAGCAGTCACTGGTAAGAAACAGCAGGAATGGGAGGTCAGAGGAGAAAGAGTGATGTGACCATATCTGACAGTGAAGCTGATTGGAAGAGGGGAAGGCTCAGAACTGGAGAAAGACTTTGTCAATGTTAGTTCAACAGAAACACCTTCCCGTCATGTTAAATCAGGTTAATTTTGAAGACATGGTGGTACCGAGTTCATTAAAGTGGATAGTATTGCATATCCTGTAGTGCTGTGGTCAGTATGCAAACTCTGCAGCTACCACTAACCCCATCTCAGTATATAAAAGTAGGCCATGTTAGAAGATTTAAAGTGTCTTTCTAATGTGGGCCTGGAAGAAGCTGGGGCTGTTTCCAGGGATGGCTCCATGAGAGATTTATGTTTTGACACATCCACTATAGCTTCTATGATTACTGGCAGCAGTGGTTCGATCTTGTGGTTTTAGTATGAAAGCAAGCCTGGCTGCTTTGGATCTTCTTGATCCGATGGTGCGGAAGACCGAGGCCGGAGAAGTAGGCAAAGACAGAATGACCACTCCCGACAAGGAGAATTTGAGATGGCTCCAAGTTCATGATCAAGGGGAAGTGGGAGATTTACATTTCATCGGTTGAGTTGCTGGAGCCCTGGAGGACATATGGTCATTGCACATAGCTTTTACATTTCTCACACTTGGGGCCATCAAGGCTGAAGGTCTAAGAAGCCGGTTGGGCATATTGTAAGAGGCTGAATGTAGAAGTTGTGCTTTCCTGCCCTGAGTGTAAGTTTGTTTTGAGCCGTTTAGACTTGATTGGCTTTGAGACAGTTGATGATTACCAACGTTGATGCAGTGCAAGTGTTTTGCTTGAAGCTCTCAGAAGCTGGGTGTAAACAACGATCATAGGATGGTCACCATTTATGTGGATGATCTTCCATATCTAGCACTGCCTATATGATTATTAAACTTGGAAGCAGTCTAAACTTTCCAGGACAGAAATGTGTGACACACTACTTTTATCAAAATGATAAGATACAGTGGTGCAAAAGGAGCATGCCAAAAGCATGACAATACCCCATGATCATAACAACAAACTGCTCAAATATCTCCTCAAAGCCAGACACATTCACAAAATATCAGTGCCTTCCCACGTAAGAGAACAATTTTAACTGTGATGTTGGGGGCTTCTGCAACTCGGAGCCCTGTTAAGGTGAAATCAGGCAGTGAAACAACCCAGGGAATACTTGGGTATGGTTATACTCTTCTTACCATGCCTCGAGTGCACAAACCGAGAGCTTCAATATTATGCAATGTGAATTCACAAGTGGACAATTCTTCTTGCGCTTGGCAGCCAAGGCTGGAACAACTCCCCCCTCCACCTCAGGACCGCCCCGTCACTCCAGTAATTCAGAAGAAAACTAAAGACCTGGATGTTCGAATAATCATTCCTCCATGCAGCAGCATACAGCTCCAGCACCTCGAGACCCCCACAGGTGACTTGCTGTGCTCTATTAAATTTTGATTGATTGATTCTGGACTCAGTTTCACCAATGGTCCTTTAACCCCTCGGGTGCCTGGGCAAACTGGTCTCGTCCTCGCGCATGGTTACCATGTGCCGGGGAAGAAACCAGATAATCCTACACCGGTCCAGAGTGGGCCTCCCTCCCAACCCCTCAGTCGGGGATGGAAGGGGAATCGCTTCCCCTTCCACCCCCGACCTCCCCCCCCCCAGCAATCTGATGACATCAGCGCGCTCACAGAACGCCAACACCATCAAATGCTGCCGAGGATGCGCTGGAAGCCATTTGCTTCCAGCGATAGTGGAGAGAAGACACATATAAGGTGACTCCTTCCCCTGGGGGGTGGTTGGGGGTGGAAGAGTGAAAAGAGTTTTTCCTTTTCCCCTGTGCCTGTTTTCAATGGATTCCTGCTCCACGATCGCGGACGAGGCCCGTGATCGTGGAGCAGGAATCCACCACTAGGCACCAGGGATGTCCTTTTCAGTTTGTTTTGGGGAGCGACCCTGGGGGCATATGTATATCCATGTTTCAGCCCCCCCCCCCCCCCTCAGGTCAGATCAGCCATTTTTTTGCCCGATCTGCAATCCAGGGCAGGTCGAAACCCACTAGACACCAGGGATTCATATTTCAATAATGTTTTAGGGCAGCGACCCCTTAGGCAAGGGTCGCTGCCCTGGGGGCAATATTTTTTTTATGTTGCAGGCACCTGGGCCACACACACAAGTGGGGTATAATTTTTATTGGGAGACTTGAGGCAACGCAGGGTGGAAGGAAATTTTTGGCTCCTCTCAGATTCCAGAACTTTCTGTCACCGACATGTGAGGAAAAAGTGTTTTTTTGGTCAAATGTTGAACCTGGTGAGAGTCCCACAAGTCACCCCATCTTGGATTTCCCTAGGTGTCTAGTTTTCAGAAATGCACAGGTTTGTTGGGTTTCCCGTGGTGCCGGCTAAGCTACAGGCCAAAATACACAGCTAGGCACTTTGCAAAAAACAGCTCTGTTTTCTTTGGGAAAATGTGATGTGTTCATGATGTGTTTTGGGGCATTTCTTGTCGCGGGCACGAGGCCTACCCACACAAGTGAGGTACCATTTTTATTGGGAGACTTGGGGGAACACTGGGTGGAAGGAAATATGTGGCTCCTCTCTGATTCCACAACTTTCTGTCACCAAAATGTAAGGAAAAAGTGTTTTTGTAGCCAAAGTTTGAGGTTTGCAAAGGATTCTGGGTAACAGAACCTGGTAGGCCCCACAAGTCCCCCCATCTTGGATTTCCCTAGGTGTTTAGTTTTCAAAAATGCGCAGTTTTGTTAGGTTTCCCTAGGTGCCATTTGACCTAGAGGCCAAAATCCACAGCTAGGCACTTTCCAAAAAACACGTCATATTTCAATGTAAAAATGTGATGTGCCCATGTTGCGTATCCTGTCGCAGGCATTAGGCCTACCCACGCAAGTGAGATACCATTTTTATTGGGAGACTTGGGGGAACACAGAATAGCAGAACAAGTGTTATTGCCCCTTGTCTTTCTCTGCATTGTTTCCTTCAATTGTAAAATAGTGTGTAAAAAAGATGTCTATTTGAGAAATGCCCTGTAATTCACATGCTAGTATGGGGACCCCGGAGTTCAGAGATGTGCAAATAACCACTGCTTCTCAACACCTTATCTTGTTCCCATTTTGAAAATACAAAGGTTTCCTTGATACCTATTTTTCAGTCTTTATATTTCACCAAATTAATTGCTGTAGACCTGGTATAGAATGAAAACCCATTGCAAGGTGCAGCTCCTTTATTGGCTCTGGGTACCTAGGGTTCTCGATGAACCTACAAGCCCTACATATCCCTGCAACTTGAAGAGTCCAGCAGACATAACAGTATATTGTTTTAAAAGATCGAACATTGCAGGAAAAAGTTTCAGAGTAAGAAAAGTGGCTGTTTTTTTCACCTCAATTTCAATTATTTTTTTTATTTCAGCTGTTATTTTCTGTAGGAAAACTTTTTAGGATCTACACAAATGACCCTTTGCTGAATTCAGAATTATGTCTACTTTTCAGAAATGTTTAGCTTTCTGGGATCCAGCATTGGATTCACACCCACTTCTGTCACTAAGTTGAAGGAGGCTGAAAGCACAACAAAATAGTAAAAATGGGGTATGTCCCAGTAAAATGCCAACATTGTGTTGAAAAATAGGGTTTTCTGATACAAGTCTGCCTGTTCCTAAAAGCTGGGAAGCTGGTGATTTTAGCACCGCAAACCCTTTGTTGATACCCTTTTCAGGGGAAGAAACACACCCTTCTTCTGCAGCCCTTTTTCCCATTTTTAAAAAAAACGAAATTCTTGCTGTATTTTGGCTAATTTCTTGGTCTCCATCCAGGGAACCCACAAACAAACTCTGGGTACCTCTAGAAACCCTAGGATGTTGGAAAAAAAATTGGCGTGGGTAGTTTATGTGGACAAAAAGTTATGAGAGCCTAAGCGTGAACTGCTCCAAATAGCAAAAAAAAGGCCTGGCACCTGGGGAAAAAGGCCTGGCAGCGAAGGGGTTAATAAAGTTTGCCCAGGAAGAAATCTGCCCTTTATTGGTTTTAATTTGCAGCACTTGTAACACTTTTTTCCTTTTTTGCTTCTTTGTTTGTTTGTTTGTTTGTTTCTGTTTTTTAATAAAGCATTTTTTATTTAAATGCAGACGGTTTTCCTTAAAGGAAAATGGGATGCGTTTGAAAAGAAAAAAATAAGGGCCAGATTTACAAGGCCCTTGTGCTTCCTTACACCACGTTAACGTAATGTTTTCTGAGGCTAATGTGGCGTTAATGAGGCCATTCCCATTCGCCATATTTACAAAGTGACGCAATGCATGCATTGCACCACTTTGTATCCCCTTGCACCACATTATGCCTGTGCTGGCCATAATGGATGCAAGGGGGGGGGTGTTCCGGCACTGTGAGGCCACATAAAATGACGCAGTGAAATCTCCAAGATTTTACTGCGTCATTTTTTTCCCGTCATTTTTAATGCCTGTACAGGGCAGGCGTTGAAGTGACGGCCCATAATAACCAATGGGTCACCCTAGTACTTTGTTGTCCTTGTGCCATAATTTACTGCGCTAATCCACCAAAGAACCATTTAGCGCCATAAATTATGATGCTATTGTGAAAATGAGCACCATGGTAAATACAGAGCTACCATGGTGTCGTTAGGTGGAGGTTGGGGGGGGTGCAAGTAAAGTGGCACATCGGGACCGGTGGGCCACTTTCTTGTAGATCTGGCCCTAAGCGGCTACGTTTCATTTTGTAAGAGTAGGAAGTGGTCCTTTGGACCGATGAGTGGTCTTAAAAAATATTTGTTTGAAAATTCACAAAGGGGAAGTGGGCATTTGCGAATGGTTACACCACCCTTCAGGCGTTGGTAAGACATTAACGTTTTGTGACCATTGTTTGGTGGCAAAACCTTCAAGCATACCACTGTGATTGGGTAAGGGGAAGGCACGCCCTAAACACGCCCCTTTCAAATACCGAATCGCTGAATACAAATTGCAATTCGGTAACACCTTTGCGAATGGCAGTTAGTGCGCTGTAGGTATGGGAAAGCAATCTTCCGGTGGAACGGCCCGGTTCTGCAAATAGAGCCCTTTCTGGCCTCAACAATGCTGCTTTGCATATGGCCCCAGGTATTCCTCTCATATTTATAAAAGCAGCAATGCTTTCCGACATCCCATCAAATGATGCTGACAGCACGCGACCTGCTCAGGAGGCTGCTGATGGTGCGTTCGGAAACACGGGGGTTCCTCGGCTCGCCCTCTTCGCAAAGAGCTCCCAGGAGCTCTATTTAGAGTTTTTTTTCCTTTACAAACGCAAAAGGTTGCATTGATTTTAAAATCGAACAAACAAGACTAAGACAGAGTAAATCCCCGCAGTAATCCGTTCACACGGTCGGCAAACAGAAGGGCTATAAAGGAGGCGCGCCCGCGGGGCTCAGAGGCTGGAATAATAGCAAGGCTTTAGCGTGGCAGCGAGAGATAAGGTGGCAGGAGCCGCGAAGGCCAGGGCCCTGGGGATGAGCTCTGCCTGCCTGCGAGTAGGCGGGGAGGGAGGGAAGGTGGGCAGGGGAGGGGGGCGTCGTTGGGCTTGTCTGTGCCAGGGCTTGAAAAGAACCGCCACACACAGGTACCAGTGGTTCATGGCAGGCCCTGCACATTATTACAGCATCCCTGGCAGTGGAGGCCTCGGACCACACTGATTCACAGCAGTCACTGCCGAGGGAAGCTCACATACTACTAGACTGTCTCGCAGCTCCGCAGAGACCTCAGACCCCGCTGGCTCACAGCAGTCACTGCTGAGGGAAGCTCACATACTACTAGACTGCCTCGCAGCGCCGCATAGACCTCAGACCACACTGACTCACAGCAGTCACTGCTGAGGGAAGCTCACATACTACTAGACTGTCTCGCAGCTCCGCGTAGACCTCAGACCCTGCTGACGCACAGCAGTAACTGCTGAGGGAAGCTCACATACTACTAGACTGTCTCGCAGCTCCGCAGAGACCTCAGACCCCGCTGGCTCACAGCAGTCACTGCTGTGGGTAGATCACGTATTACTAGACTGTCTCGCGGGTCCGCATAGACCTGAGACCCTGCTGACTCACAGCAGTCACTGCTGTGGGTAGATCACATACTACTAGACTGCTTTGCAGCTCTGCATAGACCTCAGACCCTGCTGACTCACAGCAGTCACTGCTGTGGGTAGATCACATATTACTATACTGCTTTGCAGCTCTGCATAGACCTGAGACCCTGCTGGCTCACAGCAGTCACTGCTGTGGGTAGATCACATACTACTAGACTGCCTCATACCTCCGCATACAAAAGGAAAGACCTCAGGCCACACTGACTCACAGCAGTCACTGCCGAGGGAAGCTCACATACTACTAGACTGTCTCCCAGCTCCGCAGAGACCTCAGACCCCGCTGGCTCACAGCAGTCACTGCTGTGGGTAGATCACATATTACTAGACTGTCTCGCTGCTCCGCATAGACCTCAGACCCTGCTGGCTCACAGCAGTCACTGCTGTGGGTAGATCACATATTACTAGACTGTCTCGCTGCTCCGCATAGACCTCAGACTTTGCTGGCTCACAGCAGTGGCTGCTGAGGGAAGATTACATACTACTAGACTGTCTCGCAGCTCCGCAGGGACCTCAGACCCCGCTGGCTCACAGCAGTCACTGCTGTGGGTAGATCACATATTACTAGACTGCTTTGCAGCTTTGCATAGACCTCAGACCCTGCCGGCTCACAGCAGTCACTGCTGTGGGTAGATCACAAATTACTATACTGTCTCGCAGCTCCGCGTAGACCTCAGACCCTGCTGACGCACAGCAGTAACTGCTGAGGGAAGCTCACATACTACTAGACTGCCTCGCAGCGCCGCATAGACCTCAGACCACACTGACTCACAGCAGTCCCTGCTGAAGAAAGATCACATACTACTAGACTGCCTTGCAGCCCGCATACAAAAGGAGAGACCTCAGACCACGTTAACTCACAGCAGTCACTGCTGAAGGAAGGTCTTGGACAAGACTGTCACACAGCAACTCGAACAAAGTGAAGACCTTATGCTAGACTGTCTCACACCAGGCACTGCTGAAGGGAGATCCCAGACTAGACTGCCTTGCAGCAATTCCGACAAAGGGAAGACCTCAAACTCACAGCAGTCACTACTGATGGAAGAGCTCAGACTAGACTATCTAGCAGCAACTCATAACAAAGAACAGACCTCAGACTAGATCGTCTCGATGCAGTCCCAGGTGAGGGATGATCTCAGATATAGTTATCTTGTGCTAGACTGTTCCACAGCAGGTGACCTCAAATGACACTGACCCACGTTAAACCTTACGTAGACGAGCCCTTTTAGGTGGGCATGACTGGCCTCACAAGCATCTTCTAGTGATGGGAAAGCCAGGTGATAAGGTCTCGCGCATCTCCTTGCTCCGGGGTGAAATAGTGAGTCTTTGCAGCTCTTCACACCACAGCACCAGATGAGAGGGCTTCTCTTTCACCCCAAGAAAATAACAGGGCTGGATGGTGTTTGCAGCACAATTTTTACTTGGTTAAAAATCCAGTGGTGCGGAAAGAAATCTTACAAAATCTTCATGCTGTGCCAGGCAAGCCTTACACAGCCAGAAGACGTGAAAAGATAGTTGCAAAATAGTCGATATTCTAGCTGATGTGCAAAGTGGTTTAGCGGTCGCAAACCCTGCATTCCTGGGCACGTGCCCACTAAATCACACTATCTGAAGTACTCATCCTTGAGAAAAACATTATTTCAAAACCCATATCACATTGCAATTCGGAAGGGGCACGTCAAATTGCGAACTGCTAAAGTATTTATCATTGACCATGCTGCGCAGGATTTTGGACTGATTAAAAAAAAAAAAAGATTTTCCATTTTGAAATGCAATAACAGGGATGGTGGTCTACTGTCTCTTGAAGGCCACCATCCCTGTGTGCAGACAATCACAGAGGCTTGAAAAATAGAAACAACTGCCTAATTAATATTAATTAGGCAGGCCTTTTTGCAACCCTCTGCAAATCAGTATTCGTGAGCTGACCTGCTGGCACATAGCCCAGTTTGCAAAACGTCAGAGCATAATTTTCAAAAATGTTTTGAGAATGTAATCTTTGTGCATCAGACCCAAAGTCCCTAACATTTCTAAAGTGCTCTGTATTTCAGGCAGCTAATGATTATGGTTATGAAATCTTACCTGGACCGTCATTTTCAAATAGTATATAGTACTTTTCTACTCTCGTTTTTCCATCCTTCTTCTCACATGTATATTTGCATCAATATTTTATTACTGAAAATCTTCCAAAACGTTCACAATTGCAGGACGTAGCCAATCAAGGGAATCAAATTATACAGGCTTGTACAGCAAGGATGCTGCTCAATTACAGTTTTAGTTCTGACGTCAGTCAACCTTAGTTTCTGGATAGACTTTAGGACCTCAATTCTTCAAACAAGCATTGGCAGTGCCAACAAGTCTGGCTCTAACGGAATGTTGTATTTTAGTGGGAAGCATTACTATTAAGTATCAAGAAAATAGAGATGTAGTTTGTGGAAGCAAAGAAATGTAGAATAATATTTGTGTAAAATAAAAGGTCAGGTGACAATTGTACTGTCAAAGCAGACCTAAAAATCCACATAGATCAATGGCTGTCGTCCTCCCAGCTGTGCTGCTGCCAGAGAAAAATATAAATGATCCAGTTATCTAAGACACTTTAAAAGCATTCCAATGTAACGTGTGTACAAAAGGATCAAAGCTGTTTGGAGGCCAATCACATTTTTCGTGTAAGCACAAAATATCTGTGCAATCAAACCATCTCCTGGCCTCAACAAGTGGGCGAAGTAAAAACCCCTCTCTTGTGATGCTCACATAATTGTCTGGCGACAGCTGCGCTATCATGCTGGACCGTAAAACATGCAAAAAGAAGAGAGTGCACTTTGGGTCATCTCCTTCCTGCCATTAACTTTCACATGATCTTCATGCTTCGTCATTGGATGGATGGTCCATCAAGACCATGTCATTTCGTGGCTGGATCCGGTGTTCTTTTAGGTGGAGTGATGGGGTATTAAGTAATATTTTTTACAGACTGCAGATTAAAGGCAAAGGCCCTGATTTATGCTTTTTGTTGCAAAACTGCACTAATGCAGTTTTGCACCAAAAAGTTTAGCACCGGCTTGCACCATTTCTGTGCACCAGCCGGGCACCATATTTATGGAATGGTGCAAACTGGTGCAAAGAGTAGGCTAGCGTAAAAAAATGACGTTAGTCAGGTGGGGCTGGCGGTATGGAAGAAGGGGGTTTTGTACCAAAAAATGACATTAGGCGGGTTACAGTAAAAAAAATGACTCTAACCTGCTTAGAGTCATTTTCTGATGCAAAACCATCCATACCACATGACTCCAGTCTTAGAAAAGTTAGCTTGAGTTGGTTTCGCACCAAGTTTGCGTAAAAAAAAAAAATTACGCAAATTCGGCACAAAACACGTGTTTTCTTGCTTCAATGGAAAGATTTTAAATTCTAGTGTACATCTGTTTTGTATAGGAAGATAGTGCTGTCTGCATGCCTTTACCGGTCATAAAGAAACAATGTTAATCACTAATTGTCCTTCCACGTTCATTTGTTTTACTTTGCTGACATGATGCCCTGTTGTTGGTGCTACCTATTTCTTTGGTCACCAGTTGAAGATGTATGCACACATATGCTTACTTAAAGATGCAAGAAAAATACTGCCACTTTGTGTATGTTCCACTGTTAATGCCATTTGACAAATGAAGGACTTTTGCACACGCGGGCTTACACACACACCTGTATATTTTCTATGTTCTACTGCTGCTGCTACCTTCGTATAAAAAACCAACACAATTGTATTATTAACACAAACTACTAAATGCTAATTTCTAACAACACCCCTGTTTTTGCAATTTCCTTTGCACTCACAACATGCACTTTCAATAAGACTAAGCCGATTTAAAATGATCCAACAGTGTCTACTTAAATTGTTTTTGCACAAACAATATTCTCACAGAAACCCCCCCGTCTTTTGGAATGAATTTTTCTTCTCAGTAAGTCACACACACATTTGTATGGCAAATTATATCTCAGTGTATGTAAAATAAAACACGCTCTTCCATATCAGCTCTACCTATAACATATTAACAATTGCTAAAAACAAAATAAATTGCTAGCCAAACCTATGAGCTTTTAATTTATTTTATTTACTTTGTGATATATCAGATACTACGATGTCTCCTGTGCCCTCTGTAGTTATTGCCCCAAAATTAAGGGCGTCCCTATTCAGGGCCGGCTTTAGCGCTGGTGGCGCCCGGTCAACAGTTTCTGGCGCTCCCCCCATGACTTCCTGCTCCACAAATTCCTTCACCTCCACTCTCCAACAGTGCCCCTCACCTCTCCATACCCCCTCTCTGACATATATTTCATTTTTTTGAAGCGCTACTCATAGTTCACTCCTACAGTTTTGTGATCTGCATTGTACATGTTCTTTGCAGCAGGCACATTATCCCTCTGAGCTACTTTACAGTGACTAAAAACTGTCCATAGAAAAAATTCGAATCTCCTACTAGCAGTACCATTAATAACTAGAGTTACCTTGACATTTGATGTTGCCTGAAAACTGCTGGACGCACATGGAAGTTCACATGCTTTTAAACCCATAAGTTGTTTTTAAACACAGCGCCCCCCAACAAAGTCAGCGCCAAGTGCAACTGCACCAGTTTCACCGCCCTAAAGTCGTCCCTGTCCCTGTTCACCTATGTTCTTGGGCATGCAATGTACATAATGTAGGAGGCTGGCCTGGCTAATAGTGGGTACCTGATGGTACTTACACCTTGTGCCAGGTCCAGGTATCCCTTATTGGTAGATTAGTAGTGTTCTAGCAGCTTAGGCTGATAGAGGTAGCTATAGCAGAGCAGCTTAGGCAGAACTAGGAGACATACAAAGCTCCTACTATACCACTTATATCATATAGCACTATATCATAAGAATCACAAATACTCAGAGTTACTAAAAATAAAGGTACTTTATTTTAGTGACAATATGCCAAAAGTATCTCAGATGATATACTCCCTTAGGAGGTAAGTAATATACACAAAATATACACACAAACCAAAATCAGGTAAGTAAACAGTTAGAAAAGTAGTGCAAACACTGTAGAACACAATAGAATGCAATAGGAGACAATAGGCCTAGGGGCAACACAAACCATATACTCCAAAAGTGGAATGCGAACCACGAAAGGACCCCAGGCCAAGTGTAGTGTGTAGAAGGTCACTGGGAGTGTAAGAAAACACTAATGGTGTCCAAGATACCTCACCCCAAGACCCTGAAAAGTAGGAGTAAAGTTACCCTACTAGCCCAGAAAGAGAGTAAAGTCGAGATAGGGGATTCTGCAAAGGCAACAACTGACTGCAAAGTACTGAAGACGGATTCTTGGACCTGAGGACCTGTAAAGGAAGGGGATCAAGTCCAAGAGTCAAGCAAGTGTCCAGGAGGGGCAGGAGCCCACTAAACCGCAGATGAAGGTGCAAAAGGGCTGCCTCCGGGTGGAATAAGCCAAAGATTCTGCAACAACGGAAGGTGCCAGGAATTTCTCCTTTGGTCAGAAGATGTCCCACGGCGTGCTGGAAGATGCAGAGTTGTTTCCACGCAGAAAGACCGCAAACAAACCTTGCTAGCTGCAAGAGTCACAGTTAAAGATTATGGGTGCTGCCAGGGCCCAGGAAGAACCAGGAAGTCACTCCTTGGGGGATGAGACAGAGGGGGCACTCAGCAATACAGAGAGCCCATGCAAAAGCAGGCAGCACCCTCAGAAGCACTTGAACAGGTGTTCAAGAAATCTGAGCACGGCGGTCACCTCAACACAACAAAAGAGGGTCCCACGAAGCCGGAGGTCAACTCAGCGAGTACGGCAATGCAGGACAGAGTGCTGGGTACCTGGGCTGTGCTGTGCAGAAGGAAGTCTTGTAAAAGTGCACAGAAGACCTAGCAGCTGCAGATCACGCAGTACACAGGATTACTGTCTAGCGTGGGAGGAGGCAAGGACGTACCTTCACCAAATTAGGACCGAAGGACCACTGGACCACTGGACTGTCGGGGTCACTTGGATCTAGCTCCTGTGCTCCAGGGACCACACTCGTCAAAATGAGAGGGGACCCAGAGGACCGGTGATGCAGAAGTTTGGTGCCTGCGCTAGCAGGAGGAAGATTTCGTTGACCCACAGGAGATTTCTTCTTGGCTTCCAGTGCACGGTTAAGGCAGACAGCCCCTAGAGCATGCACCACCAGGAAACAGTCGAGAAAGCCGGCAGGATTTGGCACTACAATGTTGCTGGTAGTCTTCTTGCTACTTTGTTGCGGTTTTGCAGGCGTCCTGGAGCAGTCAGCGTTCAATCCTTGGCAGAAGTCGAAGAGAGAAGTGCAGAGGAACTCTGGTAAGCTCTTGCATTCATTATCTGAATAGAAACCCACAGGAGAGACCCTAAATAGCGCTCAGAGGAGGATTGGCTACCTAACCAGGTAAGAGCCTATCAGGAGGGGTCTCTGACGTCACCTGCTGGCACTAGCCACTCAGAGGTCCCTATTGTGCCCTCACACCTCTGCATTCAAGATGGCAGAGGTCGGGGACACAAAGGAGGAGCTTTGGGCACCACCCCTGGGGTGGTGATGGACCGGGGAGTGGTCACTCCCCTTTGTCCAGTTTCACGCCAGAGCAGGGGCTGGGGGCTCCCTGAACCTGTGTAGACTGGTTTATGCTGGGAGGGCACCATCTGCGCCCTTCAAAGCATTCCCAGAGGCCAGGAGAGGCTACTCCTCTCAGGCCCTTAACACCTATTTCCAAAGGGAGAGGGTGTAACACCCTCTCTCAAGGGAAATCCTTTGTCCTGCCCTCCTGGGACTCGGCTGCCCAGATCTCGGGAGGGCCGAAACCTGTCTGAAGGCTGGCAGCACCGGTAGCTGTAGAGAAAACCCCAGAGAGCTAGTCTGGCAGTACCCGGCGTCCATGCTGGAGCCCCGGGGATGCATGGGATTGGAACCCCAATACCAGATTTGGCTTGGGGGGACAATTCCATCATCTTAGACATGTTACATGGCCATGTTCAGAGTTGCCATTGTGAAGCTACACATAGGTATTGACCTATATGTAGTTCACACATGTAATGGTGTCCCCGCACTCACAAAGTCCGGGGAAATTGCCCTGAACAATGTGGGGGCACCTTGGCTAGTGCCAGGGTGCCCTCACATTTAGTAGCTTTGCAACTAACCTCCACTAAGTGAGGGTTAGACATATAGGTGACTTATTAGTTACTTAAGTGCAGTGTAAAATGGCTGTGAAATTACGTGGACATTATTTCACTCAGGCTGCAGTGGTAGTCCTGTGTAAGAATTGTCTGAGCTCCCTATGGGTGGCAAAAGAAATGCTGCAGCCCATAGGGATCTCCTGGAACCCCAATGACCTGGGTACCTAGGTACCATATACTTAGGAATTATAAGAGTGTGTCAGAATTGGTGAAAATGGTCACTAGCATGCAGTGACAATTTTAAAAGCAGAAAGCATAAACACTGAGGTTCTGGTTAGCAGAGCCTCAGTGATACAGTTAGGCACCACACAGGGAACACATATAGGCCACAAACTATGAGCACTGGGGTCCTGGCTAGCAGGGTCCCAATGAGACAGTAAAAACACCCTGACATATACTCACAAACAGGCCGAAAGTGGGGGTAACAAGACTATAAAGAGGCTACCTTCCTACACATAATCATACGGAATTCCCTAATAAGAGTTTTGTTTTGATTCACTTTTCTACAACAACATTTTTACAGCAAGTCTGAAATCTCAACACATTTCCTTTAATCCTTTTCCTTTAGGGACCTTGAGGGGTGCGGGTTATTGAGCTCATCTATGTCTATTTTGCTTCTTTTCAATCCATGCTTGGCTTCTTTTTAATGTATTCATCATTTGCCACTTGTATCCAGCACAACTGTTCATTGATTCATTTCAATTGAAAAGTCCCTTTGTATAGAGAGGGTGACAAATCTGGGCAGCTTCCGGCCAGGATCCTGAGACGTGAGGCAGACTTAAACCCATTCTGAACATCAGGGATGCGCAAGGGCAGTTGCAGACTCAGCGCGGTGACATTTTGACAGCCCTGCGGGATCCTTTTAAGGTGGTTTATCGGAGGAAGAAATCAATGGTTATCTGACTAGAATTGGGCTGCTCCAGTTACACCCAGACCTCGCACAGGAAATGGAGATGGGCCTCTCCATAGAGGAGCTGACTGAGGCCCTGAAGGCCCTCAGCAGATCCAAAGCCCCAGGCGGGGACGGGTTCCCATTAGAGGTTTATCAGGCCTACTCTGCTTGTCTTAAAGAAAAGCTCCTGGAGATTTTTATAGAGGGGAAGGGTGAAGGAATCCTTCCGCCAACCATGAGAAAGGGTATAACCTGCCTCATGCTGAAACCAGGGGGGGCCTTCCTCCTACAGGCCCCTCACTATCCTTAATACCGATCTTAAGGTCCTCTGCAAAATAATAGCGACCAGAGAGTGATTCAGGACCTGGCACACAAGGACCAGTGCGGCTTTGTGCCGGTCTGCAGTGCTACTTTTAATCTCGTAGATTAACTCACGTGTTACATGGTGCCTTGGGCAGCAAAAGCGACCTAGCTCTAGTCTCCCTTGACCTGGAAAAGGCATTTGATAAGGTAAAGTGGGGATACCTTTTGGCCATATTGCATGGCAAGGCATTTGCTCCCAGTTTCTGTGCTTGGATGCAGCTCCTATATACTCAGCCCAACATACATATCAGAGTGGGAAGCGAGATTCCTAAAGTGTGGATGGCGGGCAGGGGTACTCGACAGGGGTGCCCCCTTTCACTCTTGCTTTTTGCACTGGCAATTGAGCCCTTGGCATGGCTGCTGCACAAGGAAATGACCCCCTGGGGGATTAAGATGGGAGACTACACACATGTGATCTCACTGTACACAGACAATGCATTGGTGTATGTACACGCCCCTAAAGAGTTGGTTCCTCTCATGTTCATCTTGATGAGTGCCTTTGGTGAGGTTTCTGACTTGAGGGTTAACATCCACAAGTCACTGTTGTCCCCTTCGGAAACCATGAGTGGGTGGCAACTACATCTGTTACCAGAGGTAGGTCTTCGCTGGGAACTGGAGGGGTTCAGGTACCTGGGGATTTGTGTCACGAATACAGAGGCTAAACACCAGAGCAAGTCCTTTAAGGACTGGAAAATCCATACAATTCTGGAACAGGCTTCCCATGTCTATAATAGGCAGGGCTGCCATAGTGAAAATGGTGTTTCTGCCACACTGCTTGTACGTGATCCAGAATTCCCTGTTTCCATCAGGGAATCAATTCTTCAGCAGAGTGGGCAGACTTCTAGTAACTCTCCTATGAGTGGTCAAGCACAGCAGGATGGCTTTGGCACTTGGAAGTGGCCTGATTGGCGGTACCAGACTTAAAAAATATACTACTTTGAGGCACATCTGCAGCACGCAGCAAAGTGGTTGACAGGCTCTGATGACTGAAGAAGTGTCTGATCAGGACCCAAATGGGAAGAGACACCTTGCACTGGCTGCTGTTGTGAGGGGATGAATCAGACCAGCCAATTCCCTATGTGCCCAAGCACACAGCGCTGGCTTGGATGAAGGTGGTTTGCACAACCCTGATTAGAGCTCTCTTCAGTAGAGGACTACAGTTGTGGTATCTAGCTCCCTTTTTGGGGCACAGAAGATGATATGTCAGTGGAGCAGTGTAGGGATGGAGGGTGTCAGACTGCGGGAGATATTTTTTCAGGGGAGACCTTTATATCCTTTCAGGAGGCCAGAGACATATTTGAGGTAGGTCCGGCTCACTTTTTACAATATACTAAGCTGGAGAGTGTTGCGAAGGAGGAATGGAGCAGGATTCTGGAGATGCGCCGCACCTCTGGGGTTCTGGATGGCCTGATTGTTTGGGGGAATGGGCATTACCCTATCACACTTTTCTATAAAAGCCTTCGGGGAGACATGCACCACAAATAGTTTGCTACATGTGTGGCCTGGGAGAGGGAACTGCGAGAGCCAATCTCAGACACTGATTGGGGGATATTGGCCCCTTGCATGTGGCGTCCTGTAACCAGAGACTCAAATTGCTGTATTTTCACTTTTTACATCGCACATACCAATTCCGTATACTCATCAAGATAGACCTCACTCGAGGTGCCAAGTGCACACACTGTGGTAATGTCGGGCCACCTTTTTACACTTGGCTTAGGAGTGCATTAAGATTCAGGACTTTAGGGAACAAGTGGTACTATTTATTGAGACTCCCACTGGGATACAAGTCCCCTTGACACCGCTGGCTTGCCTATTGGTACTGGTGGTGCAGCCTAAAGGCTGAAAGATACTCTACAAACTTTTACAGATGGCCCCCCTTTTAGCAAAACACTGGGTGGCAATCAGATGGTTTGGCACTACTGCACCCTCGGTGGACCACTGGAGGGGAGACCTACTGGAATGGGGGAGGTCGAGAACCAGCAAGTTACATAGACCTTTTGTGGGGACAGAAAAGTCCCTCATATGGTGATGGACATGTCCCTTCGCCTTGAGTGCCCCAGCTGCAAAGATGCCTGGATCTCTGGTACTAATTGTTGTTGTGATGGGTGAACACGGATCACACTCGTGGGCCATGACATAGACCTGTCTCATGGATTGCGGTCTTGTTGGATCGGGAGGTGCGTCCGAAGTGCTATCTTCATAGTGGTGAAAGGCTACTGTCTTTGTCAGGAGTTAAGTAACATAAGCGTTGTGGTGGCAGCATACAGTCTAGTGACCAGAAAAAGTGAACAGGCGTTTTACCTGTCTCACTGGAGTGAGGCCTAAAGGCTTTACTCCTGTAAAGGTTTGCTGCAGTGTGCTTAATTCACCCTTGGTCTGCATCAAGCTAATATGTAGCTCTTTACAGTGCATGTGAATCGTATGCATCAGCTGGGGATATGTGTGCCTCTTAATGTTACAATACATATAAGATTCTTGGTTTCATTTTGCGAGGCGCAGTACAGACAGGAGGATCAGGTGGAGGCAAAAGAATCTCTCAAACAGATTTGTGGACGGCTGCCTTTTTGTGAGCTGGGTGGGACACACAGTGGAGGAAGGAGAGCTAGGCTCTTCAGTGCACTTCAAAGGGTGCTCTTTGACTCAGAGAGAGGTCACTGGAAAGGGACCGAGGCACATCTCAGGAAGGAAAGAATCATATAGAGTGCGGCTGGTACCCTCAGGTAACCTTTTGATGAACATAGCACTGTTGCTGACATCCACACTATCAATGTTACTGACCACTATTCACTCCCATGGTCTGTGTTGTGGGCTACCAGATTTGGAGTTACTCCTTCTGTAATGATCTGCTTTTCTAGAAGAAGGGCGAGTCAAAGGAGAGGGCACTTAAAAAGGAAGCAGATCGCCAACACAAACTTCAGACACTCAGACCCTAAATTACGTTTGGTGTGTGAAAATGGACTATAAGAAGGGAAGTTCGAGGCTCCTAAAGTTGTCAACTATCAAGCATCCAGTTGGACAGAGTGAGGAGGTGAAGCTCTGCAAGAATTTCCAGAGCCTGCTCATTTCCCAAGACCTGTGTGCCTGTGAACAAGAGGAGAGGACTGAAGGGAACGATCCTGGTGAGTAGGTCTCTGTAGCAAGGTGTGAGGAGATGGCTGTTGCACCGATCAGGCCGTAGCCCATATAAAGAGTCAGCCATCCCATATTCGGAGGAAAGTAAGGGACCCTATATGGCAGGTGGGGCTGCTGTGGAGATTACTGCTGTGTTGATCAGATTATAGCCCATGTGCAGAAGAAAGTCAGCAACCCTGTATGCCAGGTGGGGCCACCATGAAGGTTACTGAGGTGCCGATCAAACTGTTGTCAATGTGCAGAATATGATCAGTGATCCCATATGCCAGGTAAGGCCACGGCAAACGCAAAGGATCATAGCTCAGTCCAAGCTGTCGTCATGATGAGGAGAGGCTGCTGTGGTGACCCTTGCCGGCATGAACTCAGAGTGAGTATTGGAATCGTACCAACCCCCACCAATTGTGGGAAGGATCAGAGGAACTTACTGACACACCAGGGGAAGTGCCCTGGATGACCAGCTGCATCCCCGGCCAAGCCGGGAGTGCTACTCACCCACAATAGGCACTATTGCTCTTTGCAGAGACTCTGGTCGTACCATCTTCAAGGGAGAGGATAAGACTGATCCCTGGACCAGAAGGCCCTGGGGTAGCTTGATCTTTAACTCAGCACTTCTGGCACTGTAAAATGTTTGACTGTAATCAGAGTCTAAGTGAGACTCCTCAGACTACGAGTCTAGTCTAAACAGAATGCTCCCTTTAGTAAATGGGGAATAACCACTATTGTCATAGTTTGGACTCTTGCTCTTGGCAAGACTGCTGGTTTAAGGAAGACAGTACTTATGTCTGTAAGCGACTATGCCTATCCTACAACAAGTCGCAGCTGTCGTCCCAACCCTTCCGGCTCACTAGCAGCACCTCACTAAAAACCCAAACAGTAAAAGGTGATTTGTGGCACCCTTTACGCATGGACTCGAGAGTATGACATCTCAGGGAGTGTCGTGGTTAAACGGAGATTACCCCTTTCTCACAGATATATCATGTCTCATCCAAACACACGAAGATGCAGTAAAGTTTCAATAGTTTTTATTTAACACAACTGCTATCTGCGATAAGTTGCATGGGCTGCAATGATTAGGATAATGAACAGTGCAAGAAACAGAATTGTAAAGACAAGAGTCATTATTACAAAGACCCCCACCATCTTGCAATAACATGAAAAGACATAAAGTGTGTAATATGTCCTAATACCCTATCATGATAGGCCTAACTTCCTACCTAAAGGAGAGCTGGGCTTGTTAAACATAATCTGCCAATGCCATGTCCATGAGAGGAGCCCCCAACCCTCGTTACCTTGGAATGAGGTCTCTATCTCAGACTCCGCAGGGACACGAAGACTGAGTCAGCGTCAAGACGACGTGCAGCATCGATATCAACAATGGTGGTGATGCCCTCTGGTCGGAATCCCTCTGATTATCTGTCTAAAGTGTGATGTATTTATACAGATCTACTTGGACCCCTGACGTAGGTGTGTTCCCAAACAATAGATAACAGGCATGCTTGGGGCGGCAATTAATATAAACAATTCCCTCGAAAGCATGGAGAGGGAAAGTCCCTAAGTGTGAACACCTACAGTTTGTTTGTCTTTGTCACTTGATCTTGACGCCTTAACGCAGTGGCACTGATAATGCAAATCATAACAAGTGGCCTAACTATATACAAGGCAGCCATCATAGAAGAATTAAATAATTAAATGGGCTAAGACAGAGCAAACTAAGTAGGTTAAAAGTCACTAGGTGACGGAGGCACGAGTCTGCAAGCCAAAGGCTAAGCTAACTCCTGTTATCCCATTAAAACAAACTAGTATTCACTACACTATCACTAGTGAGAGGAAAGTGGAACTCAAGGACCTGCGTATTTAATACTAGAGCCCTAAGGAGGCTGTGTGTATTGTTTGTGTTTGTTGAATTTCACTTTGTGTTTGTAGATAAATATGACTTTTGTCAGAAAAGTATCTGCTATGTAGAACAGCGTAGGCATTATGTTATTATGTTATTCTGATAAAATCAGTAATGCTCTTCAATGTGGTTAAAGAACACTCTAACCCTGGCAAAACATCCCCGCACCCTCCCTTTCTCTGATTCAATGCGAGGAGCTGGCCCATTTTTTTATCAGAAAGGAGGCAGATATCCATCTTCATCTGTGCAAGGACCATAAGGGTGGAGTGCAAGCTGCTGACTCCAGAGTATACAGCTGCACTTGGAATTCTACCCAAGAAGGGCACAATGACACCTTGCACATGCCTGGTCTAACCTCAAAGATGAAGCTGTGGTCTCTTCTGGATGTTTCTACCTTTTCGGTTATCAAATAAGACTCTGCGCTGGGTCCCCTACCTACTACCAAGCTCGGCCCTCTAGACCCAAAATTATTACTGGTGGTGGTGAATCTCCTTAACGCCTTTTCACGGGATGGCTGTGTCACACAAAGCTGGAAGCATGTCATGGTTCTTCTGCTCCTAAAAATGTTGATCCGACCAATCGATTGAGTTTTTGACCAATTTCTTTATTACCCAGTTTCTCTAAAATCTTGGGGAAACATGTTAGGCTGCTGCTTATATCTTTCTTGGAAGCCCACAACGTTTTACATCCTTCACAGCTGGGCTTGAGGGCCAGGCAAAACCCTGAATCTGCCCTCATAAGAGTCACTGAACATCTTGATGACTTATGGATGAGGGCGGAACAGCCACGCTTATTATCGTAGACCTTAGTGCTACCTTTGACAGTGAGAAATTACACTTCACTACTTGCATTATGTAAAAGGCCTCAAGACCTGGCTGTTTTGAGCTGTCAAAACTGGACATTCCTATCTTTGCTCAGCACCAGGAAACCCTTTTTAGGGGGCTGTGTGCTTTATAAGACTAAGGGGGTCATTACGACCCTGGCGATTGGTGGTATAGTGGAGGTATTACCGCCAACAGGCTGGCGGTACCTACCTCCACTATACTGACATTGGCGGTTTGGCCAAAGCCATGGCATTATGACTCCGCCCACTGCCATGGTTTCAGTGGTTTCTGTACCACCATGACTTCCTTCCCTGGCACTGATAGGGGTCTCCCCTGCCCCCCTCCCCCTCCCCAGAGCACTCTCCCACCACCCCCTCCCTCTACCGACCCCCCGCACATTTACACACATACATACACACCCATACACACACACATACACACATTCACCCATGCATTCATACATTCATACACACAGCAACACTCACGAACATACATCCAGGCACACATGCAATCTCACGACACAACATGTATGTACACTCACACCCACTCATGCACACACGCATTACACACACATGCATGTATTCAAACACAGTTACACCCCCCTACACATGCACACAACACCCCCATCCCCTCTCCTGTCGGAGAACCCGACTTACCTGCTTGCAGGGGGTCCTCCGGCAGGAGACGGTACGCGGCGCTGCCAGCAGCAGCATCCACCAGAAAAACACCGCCAGACTGTATCATGGAACATGGTTTTGCTGGTGTGGCACTGCTGTTTGCAGCAGCGCCACCTTACTGCCGTCCGCCGCCATGAATGTAGACGAAATTCCACCAGCCTTCAGGCGGAATTCCATCTACGGTCATAATGCCATGGAGGGTCGGTAGCCACGGCGACGGTATGTTGGGGGCTGTCGCCATGGTGGTATGCGGCATCTGCCACCAAGGTCCTAATGAGGGCCTATATACTAATAATTATAATAACTGGAAATCTTTTATTGCTGCTATTGAACTGACTTTAAATTGTGAACCTCCCCGCCCAGAAGCCCTGGACTGTGTGACCCATGCTATCACTGAGAGTCAAATGCGGAAGGGATACTTGGGCTGGTTGCTCTTGACCCATAGTAGGTCGGCCATGGGACATCAGGAGTAAAAGTTCTCAGCCCCCAAGTTTGGGCCCAATAGATCCTGCTTGCCGTGCGCCCCTTTGAAATGGGTCTTGACTACAGTATTGTGCGTATGAATTCCTATCACTGATTTAACAGCATTAATTAATAGTTTCAATTCAAAAGGTTTTTTCTTTCATTTAATATATTTACCTGCATAAGTGGGTTCGACTTATTCCAAATCAATGACCAAAACATGGCACCGAGAGGCTTTTGCTTTTGCATGCTTAAAGGGGACCTAGAGATGTACAGAAGCCCACATTCAATAGCACGGGCCGTGGACTCCTAACAAGTCTTTGGACCCCAGCTCTTCAATTATTCAGGGACATGATGCTAAGGTACAGTTTTTCGTGAGCATGCTTGCTTCCCGAGCAACTGATTACCTTTTTCCACAGACGTAGAGTCAAACAAATACCTGCCACACCTGCAGTTACCAGGTAGACAGGTTGCCACCTGCTTTCTTCTCATCATTTCTCACATTGAGTAAATGATGTGCTAATGCAACCCCTGCATGGACAGTGTACATACAGAACAGGATATCAGTAATGCAGATAAGTGCCAGCAGCTGTGTAAGCTTCCTTACACATGGAGGCTCCTCTAGCAGGACACATCAACCTTTTTGGTGATGGATGTAGCATTCATTTAAAACTTTCCTTGGAAGGCACATTATAGACAGATTCAGCCTAACCAATTTTTCATGTTGGTTTTAAGGGCCAGATGTAGCAAACCATTAGCGAGTCGCAAACGGCGAAAATCGCCGTTTGCGAGTCGCAAACATGTGTTTGCTATGCAGAAATGCATTTTGCGAGTCGGAACCGACTCGCAAAATGCATTTCCGACTCCCAAATAGGAAGGGGTGTTCCCTTCCTATTTGCGACTCGCAGTGGTATGCAATTCCATTTCGCAATGGAGTCGCAGTTACCATCCACTTGAAGTGGATGGTAACCCACTCGCAAACTGGAAGGGGTCCCCATGGGACACCTTCCCCTTTGTGAGTGGACCCAAATATATTTTTTCAGAGCAGGAAGTGGTCCAAGGGACCACTACCTGCCCTGAAAAAATACCGAAACTAAAAGTTTCGTTTTTTTTTCTAAGTGCAGCTCGTTTTCCTTTAAGAAAAACGGGCCACACTCGGAAAAAAAAACTGCGTTATTTAAAAGCAGTCACGGACATGGAGGTCTGCTGTTCCCAGCAGGCCTCCATCCCCGTGAGTGCCCATAGTCGCTATGGGAGTGCAAATTGCGACCCACCTCATTAATATTAGTGAGGTGGGTCTTTGCGACCCCATAGCGACTCGCAGAAGGTGTCTGAGACACGTTTCTGCATTAGGTTTTGCGACTCGGAAATTGCGAGTCGCTCGGAGTCGCAATTTCCGAGTTGCAAAACCTATTGTTGCTACATCTGGCCCTAAGTGTGATGTTTTTAAAATCCTTTTATCATTTGCTGTGGCCCTATTTATCTTAAGCAATGAAAATATTGCTTTTTGTTTTTACATTTCTGTTTATTTTCTAATTGCTCACTTGATTTTGTTTAGGATTGACAGAACTATTGTTACAATTCCTTTAAAATATATATATATATATATATATATATATATAGAGAGAGAGAGAGAGAGAGAGAGAGTGGGACTTGGCTCCATCCCAGAGGGGTATAACTCGCTCACCTTCTGGCATTGGTTGTTTTATGTATTATTTCACCCCATGAAGTGCTTCTTTTGCAATTAACTTTAGACTCTTTAATGTCTTAAAAGTATAATGAATCATCACACATTAAATTATTTATCTCAAGCATGCATTATAAACAAAGTAAGTCGTTCATGTTATGTTTTTTCACAGCAGTAGACTTATTAAAAGTTTTTGTCAGATCGTGTATACAAAGCTGACTTTAACTTGCTGCCCTATTGTAATGTCTCTTTTCAGATCAGAACAACCTGGCGTCCTGGCCCCAAATTTTCACTGAAGTCTCAAACAGTCAACCTCAAAGTTATTAGTGGTCATTTTGGGGTCTGGGCGATATCCTACCAAAAAAATCACAGCTCAATTTAAAGAAATTATTACCACAGTCCATGGCACAGTTTATTGGGTAAAAGTCAATAAATAGCGTTACCTCTTTACCCTTGGCATATTTTGGACTTTGGTTTTGAGAATTTGGTCATTCTACATTCAGATTCCATAAGAACTCAGATGCCTCTTCTACTGTCATAGAGTTCTTTACAGATATGACTTATGCAGCAATTCGCTGCAATGCAATCCTTCTAGATTGCTAGCTTGATTTCAGAGTTATGTAAAATACCCTTTTACGCTATTTTGTAATAACTTCACTGCTTTATCATTCCTGAAGGGGTAATAAGTGGCAATTAGTCCCTTCCAAGATGGCGGCTGCTATGTTCACCCAGTCTTCTGGGACGCCATTTTTATTCATATAGACTGGAGATGCCAGTTTCCACTGGTGTCTGGTGTGCTGGGACAGTAATTCGGAGCACAGCACTGCTATTATTATTTTTTACGTTTACTTATTTTCTGAGGAAGAACAACTGCATACTATCAGCCATACTGTCATACAAAGATTGATTTGCAATAAGTGCGCGTCTATAATAACAGACTAGAGATGTAAAAGACAAACGGTCTAGTGGGTCGGTAAATAGAGGTTTACGCATGGGTCAGAATTACGAGTTTGATTGTATTTAACGCATCCAATAATTATCTCATGCATTAAATACCTCAGACTTTATTAAATGTTTGCAGGTCAAACCTCCCAAAATTGAACAAGGAGAAGCAAACTGTATTTACAGTATCATGCATATTTACATGCATGAAACACCAAAATCCTCATGTTATTCTCCACAAACTCATAATAGGTGCTATTTATCACACCCTATAAATAACCCATGTGGTTTCGTTATTTACCAGGTGCAACAAATAGCACCTCACCTCGCCAATGACCAGAAACAGACATTTTAAACCTTTTAAGCAAATTGATTTAGGTTCTGAAAATTCCCAGTTCTCTCTACATTTCTTGATTTTCCTGATGTGCACTGTTAGAAATGGGGTCTCTTTTTCGCAGAGGTATACATCTTTGTCCAAGTAGGGACCACAAACCTAGTCAGTGTAAATCACACACAGTCCACACTCTGTTAGCTTGGCACTGAGCAGTCAGGCTTAATTTAGAAGGCAATGTGTAAAGTATTTGTGCAGTAAATCATACAGTAACACCCTGAAAACACCCCCAAAAATAAACCACACATGTTTAGAAAAATAGATAATATTTATCTCAATAAAATAAGGTCTAAATGACAAAGATTCAATAAGCGCAAGTTGAAATATCACTTTTACAAGCTTTAAAAGAGTCTTAGGGCCAGATGTAGCAAGCATTTTACATGGTGCAAACTGCGAAAATCGCAGTTTGCGCCATGCAAAATGCCCATCGCGATGCTCATTCGCATTTTGCGAGTCGGTTCCGACTCGCAAAATGTGAATACGACTCACAAATAGGAAGGGGTGTCCCCTTCCTATTTGCGACTCGCACCGCAATTCCAAATTGCGTTGTGACCGCGGTCGCAAAGCAATTCGCAGTTACCACCAGTGTCACACTGGTGGTAACCCATTCGCAAAAAGGAAGGGGTCCCCATGGGACCCCTTCCCCTTTATGAATGTTGCCAAAAAGGTTTTTTCAGAGCAGGCAGTGGCCCAATGGACCACTGCCTACTCTGAAAAAATGTAACCAAATGGTTTCGTTATTTTTTTTTATTTGCAGCTCGTTTTCCTTTAAGGAAAACGGGCTGCAAAATAAAAAAAAACAAAAAAAATTCTTTATTTAAAAAGCAGTCACAGACATGGAGGTCTGCTGTCTTCAGCAGGCCACCATCCCTGTGAGTGCAGGGACTTGCTATGGGGTCGCAAAATGCGACCCACCGCATTAATATTAATGAGGTGGGTCTTTGCGACCCCATATGGAATTGCAGACGGTGTCTGAGACACCGTTCTGCATCCGATTTTGCGAATCGGAAATTGCGAGTCGCACCGACTCGCAATTTCCGATTCGCAAAATCGGAACTTGCTACATCTGGCCCTAAATCCCTAGAAATCAACAGTTGTTTCCTTGTTACACACAGTACCTGGTATGCGTCAAAAATAAAGACGCGCAGAGGAGGAGATTCGTGGAAAAATAAGATGTGCGCCAGATTTTCCCATGGTGCACAGCCTCGTTGCTTTCCACGCTAAAAGGGGTTTGCATTGTTTTTCGGCACGCTGTCTTGGTTCCTCAATGCGATGCGGGGTATTTGGACACCCAGGGACAATGCAGGGAAAAATCCTTGAGGCACTGGAAGAAGGGACGGATGCTGCGTCGATCCAGTAGATGATGCATCAAGTTTTCCATCGCAACGCAGGCGCTGGATCAAATTTCCACTCTGGAAGTCGGGTTGCATCGTTCCGGTCTGCTATTTCCCAGTCGCAATGCAGGATTTGCGTCGATTCCGGCAGGCGATTCTTCGATTTTCATTGCACAAGGAGTTTCCTGAAGAGATTAAGGCCCTCATTACAACCCTGGCGGTCGGTGTTAAAGCGGCGGTAATACCGCCAACAGGCCGGCGGAAAAAAAATGGAATCACAACCATGGCGGAAACCGCCAGCACAGCCAGCCACGTTAACACTCCGACCACCACGGTGTTAGAAACAAACACCGCGGCGGTTACCGCCAACAGACAGGCGGAACACAATGTACCGCCCACTGTATTACAAGGCACCAATCCGCCAGCTTTTCCAGGGCGGTACCAACGCCAACAAAAGCATGGCGGAAACAGTATTTGGAACGGGAGCCACTCACCTCTCGAGACCCAACGAGGAACCAGGATGCCATGGAGCCCGAACTACAGGTGTTACCAATGTTGGTTTACCTCCTCTTCTACCAGGAACATCAAAGACGTTGGCGACGACCACACTGAGTACTGCACCTAGCACACAGGGGAGGGGGAGGGGGGAGAAAAAAGAGAGTGACACACACACGCAACACGCAACACCCCCACCCTTACCCTCACCACCAACACCATACACACAAATACATGCATCAACATTACATATACATCCCCTAACCCTCTGGAAGAACGCAAGGACCAAATGAAATGATTGTAACAAGTGTAATCATCGAAAATCCTGATAGGGCAACAGGTCTGTAAAAGATCAATATATACAAATATGTACAGCAACTACGCAAGTCCGGATAGTGTTCCATTCATTGTCTGTGGACCAGTGGTCCCAAAATACATGGGCGAAGCCCACACATAATACCTGCCTCAAAACAGAGAGAACACTGCAGGGGCATCAGGTCGAAAAAAAACAGACACCTCAGGGGGAAGAGGAGGGGGGCACCTCAGCCGGATGATGGGACGACACCACTGCTCCACGAGGGGGCTCCATGCCCAATGCTTGCTCCTGGGGAGTCCAATGCCAAGGTATCACAAGTCTCTCAAGTGGGTGGTTTGCCCACTGATTGGTCCTTGGGAGTGCAAAGCCACAGTCTCACAAGTCTCTCAAGTGGGTGGTTTGACCACTGATTGGTCCTGGGGAGTGCAAAGCCACAGTCTCACAAGTCTCTCAAGTGGGTGGTTTGCTCACTGATTGGTCCTGGGGAGTGCAAGGCCACAGTCTATCTAAGGGATGGTTTTCTCCACTGGTTCTGGAGGGGGCTTTGTGCCTAGAGTGCTTCATCCTGCCAAGGACTGGGGTAGTGGATGCAGTTCTCCACCGGTTCTGGAGGGGGCTTTGTGCCCAGAGTGCTTCATCCTGGCAAGGACTGGGGTAGTGGATGCAGTTCTCCACTGGTTCTGGAGGGGGCTTTGTGCCCAGAGTGCTTCATCCTGCCAAGGACTGGGGTAGTGGATGCTGTTCTCCACTGGTTCTGGAGGGGGCTTGGTGCCCAGAGTGCTGCACATGGTGTGTGGCAGTTCCCATTCCCTCACCTGTGTGTCAGAGCCACGAGATTTTCTGGGAACAGGTAGCATGATACTCCATGGAGGCAGAGACACACTCCACCCTGCGGCGACTTGCCTGCCAACTGCTGGTACTGCCAGTGCTGGTTGTGGTGCCTCATGTAATCTGTGCAGGGTCCCGGACGTCTCCTGCAGCCTCGGACGACTGCCCACTGGGGATGATGTTCATGTCGGCTGTGGTGGCACTGTCTGAGCACGTCGCGGGGTAGGTGGCGGTGGTTGTGGCGGTGTCTGCGGCGGAGATGCTGCCAGTGGTGCATGTGTCAGCATCTGTGGAGGGAGACAGCAGGACGTCTCCTGCAGACTCGGACGTCTGCCCACTGGGGGTGATGCTGGGGAATGTAGCAGAGGCAGCAGACGTGGAGGTGGCGGTGCAGGTGGTGGTGCAGGTAGTGGTGGTTGCGGCAGTGGCCACCGCCATCCAGGTTGCTGTTCTGTCTTGCAGAAGGGGTGACACCAGTCCCTCACCCGGAGGCTCCGTGCCCTGGGCTGACTTCCCTTTAGCCTTGTGTCCCTTCCCCACATTGGAAGTCGCTGCTGGGACCTTGGCACTGTCCTCTTTTGTCTTGGAGGAGGCCTTGCTGGGTGGTTTGTGCGGCTTTTCCCTACGGCATGTGGGCCCCTTCTTCACCTGGGCTGGTGGCGGAATAGGTTGATCCTTGGCCTCACTAGGCGGCACACTGTCAGCCCTGATGGGTGCCGTCCGCGATGTTACTGGACTTGCAGGGACCACAGTGCTCGAGGATTTCGTGGCTGAGGGGCTGGGCTGGGATCTGGACATCCTGGCCCTAGGGGAAGGACGGGGGGAGGTGTAGGGAAGAGGTCAATATTAGCGAGGAAAAGTTTTTTAGACACACTGGGACGGGAAGATGGAGGAGGTTCTGGAGTAGAGGAAGAGGTAGTGGTTGTAGGAGGTGTACATCTGTTGAGTTTGAGTTAGGGTGCATGGGCTGGAGGCTGTTGTGAGGTGGATGGCTCTCGAGTGGGTGTGTGCCTGCGTTTGTGTAGTTTGGGAGGAGGGCTCACAGACACACTGGGAGAGGACACAGGGGACTAGTGAATGGTAGTGGAGGTGGTGATTGCATGTGAGCGGTGTGTGGTGATGGGCGTGCTGGTGATGGAGGTAGTGGCTGAGGATGTAGTGCATGCAGGTGTGAGTGAAGACGAGACTGGGAGGGAGGAGGAGGACATGGAGGAGGGGGACACAGTGGAGGCAGTGGATGTTGGTGTGTCTGCATGGGGATGGTGCTTGTGTGCATGCCTGTGGGATGTGTGGTGCTTATGTTTGCCATGTCCACTCTTGTGTGTTGATGAGTGTGCATGCTGGTCTGATGATGTGCTTGAGCTAGGCTGAGGTAGAGGGGATTGGCTCTGGGTAGTGGAAGTTGGAGGGGGGAGGCTGGACACAGGGACAATGGCTGCCATCAGTGCTGAGGCCAGAGCCTGAAATGCTCTCTGTTGGGCTGCCACGCCAGAATGAATGCCCTCCAGGTATGCATTTGTTTGCTGAAAATGCCTCTCAACACCCTGGATGGCATTCACAATGGTTGATTGCCCAACAGTGAGGGATCTCAGGAGGTCAATAGCCTCCTCACTGAGGGCAGCAGGGCTGAATGGGGCAGGGCCTGAGGTGCCTGGGGCGAAGGAGATGCCCACCCTCTTGGGTGAGCAGGCACGGGAAACACACTGAGGGGCTGCTGGGAGGGCGGTGCTGGTAGGGGGGTGGCGGCTTTACCTGTTGATGCGATGGGCAGAGAGGTGCCTGCCACTGCAAGGGAGCTCCCATCAGAGGATGAGTCGCTGTCACCGGTGTCTCCTCCTGTCCCCTTCGTGAAGCTCCCCTCACCCTCCGTCCCACTGGTGCCTTCAGACTCCGTACATTCACCCTCCTGGGCCATGTGGGTTGCAGCTCCCTCCTGCTCCGGTGCCAATGCTCCTCCGCCAGATGATGCTAATGCACACAAGGACATGGTGACAAAACAAAAAGGGGAGGAAAGATAGAAGACACACATGGTCAATGCCAGCAACAACACCACCGTTGGCGGACACCACACACAGGGAGCAGCCCTATGCACTAGGCCATGCAGTAACAGTTCAGGGGAAAATCACATGCCCATGGGGGACTGTGCCTATACCCATTTGATGCACACCTGGAACCCACAGGAGCCTGACTAGGTGTAGAGGGCTACTACCACTTTTGAGGATGGGGTGCCACTGAGCCTGCTTAACAATGGATCAACCCTGGCGCGTATGCCCTGGCCTAGGGGAACCCACAGACCACTTCCCCCACCCAGAAACCTCATAAAGCGTGCAGAGTCAGCTGAATGAAACTGTACTCACCCCCTTGTGGCTGCTGTGATGCCCTCAAGCGCCCATCCAACTCAGGATATGCCACGGCCAGGATCCGGTACATCAGTGGGGTCATGGTGCAACGGGCACCCCTTCCACGTTGGGAGGCCATCCCCAGCTGGGCCTCCGCTGTCTTCTTGCTCCAGCGGCGCAGGTCCTCCCATCTTTTGTAGCAGTGGGTGCTCCGTCTATGAAAGACCGCCAGGGTCCGCACTTCCTTGGCGATGGCACGCCAAAAACCCTTCTCCTGGTGGGCGCTGACCTAGAGGAAAAGTGAAGTAAAAATGGATTTTACTCCCCCGTCCAGTTCTTCTTACTCATTGGCCACAACCTCTCACCCTGGCCCAGAAACACATGCACTGACCATCCTCAAATGCTGGCCTCTGCCCACCCCGTACCTTCAATCCACGCCACTCCATACATTCATGTCCCATCCATCATGCTCACAGTGTACTCACCTGTTTGTCTGGAGGACCGTAGAGTAGAGTGTACTGGGGGAGGACCCCAGCCACCAGCTTGTCCAACTCCTCCACGGTGAAGGCAGGGGCCCTTTCCCCAGACACTGTAGCCATTGTCGCTTCCAGACTCAGGTCACAGCAGCACTTGCAGTGTAGGTCCTCTCCTTTTGAAGGTCAGGTATCAAGTGAGTGAGCAGATAGAAAATGGCAGTCACGTCCACGGCGGTGCGTACCTTCACCGCCAGAGTACATTGTCATTGGCTCCTGGAACCCATAGGGGCCAATGATAACCAATGCTGAATTGCGCCACGGTCTTCGTCAACTAACTGCGTCACATCACTTTTGTGCAGGAATACGGACATACAGCGCAACACACCAATTACATCACAAATGTTCTCAACACCCTTGTGAAACCTATGCGGTGTATGACCCTCTGCTCACCCTTCTCCTCCATAGGGCACGTCCGCTGGGGCAGATGATGAGATGGCGTCATTGTAAGAAAGTACCATCTTGCCTGGCATGTTACCCCCATATTTCACCGTATACATGTTGTTTTAGTCTATGTGTCACTGGGACCCTGCCAGGCAGGGCCCCAGTGCTCATAAGTATGTGCCCTGTATGTGTTCCCTGTGTGATGCCTAACTGTCTCACTGAGGCTCTGCGAACCAGAACCTCAGTGGTTATGCTCTCTCTGCTTTCCAAGTTTGTCACTAACAGGCTAGTGACTATATTTACCAATTCACATTGGCATACTGGTACACCCATATAATCCCCTAGTATATGGTACTGAGGTACCCAGGGTATTGGGGTTCCAGGAGATCCCTATGGGCTGCAGCATTTCTTTTGCCACCCATAGGGAGCTCTGACAATTCTTACACAGGCCTGCCATTGCAGCCTGCGTGAAATAATGTCCACGTTATTTCACAGCCATTTACCACTACACTTAAGTAACGTATAAGTCACCTATATGTCTAACCTTCACCTGGTGAAGGTTGGGTGCAAAGTTACTTAGTGTGTGGGCACCCTGGCACTAGCCAAGGTGCCCCCACATCGTTCAGGGCAAATTCCCCAGAGTTTGTGAGTGCGGGGACACCATTACACGCGTGCACTATACATAGGTCACTACCTATGTATAGCGTCACAATGGTAACTCTGAACATGGCCATGTAACATGTCTAAGATCATGGAATTGTCACCCCAATGCCATTCTGGCATTGGGGAGACAATTCCATGATCCCTCAGGTCTCTAGCATAGTACCCGGATACTGCCAAACTGCCTTTCCGGGGTCTCCACTGCAGCTGCTGCCAACCCCTCAGACAGGTTTCTGCCCTCCCGGGGTCCAGGCAGCCCTGGCACAGGAAGACAGAACAAACGATTTCCTCTGAGAGACGGTGTAACACCCTCTCCCTTTGGAAATAGGTGTCAGGGCTGGGGAGGAGTAGCCTCCCCAGCCTCTGGAAATGCTTTGATGGGCACAGATGTAGCCCATCTCTGCATAAGCCAGTCTACACCGGTTTAGCGATCCCCCAGCCCTGCTCTGGCACGAAACTAGACAAAGGAAAGGGGAGTGACCACTCCCCTGACCTGCACCTCCCAGGGGAGGTGCCCAGAGCTCCTCCAGTGTATCCCAGACCTCTGCCATCTTGGAAACAGAGGTGTTTGGGCACACTGGACTGCTATGAGTGGCCAGTGCCAGCAGGTGACGTCAGAGGCTCCTTCTGATAGGCTCTTACCTCTCTTGGTGGCCAATCCTCCTTCCTTGGTAGCCAAACCTCCTTTTCTGGCTATTTAGGGTCTCTGCTTTGGGGAATTCTTTAGATAACAAATGAAAGAGCTCACCAGAGTTCCTCTGCATCTCTCTCTTCACCTTCTGCCAAAGGATCAACCGCTGACTGCTCAGGACGCCTGCAAAACCGCAACAAAGTAGCAAGATGACTACTAGCAACCTTGTATCGCCTCATCCTGCTGGCTTTCTCGACTGTTTACAGGTAGTGCATGCTCTGGGGGTAGCCTGCCTCCTCCCTGCACCAGGAGCTCTGAAGAAATCTCCAGTGGGTCGACGGAATCTTCCCCCTGCTAACGCAGGCACCAAAAGACTGCAACACTGGTCCTCTGGGTCCCCTCTCATCCTGACAAGCGTGGTCCCTGGAACTCAGCAGCTCTGTCCAAGTGACTCCCACAGTCCAGTGACTCTTCAGTCCAAGTTTGGTGGAGGTAAGTCCTTGCCTTCCCACGCTAGACTGCATTGCTGGGTACCGCTTGTTCTGCAGCTGCTCCGGCTCCTGTGCACTCTTCCAGGATTTCCTTTGTGCACTGCCAAGCCTGATGCCCCAACACTCTATCCTGCAGTGCACAACCTTCCGAGTTGTCGTGGGACTCCCTTTTGTGACTTCGCGTGGACTCCGGTTCACTTTCCAGCCAAGTGCCTGTTCAGGTACTTTTGCGGGTGCTGTCTGCTTCTGTGAGGGCTCCCTGAGTTGCTGGGCGCCCCCTCTGTCTTCTCCTCCAAGTGGCGACATCCTGGTCCCTCCTGGGCCACAGCATCACCCAAAAACCTCTACCACGACCCTTGCAGCTAGCAAGACTTGTTTGTGGTCTTTCTTCGTTGGAACACCTCTGCAAGCTTCATCGCGACGTGGGACATCTGTCTTCCAAAGGAGAAGTCCCTAGCTCTCTTCTTTCTTGCAGAACTCCAAGCTTCTTCCAACCGGTGGCAGCTTCCTTGCACCCTCAGCTGGCATTTCCTGGGCTCCTGCCCACTCTCGACACTGTCACGACTATTGGACTTGGTCCCCTTGTCTTACAGGTACTCAGGTCCGGAAATCCACTGTTGTTGCATTGCTGGTGTTTGTTCTTCCTGCAGAATCCCCCTATCACGACTTCTGTGCTCTCTGGGGGTAGTAGGTGCACTTTACACCTACCTTTCAGGGTCTTGGGGTGGTCTATTTTTCTAACCCTCACTGTTTTCTTACAGTCCCAGCGACCGTCCATAAGCTCACATAGGTTTGGGGTCCATTCGTGGTTCGCATTCCACTTTTGGAGTATATGGTTTGTGTTGCCCCATACCTATGTGCTCCTATTGCAATCTATTGTAATTCTACACTGTTTGCATTACTTTTCTTGCTATTACTTGCCTAAGTTTGGTTTGTGTACATCTATCTTGTGTATATATCTTATCCTCATACTGAGGGTACTCACTGAGATACTTTTGGCATATTGTCATAAAAATAAAGTACCTTTATTTTTAGTACTTCTGTGTATTGTGTTTTCTTATGATATTGTGCGTATGACACCAGTGGTATAGTAGGAGCTTTACATGTCTCCTAGTGCAGCCTAAGCTGCCTTGCCATAGCTACCTTCTATCAGCCTAAGCTGCTAGAAACACCTCTTCTACACTAATAAGGATAACTGAACCTGGCACAAGGTGTAAGTACCTCTGGTACCCACTACAAGCCAGGCCATCCTCCTACATTGGTTGTGCAGTGGTGGGATAAGTACTTGTAACTACTTACCACTTTGTCATTTTGTACTTTTCATAAGAGAATAATATACAAACAGTTCAGTGTATGTACACCTAACCAAAAAGTTTTGCTTTTCTCCTCTTAAACGTTTTACAAAGTTCTGAAAAGTTTCTCTAAACTTCTAAAAGTTTTTCTCTGTTCTTTAAAAAGTTCTGAAACTTTTTCTTCCTTCTCACTATTTCTAAACCTTTTACTATCATGTTTACAGAAGATTCTACTCTTAAAATGGCCAATACTACTTATGACAATTTGAATTATAAGAGCCTAAGGAGTCTCTGCTTAGAGAGAGGTTTAGTGATAGGAAAGAACCCTACCAAAGAATTTCTATTTAACATGCTTATTGTGAATGATGAGTCCCAAGCAGGCACTTCAAATGAGAGGTTAATAGAAGGTTCCCAATCTGACTCAGGGGATCTCTTTGAGGGAGGTAGGGAGGGTTCTGATCAGGATTTGCCCTCTAACAAGACACCCAGTAATGTTGGTAGTAATGGAGGTTCCCATCACATGTAAAAGTATTTATTCCTAGAGGCCAAGTTTCTAGGGTTCAGTCAGTTAGGGACAGATCCCCCTCTGTGGTTTCCAATTTATCTTCTGTGTCCAAGCATTCCCAACCCACCCACCCTGAAGACAACATGTGAGAAAGGGAACTCAAAAAGTTGAGCGTTGAAGAGACCAGGCTGAAGCTTAAACAGCAACAGCTGGCCTTAGATAGGGAATCCCTAGACCTGGAGAAGAAAAGACAGAGATTGGGGTTTGGACCCCATGGTGGCAGCAGCAGTATTCCTGATAGTGATCCTGTTAGAGAGCATGATTCCAGGAATCTGCACAAGATAGTCCCCCCTTACAAGGAGGGGGATGACATCAACAAGTGGTTTACTGCACTTGAGAGGGCCTGTATGGTACAGGGGGTCCCTCAAAGCAGTGGGCTGCTATATTGTGGTTATCTTTCACTGGAAAGGGTAGGGATAGGCTCCTTACTGTTAGAGAAAGTGATGCTAACAATTTTTCAGTTTTGAAGGATGCACTCTTGGATGGATTTGGCTTAACCACTAAACAATACAGTATTAAGTTCAGAGACACCAGAAAAGAGTCCTCACAAGACTGGACAGACTTTGTAGACTGTTCAGTGAAGGCCTTGGAGGGGTGGTTACATGGCAGTAGAGTTTCTGACTATGAAAGCCTGTATAATCGTATTCTGAAAGGGCATATTCTAAATAACTGTGTGTCTGACTTGTTACACCAATATCTAGTGGACTCAGATCTGACCTCTCCCTAAGAATTGGGAAAGAAGGCAGACAAATGGGTCAGAACAAGAGTGAACAGAAAAGTTCATACGGGGGTGACAAGGATAGCAAGAAGAAGGATGGTTAGTCTTCTGACAAGGGTGAGGACAAAAGTAAAAATGAGTCTTCATCAGGCCCACAAAAATCCTCTGGTGGGGGTGGTGAGTCCAAATCCTCTTCCAATAATCAACCTAAAAAGCCTTGGTGTTATTTGTGTAAAGTCAAAGGCCATTGGACAACTGATGCCAGTTGTCCAAAGAAAAACACCAAACCTCCCACTACCACAACCCCTACTGCAAATTCTAGTGCCCCTAGTAATAGCAGTGGTGGTGGGAGCAAACCTACTAATAGCCAATCCAAGGGAGTAGCTGGGCTCACTTTTGGTAATTTAGTTGGGCTTGGTCTTGTTAGGGAGACCACAGAGGCTGTGTTAGTCTCTGAAGGTGCCATTGATTTGGCCACCTTGGTTGCTTGTCCCCTTAATATGGATAAGTACAAGCAACTTCCCCTAATAAATGGTGTTGAGTTTCAGGCCTACAGGGACACAGGTGCCAGTGTTACCATGGTGATAGAGAAACTGGTGCACCCTGAACAACACCTACTTGGTCAGCAGTACCAAGTGACAGACGCTCATAACAACACTCTTAGCCACCACATGGCTGTTGTGAATCTCAGCTGGCGGGGGTTACTGGTCCAAATAAAGTTGTGGTAGCCTCAGATTTGCCTGTAGACTGTCTACTAGGGAACAATTTAGAGATATCAGCTTGGGCAGAAGTGGAGGTGGAGGCTCATGCAGCAATGCTGGGCATTCCTGGGCATATTTTTGCTTTGACAAGGGCTCATGCCAAAAAGCAGAAAGGACAGCGTAACTTGGATCCTGGAACAATGGACCAAGTGCTCCCTAAAGCTAGGGGTAGCAAGGGTAAGTCCCTACCCACTATCCCTCCCTCTACAGATGATTCTCCTTCTGAGGAAGAAGAATTTCTTCCCTGTGCAGAACCTTCACCAGATGAGCTGGCATTAGACACTGCTGAGCTTTTGGGTGGAGGGGGGCCTGCCAGAGAAGAGCTGAGTGTGGCAGAGCAAACCTGTCCCACATTAGAGGGTCTCAGACAGCAAGCTGTCAAGCAGCAAAATGGGGATGTCGGTGACTCACATAGAGTTTACTGGGAGGACAACCTCTTGTACACTGAGGCAAGGGACCCAAAACCTGGAGCAGCCATGAGATTGGTCATTCCCCTGCAGTACAGAGAGTTCTTCCTAACTCTTGCACATGACATTCCTTTGGCTGGGCATTTGGGCCAGATCAAAACATGGGAAAGGCTTGTCCCCCTGTTTCACTGGCCTATGATGTCAGAGGACACCAAAGATTTTTGCAAGTCTTGTGTGACCTTCCAAGCCAGTGACAAGACTGGTGGCACTCCAAAGGCTCCCCTTATTCCACTGCCTGGGGTTGGGGTTCCCTTTGAAAGGGTAGGGGTTGACATAGTTGGCCCCCTTGACCCTCCTACTGCTTCAGGCAATAGGTTTATCTTGGTGGTTGTGGACCATGCCACAAGATATCCTGAAGCAATTCCTCTAAGGACCACTACTGCTCCTGCAGTGGCAAAGGCCCTCCTGGGAATCTATTCCAGGGTGGGTTTCCCTAAAGAGGTTGTATCAGACAGGGGTAGCAACTTTATGTCTGCATACTTGAAAGCAATGTGGAAGGAATGTGGTGTAACCTACAAATTCACCACTACTTATCATCCACAGACTAAGGGACTGGTAGAGAGGTTTAATAAAACTCTCAAAGGTATGATAATGGGACTCCCTGAAAAACTCAGGAGGAGATGGGATGTCCTGTTACCTTGCCTCCTTTTTGCTTACAGGGAGGTACCCCAGAAAGGACTGGGCTTCAGCCCCTTTGAACTCCTCTTTGGACAGCCTGTAAGAGGTCCACTAACACTTGTGAAGGAGGGTTGGGAGCAACCTTTAAAAGCTCCCAAACAGGACATAGTGGACTATGTACTTGGCCTAAGATCCAAAATGGCTGAGTACATGAAAAAGGCCAGTAAAAACCTTCAGGCCAGCTAAGAGCTCCAGAAGCAATGGCATGACCAGAAGGCTGTTCTGATCCAGTACCAACCAGGACAGAAGGTGTGGGTATTGGAGCCTGTGGCCCCAAGAGCACTCCAGGACACATGGAGTGGACCCCATCTAATTGTTGAAAAAAAGGGTGAGGTTACCCATCTGGTAGACCTGGGCACTGCCCGGAGTCCCCTTAGGGTGATTCATGTCAACCGCCTAAAACCCTACTATGACAGGGCTGATCTCACCCTGCTCATGGCAGCAGATGAGGGACAGGAAGAAGAGAGTGACCCTCTCCCTGATCTCTTTTCCACCACTGAAAATTATGTTTTAGTGGAGGGAGTCGTTTTGGCAGATTGTCTGACTGCAGAACAGAAAGACAACTGCATAAATCTACTTGGACAATTTTCTGAACTCTTTTCAACTGTGCCAGGCACCACATCTTGGTGTGAACACACAATTGATACTGGAGACAGCTTGCCTGTCAAAAGTAAGATTTATAGGCAGCCTGACCATGCCAGGGACTGCATAAAACAAGAGGTGCAGAAAATGCTTGATCTAGGAGTAGTTGAACCTTCTGAAAGCCCATGGGCGAGTCCTGTGGTGCTTGTACCAAAGCCTCACTCAAAAGATGGAAAAAGGGAGATGAGGTTCTGTGTAGTCTACAGAGGTCTCAATCAGGTAACAAAAACTGATGCTCACCCTATACCCAGGGCAGATGAGCTCATAGATCCACTGGCATCTGCCAAGTATCTATGCACCTTTGATTTGACTGCAGGGTATTGGCAGATCAAATTGGCTGAGGATGCTAAACCTAAAATTGCATTTTCAACTATAGGAGGGCACTACCAATTTACAGTGATACCCTTTGGTTTGAAAAATGCACATGCCACTTTTCAGAGGTTGGTGAACACAGTCCTGCAAGGGTTGGAGGCTTTTAGTGCAGCATATCTAGATGATATAGCTGTCTTTAGCTCCACATGGGATGAGCACCTGGTCCACCTTTGGAAAGTTTTGGAGGCCCTGCAAAAGGCAAGCCTCACTATCAAGGCCTCAAAGTGCCAGATAGGGCAGGGAAAGGTGGTTTATCTGGGACGCCTGGTAGGTGGAGAACAGATTGCACCACTACAGGGGAAAATCCAGACAATCATAGATTGGGTTCCCCCTACAACACAGACCCAGGTGAGAGCCTTCTTAGGCCTCACTGGGTATTACAGGAGATTCATTAAAAACTATGGCTCCATAGCAGCCCCTCTTAATGATCTCACAAGTAAGAAGATGCCTAAAAAGGTATTGTGGACGGCTAGCTGTCAGAAAGCTTTTGAGGAGCTCAAACAGGCCATGTGCTCTGCACCGGTCCTAAAAAGCCCATGTTACTCCAAGAAATTAATTGTTCAAACTGATGCATCTGAATTAGGGGTAGGGGCAGTCTTATCACAACTGAATTCTGAGGGCCAGGATCAACCAGTTTCTTTTATCAGCAGAAGGTTGACCCCTAGAGAAAAGCGTTGGTCTGCCATTGAGAGGGAGGCCTTTGCTGTGGTCTGGGCACTGAAAAAGTTGAGGCCATACCTGTTTGGTACTCACTTTATTGTTCAGACAGACCACAAACCTCTACTTTGGCTAAAACAAATGAAAGGTGAAAATCCTAAATTGTTGAGGTGGTCCATATCTCTACAGGGAATGGCCTATACAGTGGAACACAGACCTGGGAGTACCCACTCCAATGCAGATGGACTCTCCAGATATTTCCACTTAGACAATGAAGACTCATCAGGTCATGGCTAGTCTTATTTCCCTTCGTTTGGGGGGGGGGTCTGTTTAGGAAAGTACCATCTTGCCTGGCATGTTACCCCCATATTTCACTGTATACATGTTGTTTTAGTCTATGTGTCACTGGGACCCTGCCAGGCAGGGCCCCAGTGCTCATAAGTATGTGCCCTGTATGTGTTCCCTGTGTGATGCCTAACTGTCTCACTGAGGCTCTGCGAACCAGAACCTCAGTGGTTATGCTCTCTCTGCTTTCCAAATTTATCACTAACAGGCTAGTGACTAAATTTACCAATTCACATTGGCATACTGGTACACCCATATAATTCCCCAGTATATGGTACTGAGGTACCCAGGGTATTGGGGTTCCAGGAGATCCCTATGGGCTGCAGCATTTCTTTTGCCACCCATAGGGAGCTCTGACAAGTCTTACACAGGCCTGCCATTGCACCCTGCGTGAAATAACGTCCACGTTATTTCACAGCCATTTACCACTACACTTAAGTAACTTATAAGTCACCTATATGTCTAACCTTTTTGGTGAAGGTTGGGTGCAAAGTTACTTAGTGTGTGGACACCCTGGTACTAGCCAAGGTGCCCCCACATCGTTCAGGGCAAATCCCCGGACTTTGTGAGTGCGGGGATACCATTACACGTGTGCACTATACATAGGTCACTACCTATGTATAGCGTCACAATGGTAACTCCGAACATGGCCATGTAACATGTCTAAGATCATGGAATGGCATTGGGGAGACAATTCCATGATCCACCGGGTCTCTAGCATAGTACCTGGGTACTGCCAAACTGCCTTTCCGGGGTCTCCACTGCAGCTGCTGCTGCTGCCAACCCCTCAGACAGGTTTCTGCCCTCCTGGGGTCCAGGCAGCCCTGGCCCAGGAAGGCAGAACAAAGGATTTCCTCTGAGAGAGGGTGTGACACCCTCTCCCTTTGGAAATAGGTGTCAGGGCTGGGGAGGAGTAGCCTCTCCCAGCCTCTGGAAATGTTTTGATGGGCACAGATGGTGCCAATCTCTGCATAAGTCAGTCTACACCAGTTTAGGGATCCCCCAGCCCTGCTCTGGCGCAAAACTGGGCAAAAGAAAGAGAAGTGACCACTCCCCTGACCTGCACCTCCCAGGGGAGGTGCCCAGAGCTCCTCCAGTGTGTCCCAGACCTCTGCCATCTTGGAAACAGAGGTGTTTGTGGCACACTGGACTGCTCTGAGTGGCCAGTGCCAGCAGGTGACGTCAGAGGCTCCTTCTGATAGGCTCTTACCTCTCTTGGTAGCCAATCCTCCTTCCTTGGTAGCCAAACCTCCTTTTCTGGCTATTTAGGGTCTCTGCTTTGGGGAATTCTTTAGATAACGAATGCAAGAGCTCACCAGAGTTCCTCTGCATCTCTCTCTTCACCTTCTGCCAAAGGATCAACCGCTGACTGCTCAGGACGCCTGCAAAACCGCAACAAAGTAGCAAGACGACTACTAGCAACTTTGTATCGCCTCATCCTGCTGGCTTTCTCGACTGTTTCCAGGTAGTGCATGCTCTGGGGGTAGCCTGCCTCCTCCCTGCACCAGGAGCTCTGAAGAAATCTCCAGTGGGTCGACGGAATCTTCCCCCTGCTAACGCAGGCACCAAAAGACTGCAACACTGGTCCTCTGGGTCCCCTCTCATCCTGACGAACGTGGTCCCTGGAACTCAGCAACTCTGTCCAAGTGACTCCCACAGTCCAGTGACTCTTCAGTCCAAGTTTGGTGGAGGTAAGTCCTTGCCTTCCCACGCTAGACTGCATTGCTGGGTACCGCTTGTTCTGCAGCTGCTCCGGCTCCTGTGCACTCTTCCAGGATTTCCTTTGTGCACTGCCAAGCCTGAGGCCCCGACACTCTATCCTGCAGTGCACAACCTTCCGAGTTGTCCTCCGGTGTCGTGGGACTCCCTTTTGTGACTTCGCGTGGACTCCGGTTCACTTTCCAGCCAAATGCCTGTTCAGGTACTTTTGCGGGTGCTGTCTGCTTCTGTGAGGGCTCCCTGAGTTGCTGGGCGCCCCCTCTGTCTCCTCCTCCAAGTGGCGACATCCTGGTCCCTCCTGGGCCACAGCAGCACCCAAAAACCTCTACCGCAACCCTTGCAGCTAGCAAGGCTTGTTTGTGGTCTTTTTGCGTTGGAACACCTCTGCAAGCTTCATCGTCACGTGGGACATCAGTCTTCCAAAGGAGAAGTCTCTAGCTTTCTTCTTTCTTGCAGAACTCCAAGCTTCTTCCAACCGGTGGCAGCTTCCTTGCACCCTCAGCTGGCATTTCCTGGGCTCCTGCCCACTCTCGACACTGTCGCGACTATTGGACTTGGTCCCCTTGTCTTACAGGTACTCAGGTCCAGAAATCCACTGTTGTTGCATTGCTGGTGTTTGTTCTTCCTGCAGAATCCCCCTATCACGGCTTCTGTGCTCTCTGGGGGTAGTAGGTGCACTTTACACCTACCTTTCAGGGTCTTGGGGTGGGCTATTTTTCTAACCCTCACTGTTTTCTTACAGTCCCAGCAACCCTCTATAAGCTCACATAGGTTTGGGGTCCATTCATGGTTCGCATTCCACTTTTTGAGTATATGGTTTGTGTTGCACCTATACCTATGTGCTCCTATTGCAATCTATTGTAATTCTCCACTGTTTGCATTACTTTTCTTGCTATTACTTACCTAAGTTTGGTTTGTGTACATATATCTTGTGTATATATCTTATCCTCATACTGAGGGTACTCACTGAGATACTTTTGGCATATTGTCATAAAAATAAAGTATCTTTATTTTTAGTACTTCTGTGTATTGTGTTTTGTTATGATATTGTGCGTATGACACCAGTGGTATAGTAGGAGCTTTACATGTCTCCTAGTTCAGCCTATGCTGCTTTGCCATAGCTACCTTCTATCAGCCTAAGCTGCTAGAAACACCTCTTCTACACTAATAAGGGATAACTGGACCTGGCACAAGGTGTAAGTACCTCTGGTACCCACTACAAGCCAGGCCAGCTTCCTACAGTCATCCTCCGGTATACAGACCCCTGGTGGACCTGTCGACAATGGAAGACAGACACATCATTATCACGTACAGACTTGATTGTGCTACAATCCATGAACTGTGTGCCCAGTTGGAGCCAGACCTGATGTCAGCTATCCGCCATCCCCACAGGAATCCCCCCTCTAGTGCAGGTCCTGTCAATACTCCATTTCCTGGCCAGTGGGTCATTTCAAACAACAGTGGCCATGGCATCAGGGATGTCACAGCCAATGTTCTGTAACGTGTTGTCCAGAGTGTTGCCTGCCCTGCTGAAACACATGCGCAGCTACATCGTTTTCCCTCAGGTGGAGGATTTTCCCACAGTGAAAGGTGACTTCTATGCCCTGGGACATATCCCCAACATCATTGGTGCCATTGATGGTACACATGTGGCATTTGTCCACCCAGCAGCAATGAACAGGTGTACAGAAACCGCAAAAGCTACAATTTCATGAATGTGCAGATGGTGTGTTTGGCAGACCAGTACATCTCCCATGTGAATGCCAAGTATCCTGGCTCTGTGCATGACGCTTACATTTTGAGGAATAGCTGCATCCCTTATGTGATGGGGAAACTTCAGAGGCACCGTGTGTGGCTAATAGGTGAGTCCAAGGTCCCAACACAGTTTGATTTGGTGTCTGGGTATGGCAGAGTCCCTAAGGGTTGGTGTGTGTCTAACAGTTGTCCCTCGATATTTGCAGGTGACTCTGGTTACCCCAACCTGTCATGGCTACTGACCCGAGTGAGGAATCCCAGGACAAGGGCAGAGGAACGCTACAATGAGGCACATGGGTGGACTAGGAGGATAATAGAGCGGACTTTCGGCCTCCTGAAGGCCAGGTTCCAGTGCCTCCATCTGACAGGTGGCTCCCTATACTACTCACAGAAGAAGGAGTGACAGATCATCGTGGCATGCTGTATGTTGCACAACCTGGCTTTGCGACGCCAGGTGCCTTTTCTGCAGGAGGACGGGCCTGATGTTGGTCTTGTGGCAGCTGTGGAGCCTGTGGACAGTGAAGAAGAGGAAGCAGAAGAAGAAGACATAGACAACCGAAACAACATCATCATGCAATACTTCCAGTGAGACACAGTTAAGGGACTGTAGGACATTGCATGATTCTGCCTTTTTACCTCTGTGTATGGACCCTGAGAGTTTACTGTGGCTTTCCATTTCACAGATCTGGGTACCAGTTTCTGCCTTCTGCTATGTTTACTGCTGCCTAACAACTGTCGAACATTGGTATGTGAAAATGAACATTGACATTGCTATTTTTCTGAGAGGTTGCAATAACACATTTGTGAGAGTACAGACTGACTCCACTTTGATTTGTGATTCAAGGGTGTTTATTTCTGTGCTAATAAGTGGAGGGGGCTGTGCAATGGGCTGGGGTGATGGTGGAGGAATGTCCATGGTGGAGTCCAGTCTATTGGTATCACAGGTGCATTGTCCAAGGGGGCATAGGAAGTGGAGTAATGGCAGTTCAGGGTTGTCAGGGTGACATAGTGGGACAGAAGGGTGACAATTAGGAGAGTCTTATTTCCTGGCGGGGGTCTTGGCAATATTCTCTGTCTTGTTCCTAGATCTAAAGGACTGTTTGTGGGCTGGTTCTCCTTCTGCAGGGGGTGGGGTGTTGGTGGCCTGTTGGTCCTGTGGCGGGACCTCCTGTCCACTAGCGCCGGCGGAGGGCTGTTCAGCGTTCAGGCTAGTGTCAGGGGCCCGTTGGTGTGCCACTGTGTCCCTCATGGTGTTGGCCATGTCTGCCATCACCCCTGCAATGGTGACCAGGGTGTTGTTAAGGGACTTCAAGTCCTCCCTGATCCCTAGGTACTGTTCCTCCTGCAGCCGCTGGGTCTCCTGAAACTTGGCCAGTACCATGCCCAGGGTCTCCTGGGAATGGTGGTATGCTCCCATGATGTTGGAGAGTGCCTCGTGGAGTGTGGGTTCCCTGGGCCTGTCCTCCCCCTGTCGCACAGCAGTCCTCCTAGCTTCCCTGTTATCCTGTGCCTCTGTCCCCTGAACCGTGTGCCCACTGCCACTGACCCCGGGTCCCTGATTGTCTTGGGTTGGTGGGTTTGCCTGGGGTCCCTGTAGTGGTGGACACACTGCTGATTGACGTGTCCTGGGGTCAGAGGGATGGGCCCTTTGGGTGGGTGCTGTGGTGGTGTTTCCTGGGGGGGAGGTTCAGTGGTGGTTTGTGACAGTGGCAGGGGAACCGACTGTCCAGAGGTCCCTGATGGGCCAGGCTGGTCATCTTGATCTAGGCATGCAGAGCTGCTGTCATCACTGTGGGCCTCTTCTGTGGGGGGACTGGATATGTCTGGCACCTCCTGTCTGGTGACGTTGGGTAGGGGTCCTGTTGGGGTGTAAATGCATAGTTATTGTATCTGTGTTAGCCATCTTATGCAATGGGTGAGTTACCCTCTACTCCTGTGCTTGGCTTATTGTCTTTGCCCTTGTGTGATTGGTGATTTTGGGACCTGGGTGAGTATCTGTACTGGACATGCTTTGGTGATGGGTGTCCATGCATTGGTGTAACATGCAGGTCTTGGTTTTGGGATGTGTTGATTGTGATAGTGGGGTATCTGTGGGGTGTTGGGGTGTTGGGGTGATGGGTGTGAGGGTTGGGCTAGGAGTTTGTGATAGCATGCAGGTAGGGTGGGGGGATATAATAGTAAAGATATGACTTACCAGAGTCCAGTCCTCCTGCTACTCCTGAGAGGCCCTCGGGATGCCAAGACTTGTTCCTCCCATGTTGTTAGTTGTGGGGGAGGAGGTGGGGGTCCACCACCAGTCCTCAGTACTGCTACCTGGTGTCTGGATACCACAGAACGCACCTTCCCCCGTAGGTTGTTCCACCTCTTCCTGATGTCATCCTGTGTTCTTGGATGCTGTCCCACTGCATTGACCCTGTTGACAATTCTCCGCCATAGCTCCATCTTCCTTGAAATGGACGTCTGCTGCACCTGTGATCTGAATAGCTGTGGCTATAAATGGATGATTTCCTCCACCATGACCCTGAGCTCCTCCTCAGAAAACCTTGGGTGTCTTTGAGGCGCCATAATGTGGTGTGGGTGATGTGTGAGGTGAAGTTTGTTGGGCTGTGTGATGTGTTGTGTTGGTGTGTGTTCTTTGAGATGCGTGGTTGTTGTATAAGTGATGGTGTTGTGTGCCTGTGGATGCTGGTGTTGTGTTTGCTATTCTCTCTCTCTCTGCTTCTTCCCAAAAATTCATTGTAAGGTGTGGTGGGTAATGTGGATGTGTGTTTATTTAGTGGTGTGAGTGTGTGGGTGTGGTGTGTGTATGCGTAGCAGGTGTGTGTATTTTGAATTGTCCAATGTGGTTGTGTTTTGTAAATGTGTGTGTATTTTGAGCGCAGTGGTGTGTACCGCCAATAGATTACTGCGGTTGAATGACCGCCGCATTGATTCATGGGTCGTAATAGTGTGGGCGTAGTTCTGTTGGTGTGACAGTGTAGGTTTTACAATCGCCAGTTTATCACTGACTTTTGGTGTGGCGGACTTGTGTGGGTTTCTGTATTGTGGCGGATTACGAGATGTGGGTTGTAATACCTGTAGCAGATTTCCACTGCAACCACGGTATCTTGACGGCAGTCAGCATGGTGGTAAACGGGATTTACCACCAGGGTTGTAATGAGGGCCTAAGGCCCATATTTATACTTTTTGACGCACAACTGCGCCAACGCAGTTGTGCGTCAAAAATATTACCGCCGGCTAACGCCATTCCAACGCGCCATGTGGGCGCCTTATTAATAGAATGACGTTAGCCGGCGCTGTGGACTGGTGTGCGTAAAAAAAAATGACTCACACCAGGCAGCGCCGGCGTATGGGAAAATGGGGGTTGTGCGCCAAAAAATGGGGCAAGTCAGGTCTGAGGCAAAATTCTGGCCTCAACCCGATTTGCGCCATTTTTTTTTACGCCCAACCTCCATTGACATGACTCCTGTCTTAGCAAAGACAGGAGTCATGCCCCCTTGCCCAATGGCCATGCCCAGGGGACTTATGTCCCCTGGGCATGGTCATTGGGCATAGTGGCATGTAGGGGGGCCCAAATCAGGCCCCCCTATGCCACACAAAAAAAACGAAAAAAAATACTTACCCCGACTTACCTCAACTTCCCTGGGATGGGTCCCTCCATCCTTGGGTGTCCTCTTGGGGTGGGGAAGCGTGGCAGGGGGTGTCCCTGGGGGCATGGGAGGGCACCTCTGGGCTCCTTCTGAGCCCACAGGTCCCTTAACGCCTGCCCTGACCCAGGCGTTAAAAAACGGCACCCATCAGGCTGTGCGCCGTTTTTTAAGACCTGTCCTCTCCTGTGCGTCAAAATGACGTCAGAGTATAAATATGGGGCACAGGCCTTAAAGTCATTTTTTGGAAGGGAACGCCTACCTTGCATATAATTAACGCAAGGCTGGTTCCCCCTTCCAAAAAATGGCGCACATGGTGGAACTTTGACGCCAGCGGGGTCGGACGTCAAAGTATAAATATGGGGCAGGGTTTGCGCTGATTGTGCGTCAAAAATTTTGACGCACATTCAGCGCAAACAGAGTATAAATATGCCCCTAAGTCTTTTTTGTCCCTGAGACTTTAGAAAACAGGAGGCAAGCTCAAATCCAAGCCCTTGGAAAGCACTTTTGGGGAAGGCAGGGTCCTTCTCAGCAAAGTCAGAGGCCAGCAGGGCAGCAGGGCAACAACAGGGGAGCAGTCCTTCTCAGCAAAGCAGTCCAAATGAGTCCTTTGGTCAGCCAGGCAGTTCCTTTTGACAGGATGCAGGTGTAGGTTCAGAAGTGTCTGATCTGGTGGGGTCAGAGACCCGGTTTATGTACCCAAAAATGCCTTTGAAGTGGGGGAGACTGCAAAGAGTGCTTTTGAAGTGCACAAGTTCCCCTTTCAGTTAAGTCTTGTCTGTCAGGCTCCCAGTAGGGGGTTTGTCAGTCCATTGTAGGAGGGCAGGCCACTGGCCTTTGAAATGTAAGTGTCAGACCCTCCACCCTTCCAGCCCAGGAAGACCCATTCAGTATGCAAATGAGTGCAGGTGTGACTGAGTGTCCTGTGTTTGTGGTTGTCTGGTTGAAATGCACAAGGGAACTGTCAACCAGCCCAGACTTTGATTGGAGACAGGCTGTAAGGCACCAATGGTTTTTAAGTGCAGAGAAATGATCACTTTCTAAAAGTGGCATCTCTAAAATAGTAATATGAAATCCAACTTCACCAGTCAGCAGGATGTCATATCACCATTCTAGCCATACTAAATATGACCTTCCTACTCCTTTCAGATCAGCAGCCACCAATCAAACAATGTATGAGGGCAGCCCCAATGTTAGCCTATGAAGGGAGCAGGCCTCACAGCAGTGAAAAAACGAATTTAGGAGTTTTACACTACCAGGACATGTATACTACATAGGTACATGTTCTGCCTTTTACTTACATAGCACCCTTCCCTAAGGGTTACCTAGCGCCTAACTTGGGGTGACTTATATGTAGAAAAAGGAGAGTTTAGGGCTTGACAAGTACTTTTAAATGGCAAGTTAAAGTGGCAGTGAAACTGCACACAGAGGCCTTGCAATGACCGGCCTAAGACATGGTAAAGGTGCTACTTACGTGGGTGGCACAACCAGGGCTGCAGACCCACTAGTAGCATTGAATTTACAGGCCCTGGACACATGTAGTGCACTTTACTAGGGACGATTAAGTAAATCAAATATGCCTACTGGGAGTGAACCAAGATAACCATGTTTAAGGGAGAGCACATGCACTTTAGCACTGGTTAGCAGTGGTAAAGTGCACAGAGTCCTCAAACCAGCAAAAACAGTGTCAGAAAAGTGGAGGGAGGCAGGCAAAAAGTTAGGGGGTGACCACCCTAAGGCTATCAGGTATAACATGTACTGAGTATATACTCTCAAGTACTCTAAATTTTCTTAATTTCCTAACGTAATGGTCAAATAATGGGGTCCATGGGATTTCCAATTTGCAGTGGTAATACATCTTGCAAATATCATTGCTATGAAGACTTAGTTGATTTGGGCACATGTTAGATCACCTTTGTCTGAGGACAGCCTAACATAGTTATGACTAGATGAAAAGTAACATCTGTTTCAATTAGCTGGGGCATAGGTCTATACGTTTTTGGGAAAAATGTTTTAAGCAGGGAGATCTCCAATCATATCCAACCAGACTCTTCATGGCTTATCTCAACACCAAGGGTACCATGGATGAGTGATGGTGCCGACCTTATGCGAAAAGGCAGATGTTAAATGAATGATCTATTTGCTGAAAAAATGCATGCAGCAAAAGTTGGCTCTTCTAAGCGTGGAAACAATCAACATGTTTGTAAATTGCAATAATTGCTCTGTTAAGCCAAATGCAGTTTCCTTATCCTATTTATTGGCAACATTCTTGAACAGATTGGCCAGGGAGTGATCTTGCAGAGAATGACAACAAAGCAAAACCCATTGCGTTTAGTTCCAGGCTTAAATAGCATCTGAAGAATTTTGACTGAGTTGCCTACCTCCCTGAGCAGAGTGTTATACATAGTGCTGACCAACTGGTCAAATAACATTGAAAACCAACTGTTGCTTGCAGCCATTCACTCAACAAACCACTGTTCAGGCTTCCAGCGTGCCATAGGGAGATATAAGACCAATCTGTTGTCTTGCTACTGCTTAATTTCTAATAGGGTCAAGCAATATGAGAATAGGCTAATCTACTATACAGTAGGTATTGATTAAGCAGACCTTAAATTGCTTCTTCCTTCAAGATAAAAAGCAAAGTGGCTTGTATCTAAATTGCTTCAGGTTCTTAGGAGTTCTCACAATGGCTGGGATTGCTCGTTCCAGCATAATCGTTTTTAGTTTTATTGCCATAAGTAAAAACAATGTTATATCTGGTCCATCTGCCATTTTAATTGGTGAAAGGTTCACAAAAATATAGTCTAATAATATCAGGTAGGGTGAGCCCCCCGATTCCTGGAGAAGAAAGAATACTCTAAGGCCAATCAGAGGTGTTTGCCATAGCAAAGCATTTGGCATTCATAGACTTGCAAATAAGAAAATAAACAGTGGCAGTATTGGCAATTTAAGCAACTCAAACTGGGCTGTTATAGTAAGGGAGGAATTCTCCATCTATTTAGTAGACTTTTAAATCAGTGGTTTACAAATTAGAGATTAAAGTTCCTCATACTATTCATGGATGTATATCCCTAAATATCTCCTAGGCTAGCTTAAATTTCCTATTTCCTATCGTCGTTGTGTTGAGGAGTGTATTGCTTGAACAATTAAATGAAATAGTTTTATTTTTTGGTGACTGGTCTTATTACCCCCAATTAATGACTATTTCTGTATTTGGTTGAGTGATATTTAAATATATTCTTTGTCTGCCTTTAGATAAAAATATATATCCTCCACATATAACTTAATATTTTTAGAAATGAGCTTAAGGGTCAAGACATCTTACTATGCAAGCAAATGGAGGAGGGCAGTGGCTCTACTAATAGAGGGAACAATTTTGAGAGCAGCTGGCAACCGCTATTTATACCCCAGGTAATCACAATACATCCTGTAAGGGTAGGATTTAGCATTGTTATTGAGCTTGGCTGTATAAATAAATGGCTATTTGCCTCGTAAATTGAATATGCTATCAGTCAATTCCAAGATAACAAGCAATGAATCCCAGCTTATGAAGTCAAAACCCTTATCAGCGTCAAAATGGCTGCTAGACTGTGTTTATTATGTAAAAGGAAGTCTATTGATTCATTGAGAAAAATTGTGTTGGTACATAATTACCTGCCTGATACAAAGCCAATGAGAACAGTTTGTATTAATGATGTTGCTGATTTAGAAATCCAACAAAAAAAACCTGGATGTGATTGGCATTTAATAAAATGTTTGGTCATCTTCTGATGTCTTAGCTGGCTTAACACATGTAACAACTTTTCCCTTATAAATTCAGTGATAGCAAGGGTGTTACCCCAGAGTGCATTTGATTTATTAATGAAGTAATACATGGAGTTAGCATTTAACTTAAAATTTTCATAAAGTTCTGAAGGGATCCCACCTTCATCGCATACCATACCCCTAGGTAACCCAACTAGGATTTCTTCTATTTTCTCTACTGTGAAAGGGGATTTGATTTGGGTATCTTCAATCTCTGACAGATGAGAGAGGACCAAACTAAACAACTAATCGAGGATTTAACTTCTTTTGATTTTCCTATGATTTTTTATTAGTTTGTGAGAGGCTTCTGATTAATCAGAAGGTGATTTATTCGTAAGGGGATTCATAAATGATTTATTTTCTTAATATTTTGAAACTTTACTGAAAATGCCAGCAATTGCTCAATATATCCCCTATCGTGATACCAATACTGAGCCTGTCTTACTATTTTCATATGTTCTACTTCATAATAATACCCCTGGAGCACGCTTTCAGTTTTTTCAACATCAGATTGGATATGGAAAAACACATCTTTTGATATGCTCAATCTCATTCTCTAGTTTACATCTATTAACCAGTCTTCATCATTGAAGGTCAGCTTACTCATTAGCCACCCTGGCTTTCCCTTTGAGGTGGTATTAAGTGGTACTGCATTTTCAAATGGGACGGCATGAAAACCCATTCGGAAACGGTTGTCCCATTGTTGCAGCTCATGTGGATAAAGTGACAAAAATATCAATCCTAGCAGGTTTTAAATCTTGTAGAGAGGCAAATATCTTCTATTGACTCAGCATTTAAAAATCTCAAAGGCTCAATTAGGTCAAATGCATACTTAAAGATGTTGAGTAAAGTGGCTACTTTAGACTTGTCATTCTTCCTATTTTGATTTTAAAAGTCCTGCTTTTGATTAAGTCTAAACTTGAAATCATCACCTATAATCAGGGCCACTGAAAACATGCGGCAGCAGTGGAGTACCAAATTATGTGGCAGAGTTGACTAAATTATGTGGCAAGAAAAGGCAAATCAAGCAGCATAATGTGGCATATTTTCTTTAGTATTACCTAGTTATTTTGTCATTTTTACACTTGTAAAATTGTCTGTGCAGCAATTTAATCTCATTAGTACCAGTTTAACAACCAAATACAGAAATAGACCACTGAAAGGTGACCAGTTAACCTTTGGAAGGGGCCTCCTGTTGCACATGAACAGATCACCATGTTTTTAGTAATCTTTGATTCATATGAGCTCATGAACAATTTTTTAGAAACAAAACTTCTGTAGACGAATCAGCAGATGATGTATTATTGTGTGAGTGTGATAAATCAACATTTGTGTGAAAAACGTTGTGGGGCAGAATTGCATAATTTGAGAGGCCCTGCCTTTAGTTTTCTCCCTGTTTAATAGAGATATTGCACGAGTAAATCATTCAGACTGAAGGTCTTCCACTATGGGACCGTAGAAGCTATTGATCTTAAATAGTATCCCTTGAACCTGAAAATTTACCCTGACCCAACTTGCCCTGCTGTCATCTCCTTTTGACAAAAGATTATTATCGTTGTTTTTCCCAACCGATGAGGAAATGCACCCCGCTGGTTTTCCAGATGAACGCGCTTGGATTAAATCATTCCATTCGCACATGATATGGTAAAACTAAGTCTGACCGTAAAGGGTCTCATACTTTTAATCGGCCAGGCAGGACCTCATTGATTGATTACATCCTCATTGAAGTCAGACTTTTGGGCATAAATCAAGAGTATGGACATAGGCATGACAGTGACCATAACGCACTACTGCTTCACCTGGGGATCTTATGTTGAAAGGGGGAATGCAAAGGAACACCTAGGTGGATGATAGACTTGTGATGTTCTCCAATAGGTGTAGGATTAAGTGGAATAAAATTGTGCAGTCCCCAGAATCCTTCAACCAGCTCTTTACTATCATTTGTCTAGCCATGGACAAGGTAGGTGAGATTTTACAGACCACGGTGTACCCCAACCAGTGGTTATGCCTAGGGAATGTGCGTATCGAGTTAATGGGTGAGCTCAAAAAGTTTTTTTTTCATGGAGCAACAAGCTGGCAGTGGTAAGAAAAAGCTGGGCATGTGGTTTAACAAGCAGTCCCAGAAGCCAAATTGGATCTCTGTAAGGCTATTAAACTGGAACACCCCGAAATGGTACGAACAACGCAGAGATGGGAATCCCTGCACTTAGCTGTGAGGAACAAGGACTTTCACACGTTTTGACGACTTGTTGCCTCCGGGAAGCAGGAGACCAATGGCTCAATTGAAAGAAATACACCTGCTGAACAATGTTTGGAGCATTTTCGGTCCCTTTATGATTTTTCATCTGTCATTGATGGACCTCCAGGTGTTAGTACAGGGAGGGGGGGGGGAGTCCCTGAAAAACCAGAGGAATATGCCATGATTACAATCAAGGAGATGTTAAATGCAATCTCCAAAGTGGCACCAGGCTAGGCACCTGGGAGGAAAATTGTGCTCTCAGTAGTCTTCACGCCAGATTTGGGAAAGGTATTTCCACTATGGACCAAGGGGCAGATTTAGGAAACGTGACGCTGCACCCAGTGGAGAGCCACTTTTCTTGCGCCCCTGCTGCTATTGCTATTGATGTACTGTTCAAGGTTAGCGCCAAAATGTTGGCGCTAACCCAGAACAGTACATATGGGCCCATTGTAACCAATGATGTGCCAATGATGAGTACACTTTTAACGCCTGCTCTAAGCTGGCGTTAAAAGTAGCCACAAAAAATGACGCAGTGGAATCTCTTAGATCCCACTGCACCATGCATGCATTGCATCACTTTGTAAATATGGCACAGTGATTTTTGAAGCCTAACACAATATTGTTGTCAAAACAATGACGCTAATGTGACGCTAGTGCATCTTAAATCTGGGCCCAAGACTTTCGCCTCCAGTTCATATATTGGAAAACTGCGGTGCTGGAAGGCTCTAGTCTTTATGTAATATTTATGGACCTTCGGGCCACATTTGAGCTGGTCCCAAGAGATACTCTGTGGCAGGTTCTGATAAAAGTAGGGGGTCCTACCTACTTGTGTGAGATCCTACAGAGACTCCACTAGGGGAGTTTTGCCCAGGTTCTGTTCAGTAAACGAGGAGATCTTACCGAACCCTTTTCGGTTCAGAAAGGAGTTAGGCAGAGTTGTGTGTTGGCCCGACTCTGTTTTCACTATATGTCAATGGGTTGATTGATGATCTGAATAAAGTTTCGAATGATGCCCCTGGACTAGCCGGCCTCAAGGTTCCTGTGCTAATGTTCTCAGACGATACCTTTTTATTGTGAAGATCTCTAATGGGCTTACAAATGACTTAAGGGTGCTTTGTTGACTTCTGTAGGGGAGAGGGTTAGAAATCAACATGGGTAAAATGAAGTACATGGTATTCTACCCCTCCCCATCTACCAGGCCAGGTCCCAAATTCAACAGGGTCACTTTGGAGCGGGTTAATGTGTTTGATTACCTGGGAATCACGCTATCAGAGCAAATGGAGTGGTTACCACACATGAGCAAACAAAAGCTAAGACTGGCACAATTTACTGGGGTCATGTGGGGTCATGTGGCGTGACAGGGACCTAGGGGGTAGTGTACAGCACATCAGTGCACATGTATGTTTGGCTGGCCATATCGGGCCAGCCAAACACACATGTGCACTGAGCTCTCTCCAACCCAGCACTGTGCTCCCGGGTTGGAGAGAGCAGGCAGAGAGACTCACTCTGCCTGGGAGCACCCTGGCTGAGCGCTCTGTTCAATCCCAACTCTGCTTTCATGCTGCCAGCAGCATGAAAGTAGCATTAGGATTGGACGCAGGGCAGGCTGGAGGCCTGATTGGAGTAGCAAGACGAGAAAGGTACTTTAAAAAAAAATATATGTTTTTTTTTACGCTCTCTCCTGCCACGCCACGTGCTGCCCCTTTTCCTTTCAGCGAGTCGCGACTGGCAGTGATGTATGGGGCAGAGTTATGGGGGCATAAGAGGGCTAGTGGTATTTTAAAAGCTGGGAATGCATTTTTAAGACATTTATTAAATTTTCCCTTAAGTACTCCACTTTTGCCTTTAAGGTTTGATCTGGGTGTTCGGCCCATAGATGAGGAACTAGGACTGAGGTCACTCCTTTTTTGGAGAAGAGTGTGGGCATCCCCCAAGGTAGTGTCCTATCGGGAGGGACTGGAGGAGACCATGAGTTTGCCAGGTGCCTGTAAACTGCCATGGATTCAATACACTAAGGACACAGTAAGACAAATAGAAAGGTCCAGTATGTGCGGGAACCATGAGGTAGCCTGCCATGCGACATTCAAGAGTGACTTGGCCAGGGCCTATCAGGAGTTTAAACTGTCCACACACTTGCCTAACCCTGTGCATGGCACAATGACTTGTAGGTTTTTTTAAAAGACTATTATGGTTTTGAAGTGTTTCTAAATGAGGTTCAGCCAATGTTAGCATGGAGTCCTGCCTCTCAGTACGTTGACTTGGAAGTGGGGGGCAGGATGTGATGTATTGAGCACAATATGTCCAGCATGCAGCCGGACAGGGGAAACAGTGGCACACTCTTTGTTTTTTGTAAAGCATGCAAAAGCCTTAGATTGAAATGGTTGATCCCCCGCTGCAGAGATCTAGGTACAGTCCATCACCTAGTAGCTTAAGAATCTTGAAAACCAATGCACACCAGACAATTGTTTTTTCTGTGACTAGGTATTTGTTTATGGATTGGAGTATTCGTAACAGATTTGTGTAGTGCTCTTACAGGTGGAAGGGGGGAAACTCCTTCTTATTTTACCCTTTATCTTGTATTATATATCTTTTAACCATTTTCATAAATTTGTGTAATCGATTCACATTTTATGATTGTAATGAATTTGCTCATTTTAATGGATAATGTTTTATCTTTTTTATTCACTTTTTTTTCTATGAGTCGAAATAAAGTAATAATGATGATATGTTGAATAGGCTTTAACCAAACTGGCTAAGCTAGCTTACATGTAAGTCCCTAGTAAGTGGTACCCAGGGCATGTAAGATAAAGGGTCCCCCCAGGGATTGCAACACTGTTTGTGCCACCCTGGGTAAGACACGATTAAAATGAGACTTCCGACCCACCATTTGCAGCCTGGAAGAAAGGTTTAACTGCTGGCCTGGCTTTGCTATTTAAAGCAATAGCAAAACTAGACTTCCCCCTGATATATTTGTAAGTCACGCCTATAGCCAGCCCAGCGAGTCCTAAGGTAGGGTGCAACATATCTCACAGGCAGAACATGAATTTTACATGTTCTGGCAGTAAAATCAGTAAACTGTTTCTTCTAGTATGGAAACGTTTGGTCGCCCAGTTGGCGACTACAGAGTTATATGCTGACCCTCAGCTATGCTAACTCTGGAACATGTAACCAGATACAACAAGTTGCAATGTGCAACTTTAGCAAGGTTGCCACTTTGTTGCTTTCAGTCCCCTGTACCCAAACTGGCTGCACACAGGGTCCTGTCGCCTAGACAGGGTTCTGCCCTCCTGGTGAGACGTGCTAATGACCCACAAAAAATATACAATAGGAGCCTGCTCTGGAAGAAGATGTCCCCTCCCTCCTGCAGGAAGCCACACAGGTGTTGGCCCAAAAGGCGAGCTTCAAAGCTGAAGCCACGTTTGAAGGCCAAATGGGTAACACTTAGGAGATGGGCTGCTCCACTGTTCAGGCAGACAGGCTGGCACTTGGGACAGGAGAGGGGAAATCAGTTGCCAAACTGGTTTTCATGGGGTGTGTAGCTCCCTTGATAGCCATACCTCTAGGTTTGGCTAGGGAGCTTCACACACCAGGAGAGGGATCCTGCCATATAGGGAGTGGGCAGAATGGTTAATCCTGGGATTCCCAGATGCCATACGTCACAGAGAGTGGTCATCAGGTGGGAGGAGGCCTGGTAGCTCATTGTCTACTCACTTTATTTTGCTTGGAAGGGCCCCCCTGGGACCCCAAACTCAGATGTCAACTGAACTGGAAGAGGACCAAAGAAGGACTACCCTGCTGTATTGTAGAAGCAGCGAAGAGAGAAAGCACTGGCATGGACTGCAACTGCTGAACCCGGTGGCTAGAAAAAGAGAAGGACTGTGCCTGTTGTGTCCTGCCCGAGGAGAAGCCATCTCCAGAGGCCAGCAAAAGCCAAGAGACTCCAAGGGTCAGTGAGATAGCTTCCTGTTCACTGCACAGGGACACAGCAACTGAAAAGCCTGCTGGTGCAAGTTGATAGTCCAATGCCTTCAAGCTGCCGCTGACCACTGTTGTGCAGCACCAGGTACCAGGACCCATTGCACAAATTTGCACCTGGGTTTGCTGAGCATAGAAGCGTCACCAAGGTGTGGCTGGAACCCCCACAAGACAAGTTATCGGTCCAGGAATGATTTTCCTGTGACCGTGATGCTGGGCAACTGGTAGTCCAATGGTGACTGGTCTTCTGCCAGCTCCAAGAGGACTTCGAGGGACATTGATCCTGTGGCTAAGAGTGCCTCCCTTCCCTTCATCTCACAACAAGACCCCTATCAACAGCATCACATCCACAGCATCCTTTAAGGATCCTCAACATCCTTCACCCTTTGCATCAGGACTATGTGCATAGGAAAGCCCTGCAATGGACAAACATGCCTAGTACTGACTGAGGACTGTTCCACTTTTAGAAGTAACTGTCTCTGAGGAGATTTATGGTCTCCCTGATGGCCTGCTTACTGGAGTCGGTCACCTAAAGTGACTCTAAGTGACCATATTGCAACTAGCCAAGCTTTTTAGAGAAAACATTTCTAAGTGTCAAATTTGTTGAATTTGCAGGTGATTGTTCGAAATACCCTATGTTACCATACCTTCTACACAAGGATCTCTCTGCTCACAAGTCCAAAATTCTGCCTGCACTCACAAAGTATGTACTCCTTGTCAGTTTAGGCAATCGTGCCATTACATTTTCTTTCAATGGACCTACGACTGCCAACTCCACTCAAGTTTAGGTTGTTGTTTGATTTAAGAAGGATCAGTTATAACAGCTCGATTGATTGAGGGTGGTAGAGTGATCAGTAGAAGTTTCCTAGTCATTTATTCAGTCGACTGAACTGAGATAACCCAAGAATATTGGACATCCAACATTGATTAAAAAAGACAAACTAAAGGTTGTTCTTTCATTTCGTACCCCTTTTCTCTCACTTTGCTATCCTGACTCTTTCTCTTCTTTTTTCCTCTTCTCAAGCTCTCTCTTGTCTTCTTTTCTTTGCTCCTTTATCTCCTCTCAAATTTTCAGTTTTGAATGAGTGATCCTGAAGAGGTCATAAAACCTCGCTGGTGCAATAACTGCCCAAAATCGTGAACCACACTAAATCTGTATTGACTATCTGTGAATATTGTCATTTGAAGCTGCTCATATATGCAGCATGCTCTTCTAAGAGCAACTAATTCAGCTACTGGGGCAGAAACAACTACTTGAAGCCATGACGCTTCGACTACTCCTGAGAGGGTGAAAATTGCATAACTAGCTATCAGAGGACCTTTGTTGTCTCTTAAGCAGGAGCATTCAACAAATACCAACTTGATCATACTTCTCTAAAGGAGTATCCAGAATATCAGGTCTGGGACTGGTGCACTGTTCAGTGACATCGAGGCAATGATGCTCCAATTCATTAACATCATTTGAATCATCAACATTAACAGGTAACAGTGTAGCTTGGTTTTGCATAGAACACCTCTTGATTATCACATTTGTGGAAACAAGGATCAATAACTTATAATGGGTGAGATGGGCACTGGTCAAATATTGTTTTTTGTTTGTGTTAAAAGTACCTTAACAGATTGTGGGACATAAACAGTTAAAGGGTTTTCCATCTAAATGCCTTCGCATTGACCTATGCTAACACCAGCAACAGCCACAGCTTTTAAGTAGCCAGGCAAAGCAGTATTGACAGGATGCAGTGTGCCGGATAAATATGCCACAGGTCTGTTCATTCCTGCATGTAACTGTGTCGAAACAGAAAGAGCACAACCTTCACATTGATGTCAAAAGAGTGGAAAGCTTTTTGTGTAATCAGCCATTCCCAAGGCTGGAGTTCTACACATTCTCTCTCTCAATTTAGTGAAAGCTTTCATGCATTCTTCATTAAAGACTGGGTCTGTATCTCTTTGTGCGTTAGCTTCTGCAGTGGTTTGGAAATTACTGAAAAATTTGGGATCCATTGGTGACAGTAGCTCACCATGCGCAAAAACATTCTGACATCTGTCTGTGTTACTGGGGGATTCATCTGCATAATTACCGCAACTATCTCTCGGGACACTTTCCTTGCACCTTTCACAATTTGGTGACTGAAATACTTCACTTCCCTCTGGCAATACTGTAATTTGGTAGGGAAAAACTTATGTCCATTTTCACCCAAATGATTCAATAATGCTATGGTATACTGTATTGTCTGCAAGCTTCTTGAGTATTAGATGCACCATAAAATCATCAATGTATTGCACTAGAGCAGACTGAAATGGCATGTTTAAGGAATCTAAGTTCTTTTTCAAAATCTGAATACAAATGGACAGGGATTCTGAAAAAACTTGTGGATTACAGCACCATGAATACACATGGATACAGAATTTGAATGAGAAAAGGAATTGACTAACTTTGTGTAGGGGCAACGAAAAGAATGCCTGTGATAAGTCAATAACGGAAAACCATTCTGCTTCTCATGGAATTTTGAATAAAATTACTGCTGGATTTGGCATCACAGACAACAGGATGCCACAATACCATTCACCTTTCTCAAATCTTCAACTATGCAGTATTTCCCACTTGGCTTTCACAATCCCATAATAGGCGAATTACATGGGCTACCCATCACTTCTTTTAGATCTCCCTGCTCAACAAAGTTGGTAATTATTGGAATAATTCCTTCAATTACTTCTGGGGTAATGTTATATTGTGACATTCTGGGAAAAACTACATTTGCCTCTAAAGTCACTTTGACTGGTTCAACACCTCGTATAAATCTAATATCCTTTCAGGAGAGATCCCAAACTCTCAACATTACTGTGTCTTGTAATTCATCAGGCAGGTCTCTAACTGACATGGCAGGAAATAATGTAATGAGAGGATACATCTCATCAATTTGACTGGAAGTTTCACCATCACTATTTGTTTGACTTGCTAGCCCTTCATGAGTATAAGTGATGGAGCATTTTAATTTGCATAGTAAGGCCCTCATTATGACATTGGCGGTAAATCCCACTTACCACAACACTAAAAGCCGCCAACTTACTGCCGCTATGGCAGATATCCGTTCACCATATTATGACACACACACACCAATCCGTCAGTATTCAACCACATGTACAAATCCCCCACACCAAAGGTCAGTGATAAACTGGCCGTATCAAAACCCACACAGTTACGCCAACAGAACTACGCCCATCACATTATGACCCACGAATCACCACAGCGGACATTCAATGGAGGTAAACCATTGGCGGCACATACCGCCATACTCAAAATGGACACACACATACAAAACAACACCACATTGGACTATTCAAACAACAAACAACTGACAGCCATACACACACCACACCCACACACCCACACCATTATAAAGCACACACCCACATTACCCACAATCCTTTACGATTAAAAAGCATTGCCACCAGAGAGACAGCAAGACCACTGAGACAACTAGAGGCGCACACTACTCACACCTATACACCACTCACGCACTCCACATCACACACCCCAACACATTACCCAACACACCATCACCAACACACCTCACATATCACCCATGGCACCACAAAGACACCCCCGTTTCACAGAGGAGGAGCTAAGGGTCATGGTGGAGGAAATCATCAGGGTGGAGCCACAGGTTCTTGGAGCACAGATGCAGCAGATAACGATAGCTAGGAAGATGGAGCTATGGCAGAGAATCGTGGACAGGGTCAAGGCCGTGGGACAGCACCCAAGAACTAGGGATAACATCAGGAAGAGGTGGAACGACCTACGGGGGAAGGTACGTTCCATTGCAGCAAGACACCAGCTTGCTGTACAGAGGACTGGCGGTGGACCCAACCCCCCCCCCCACAACTCATAGCATGGGAGGAGTAAGTCATGGCAATCCTGCATCCTGAGGGCCTGGCCAGAGTCAGAGGAGGACTGGACTCTGGTAAGTCAACTCTCTACTACTATCACCCCACTACCTGCATGCCATCACATACCCCCAACCTCACCCTCTCCCCCGTTACTCCACTACTTCTTACACACCCCACCATCCCCTCTCACTCATCCCAATGCCAAGCCCTGCATGCTGTACCAATGCATGGACACCCCTCACAGCCCGGCATGGACACTCATCACTGAAGCATGCACACCAAAGAGAACTAACAATCCCACCATACACTAACATACATAAGTTAAAGGTGCCAGGGCAAATCCAACCAAAGAGGGGAAGCCACAGATGTACAATATGTCAGACATATTAACCATAACACATCATTTACATCCCTACAGGTACCCCAGCCAATGTCACCGGAGAGGAGGTGCCAGCAATATCCAGTTCCCCAACTGAAGAGGCCCACAGTGATGACAGCAACTCTGGTCTTCAGGATCTGGATGACCTACCTGGCCCATCAGAGACCACTGGACAACCGGTTACCCAGGCCCACTCCCAGTCCACCACAGAGCCTCCCCCATCAGGAAACACCACCAGAACACCCACCCAGCATACCCATACCTCTGTCCCCAGGACACATCAATCAGCAGTGTGTCCACCTCTACAGGGATCCCAGGGCACACCTCACCCACAAGACAATCAGGGTCAGTGGCAGTGGGCACGCGGTTCAGGGACAGAGGCACAGGCCGACAGGGACACTGGGAGGACTGCTGTGCACCAGGGGGAGGCGGGCCCAGGGAACCGACTCTCCAGGAGGGTCTCAAAGAGATCCTGGGAGCTTATCAACATTCCCAGGACACAATGGGCCAGATCCTGGACAATGTCCAGAAGAACAGGTGGCTGCAGGAGGGACAGTACCAGGGGATCAGGGAGGACTTGCAGGCCATTAACAACACCCTGATCTCCATTGCAGGGGTGCTGGCAGACATGGCCAACATTATGAGGGAGGCAGTCTCACACCAGCCGGCCCCTGCCACTAGCCAGACATCTGAACAGCCTTCCACTTCCGCTGCCGTTAGTGGCCAGGAGGCCCTGCCACAGGACTCACAGGCCACCAGCACCCCTCCCCCTGCAGAAGGTGATCCACCCCGCAAACGTTCCCTGCGATCCAGACAGAAGCCAGAGACACTTACCAGGACCCCCACCAGGAAATGGGACTCCCCTGATTGTCCCCCTTGTGTCCCACTCAGTCACCGTGGCCACCTTGAACTGCAATTGCTCCCCTTCCTATGTCCCCTTGGACAATACACCTGTGCTTTAAACAGACTGGAACAATACCCTGGACTTTCCTCCATCATCACCCAATCCCATTGCACTTACCCCTCCATATATTAGCACTTCAATAAACACCCTTTGAAAAACAAACATTTGGAGTGTGTCATGTATTTCAAATATGTATTCATTGAAACAGGTACAAACATTGCAAATGAACTGTACAGAGAACTGTACAGAGAATGAGCATAGATTAATGACCTGTAGTGATCACACCAGGAGTATATATCAGGTCACCAACATCTGCAAAATAAATTGCCAGAGGGAACAGTAAGTGGGCCTAGAACTTGCAAATATCAGCATGCCATTGCCACACACTTTGAAACAAAAGTAACACTGTCCTACCTGTGTGTCATTGGAAGTATTGTCACATCACATTTGTTCTGTTGTCCTCATCTGCATCCTTTGCCTCCTCATCCTCACTGTCCACAGGGTCTACTGCTGCCACCTGTGCATCTTCAGCCGCCTCCTCCTCCTGCAGGAATGGGACATGGCGTCTGAGGGCCAGGTTATGCAACATGCAGCATGCCACCACTATCTGGCAGACCTTCTTTGGTGAGTAGCACAGGGATCCACCTGTTAGATGGAGGCACTAGAACCTGGTCTTCAGGAGGCCAAAGGTTCTTTCAACTATCCTTCTGGTTCGCCCATGTGCCTCATTATAACGTTCTTCTACCCTTGTCCTGGCATTCCTCATATGGGTCAGCAGCCATGATTGGTTTGGGTAACCAGAGTCACCTGCAAATATTAAGGGGCAACATTTAGCCATACACTGTCCTATATGGCCCACACCATACCCATACACCAACATATACTGGGTGGGAACCAGGGCTCACATATTAGCCACACCATGTGCCTCTGTAGTTGGGCCATCATATTTGGGATGCTGCTATTCCTCACGACAAAGGCATCATGCACCGACCCTGGATACTTAGCATTGACTTGGGAGATGTACTGGTCCACCAAGCACACCATCTGCACATTCATAGAGTGGAAACTCTTACGATTCCTGAACACCTGTTCATTCTGGCAGAGGGGGACAGATGCAATATGTGTTCCATCAATTGCCCAGATTATGTTGTGGGTCATGTCCCATTGCATAAAACTCGGCCTTCACAGTGGCCAAATCCTCAACCTGGGGGAAAACAATGTAGCTGCACATGTGTTTTATCAAGGCAGACAACACTCTTGTCAGCACGTTTGAGAACATTGGCGGTGACATTCCTGCTGCCAAGCCCACTGTCACTTGGAAAGAACCAGTTGCCAGGAAATGGAGTACAGATAGCATTTGCACAAGAGGGGAGATCCCAGTGGGGTGACGGGTAGCAGATATCAGGTCAGGCTCCAATTGGGCACAGAGCTCTGTGATTGTGGCCCTGTCAAGTCTATAGGTGAGGATAATGTGCCTGTCCTCCAGTGTTGCCAAGTCCACCAGGGGTCTGTACACAGGGGTACGTCTCCATCTCCTATTCATCCGCAGCGGTAGGAATCTAAGGGACAAAAGAGTGAGGAGCCGGTCAGAAACTGAACAATGGAACTATAACTGAACTTTGCATCCTGTAAACATGAAATGGGTCATTGTGATTTGTCCAGTATGTGCTAAAATCTCCTGTGACGCAGTATTTTTCCAGGGCCTGCCCCCCCCCACCCTGAAATGGCATCCGCCTGTCCTGTGTGGAGGGACAGGTGGAAGTGAGGTAATTCCACTGACGTGCGCCATTGCTGTAGGTGGTCGGGAACCGCCGTGCAACTCCCCATTGGCTAACATTGGGTCCTATGGGTTACAGTGGCCAATGGTGATCTATGCCGGGAGTGACGGTGTGCACCACCGCTGATGTGACTGCCATTTTCTCTCTGATTCCTCAATTATTACCTGAACTTCCATAGGAGAGGACCTACACTGCATGTGCTGATGTGACCTGTGTCTGTAACCTACCATGGCCTGTGTGACTGGGGAAAGGGTCTCAGCCTTCACTTCGGAGGAGTTGGAGAGACTGGTGGATGGGGTCCTACCCCAGTACGGACTGCTGTATGGGCCTCCAGACCAACAGGTGAGTACACTGTGAGCACAATGCATGTGGCATGAATGCATGGAGTTGTGTGTGTGAAGGCCTCGTGTAAGGGGGATGGGTGGATGTCCCCTTGGCGGCGTACAGGTTGTGTGCTGGGCAATGTGTGTGTAAATAGTGATGTGAAGGGGTATGGTGGGCCATATGTGTTACAGGCGGAACTGTTTGTCTAATGTTATTTTCCTGCGTGCATTGCCCATGCAGGTCAGTGCCCATCAAAAGAAGGGTATATGGCCTGCCATTGCCAAGGAGGTACGGACCGTGGGGGTCTATGGTAGGCAGAGTACCCACTGTCGCAAATGATGGGAGGTCCTGAGGTGCTGGGCACGGAAGACAGCGGAGGCCCAGCTGGGGATGGCCTCCCAACGAGAAAGGGATGCCTGTCGAATCCTGACACCCCTGATGGCCCACATACTGGCGGTGGCCTATCCAGAGCTGGATGGGTGCCTGAAAACATCACAGCAGCCACAAGGGAGTGAGTACAGTGCCCATATTACAACTTACGCATGGTATGGTGGTATCCGGGTGGGGGATGTCTGTCAGTGGGTGCCCCTAGGCCATTCCTGACATTTAAGCGTAGGTCCCCTCGTGGGTAGGGTTCAGAAGGTAAAAAGTTGGTATCAATATATTTATAGAGCGCACTACATACCCGTTAGGGTTTCAATGCGCTGAGGGGTGGGGGGGGGTTAGCTGCTACTGGTCGAAGAGCCAGGTCTTGAGTTTTCTGAAGGTGAGTAGGTCCTGGGTCTGTCGTAGGTTGATTGGGAGAGTGTTCCATGTCTTGGCGGCGAGGTAGGAGAATGTGGCGAGTGCGAGGTCTGCGGAGCGGAGCTGTCGGGTGGGGGTGTAGAAGCTGAGTCTGTTGTTGAGGTAAGCAGGTCCGGTGTTGTGGAGTGCTTTGTGTGCGTGGGTGAGGAGCTTGAATGTGATCCTCTTGTCAGCGGGGAGCCAGTGGAGGTTTCTCAGGTGGGGTGTGATGTGGTTGCGGTGGGGTACGTTGAGGATCGCTAGCTCATAGGCATACACTACTGGTCAGGGCTGCGTGTGTCCCAGGTCTCCTGCATTTGGCGGTGTGTGCCCCTCCCCATGCCTTGGTGGCTAACTATTTCTCTGGTAGTGCAATGCATATAGTGTAGGCCTGTTCCCTGTGTGTGTGTGTGCTGTGTACGCCAACAGTGGTGTTGGTGCAGCCATTGACCCACTGTATCCTTTGTCTCTTTCCCCCCTTCTTGTTTTGTCATCCTATCCTTATGCGCATCAGCATCTTCTGGCGGAGGAGCAAAGGCACCGGCGACAGAGGGAGTTGCATCCCACAGGACCCAGGAGGCAGAGTCCATCGATGTTGAGGGCACCGGTGGGACGGAGGGCAAGGGGAGCACCATGGCGGAGACTGGAGGGGACAGTTCTGACACAGATACCTCCTCTGATGGAAGCTCCTGGTGGTGGGGGACACTTCTGTGACCACCCCAGCTAAAGGTACAGCCGCCACCCCCCGTACCAGCACCGCCCTCCCAGCAGCCCTTCATCGAGTTGCCCATGCCTGCTCACCCAGGAGGGTGGGCATCTCCTTCGCCCCAGGCACCTCAGGCCCTTCCCCAGTTAGCCCTGCTGCCCTGAGTGAGGAGGCTATTGACCTCCTGAGATCATCTCTGTAGGGCAGTCAACCATTGTGAATGCCAGGGGCTGGCAGCCCAGATGCAACAATCTAATGCATTCCTGGAGGGCATTCACACTAGAGTAGCAGCCCAACAGAGATCGATTCAGGCTCTGGCCTCCTCTCTGATGGCAGCCATTGTCCCTGTTTCTACCGTCCCCCCTCCAACTTCCACTGCCCAGTCCCACTCCCCTCAACCCAAACCTATCCCAAGCACACATACAGACAAGCATGCACACAAGACAACACCCAAGAGTGTCACAGGTAAACACAAGCACCACACTTCATCCCACAGGCATTCACACAAACACCATCCAGTTGCAGACACACCAACATCCACTGTTTCCACTGTCTCCGCTCCTCCCCCTCCTCCCCCTCCACCACCTCCCTCCCAGCCATGTCTACACTCACACCTGCATGCACTACATCACCATCCACCACCAGCATCATCACCAAGCAGAACACACACCTCACTGGCAGACACCTCCACAACAGCCATGCACACGTCCCCTGTGTCCTCTCCCACTGTGTCTGTCCACCCCCTCCTAAGGTACACAAACGCAAGCACTCAGCCACCCAACAGACATCCACCTCACAACAGCATCCAGGCCATGCACCTGCACCCAAAAGCAGCAGACAGACACATCCAACAACCACTCTCTCATCCTCCACTCTCGTTCCAGCCCCAATGTCCCTAAAAAACTTGTCCTATATACCATTGACCTCTTCCCCACCCCTCCCCCCGTCCTGCACATATGGGCAGGGTATCATGAACCCAGCCAAGCACCTCCGCCACACAGCCCACAGGCCCAGTACTAACCGCACCCACTTGTGGTGGAAAGGGATCCAGGCCACATGTACTCAAGGGGAAGGAGCCTGCACCAGGCAGCCTAAAGGGAAGGGATACTGCCCCAGCTGGCAACAAGGGCAAGGATCCTGAACTTGCCACACGAAAGGCCAAGGCATCTGCACCAGCCGGCAGGAAGATCAAGGAACCTGCACCAGCAGGCAGGAAGATCAAGGAGCCTGCACCAGCAGGGCTGAGGGTAGGACACCGGTTAGGCGGTCTACTTCATGGACATGGAAAGCAGTAGTGGCATTTAAGTGTATTGAGGGGTGAGTGTGGGAGTTCCCTTTACGGACTAGGTGGTCTCACACACATTATAGTGTCATGCTTCATCATATGACCACCTAGCCCCACCCAGGTAAGATGAATCTACCTGGGCGGACTCAACCTCATTGTTAAATGAACTCTGAGGGAGTGCTGAAATTTTATCTTTCTCGATAAATCAGGGGATCCAGCTGAAAGTGAATTGGATATTAAAATTACCTCACAGATCACCTGTTAGATATAATGCTTTAATGAAGGTGTTTGTTGGTAAGATAAAAAAAAACAGTATGGGACAAACTTGAATATAATGATACAAGAAATTGGGACCAACATGTTTCTGTCCTCTCCTAAAGCCGAAAATGGTTTGGGGCATTCTTCAGGGTCAAGGATCCCTAATGTATGAGGGGCTAGCTAAATATGCTAGATAGTGAGCAGATACATTATAATGCACTCGGGGCCTACCTTGTTAAACTGTTGAGGGGAGGCCTAAAACAAGTAAATAAAAAATCAAACGGTGATGTACATGGTGCATGTGACAGTTTACTCCACATCACTGCATACTAAGGTGTAAAAACCATGCCGTGGGTTGCACACAAATTCATGCAAGTTATGCTAAATCCTTATACTGGACTGTTGGTCAAGCTCTCAATAATAGAGTTAAATGCGGGTCTCTTACCATATGGAATCGAGGCTATTAGCCTCAAGTCTGGGAACTTGGGGAAGGGAGTTACCCCATATTGTCAAACTCTACGGAAGAACGAGGGTTCAGGTAAGGAAGAGTTAGTGAAGTCAGAAGGTTATTATGGCTAAAGAGAGGCTTATTGTTTTCCTGATATTCTCTAATACTCTTAAGTTAAACGTTCTGTAACAAGGAAAAGCCAAGTTACCCTCCTTCTCAGTTATTTAGCACCATTGATTTACCCAAAGACATGCTGAAACTCCTCTTTCCTCCATTACTTCAAATGCTGGTGTACCCTCAGGTGGAGTAGGCTCACCCTTTCCAATGGAATAAAAACATCTCTCAGCACACTCCTTAAGGTTTTGAAACACTTCATTTTACACAAATCTACTTCACAAACACAAATTCTACAAAACGTGGAAGTACTTTTCAATCCCACAATCTTCTTCACAAGCTGTTCTCGACCTATGGTGGCGCAGTCTTGTCTACCAATCCATGCACAGCTTTTCTCACTAACCGACCAATCCCAGCGCTGATCAAATTAAGTCACACTCACTTCACTCGGCAGCTGCGATTCACTTCAGAGCCATCTTATACACCTCTCACCTAAACATCTAAAGGTGAATATTGTGAGCACAAAACCAAACCTGTATGGTCACTACAGGTAGGACTCAAATTCTGTTAAAGCTGTACGGCTTCAGGTCTGACTGTGGCTTTCGTGCATGCACAGGTAAGATTCGACCTGCAGATCTCACTCCAGTCGATACAGATTCTCCATGTTCACTCCGTAATCACCTTATACCAACCAACAACTCACACATTCAAGGAATCTACTGGTATTGTCGACAGTGCTGAATGGACCAACACCTCACTACACACAATAAATTAACCACGTGTCTCCGTACACTTGTGTGGTACTCCGGAGTCCTAAGCCTCGCAGGACCCGTAAACAACAACAACCATGTGGGCAATTTTTAAGCACAAAGTGCAACATTCACTTGGAGTACGCCAACTTCCCACTCTCTTACTTGGAGTACGCAAACTCCCTACTCACTTCATACACTGCACTATACCGCAATTTAGCCAAAAGCATTGCAAGTGCAAACCCTACTCAAAACACATGCAATACACTTGTAGCACAATGCTGGATTTTCATCAACCCCTACACTTCCCCAAGAACAACTCAACATTTGGGCAAAATCCAATTCCTTTCTTCATAAGGCAGCACCATAATTCTGAGACCAAAACTGCTGGAGCATCTGCTGAGGTCTTCTTCCTGCCTCAGGTTCAGAAACCACAACACAAGCGCTCTGGTGAGGCACCATACCTTATCCCACCACTAGAAGCTGACTGGATCTTTGCACTCAGTGAGGAGTGTGGTAATCAGATTCATTCAACACAAATCACTAGCATAGAAACCAAAAACAATTCTAGACACCATAACCAATTTAAACACATAATTAACTCCAAGCTGGATAAAGTTTCAAAGCTTTATTACAAGCCCAAAATCAATGTAACATATATGGTGCACAAAACTAAATTATAAACATACATGAAAAACATAGGCTGACCTTAAGGGGGTGATTCTAACCCTGGCGGTCGGTGATAAAGCGGCGGCCAACCCGCCAACAGGCCGGCGGTCCAAAAAAGGGAATTCTGACCCTGGCGGGAACCGCCAACAGAGACCGCCACATTAACACTCCGACCGCCACGGCGGTACAGACAAACAGCTCGGCGGTCACCGCCAACAGGCAGGCGGCAGACAATGTAACGCCCACCCTATCACGACTCACCAATCCGCCACCTTTTCCGGGGCGGGAGCCCCGCCGATAAAAACACGGCGGAAACAGACCACGAACGGGAAAACGCTCACCGATACACACTCCACGAGGAAGGAGGACAGCATGGAACCCGAATTAAACATCCTACCTGCTCTTGTCTACCTTCTCATCTACCACGAGTACGAAGTCCGGCGCAGACGACAACGGTGAGTACTGCACCTACGACACACAGGAGGGGGAGGACGAAAGGTTACGGCCACACACATATGCGACCCCCCCCCCCAACTATGTACACACCAATGCAGAGCAACAAGTCACAGTGACACCACCCAAACACCCCAGAAAAATGCAAACACATAATTAAATTGTGAGGATTAATTTATGTAAATAAGAGGCTCGGACAAATATATGTCAACTATGTAAAAAATATATACAAAAATCAAACTATATACACTGCCATGGAGAACCGAGGCAATCAGTCCTGTACAACCAAAGTACATAGAATAGTCTGTGTGCCACAGTGTAGCGACACAAGGGCAAAGCCCACACAGGAGACCTGAGTCCTTTGGAAAGAACACTGCAGGGGCATCTGATGTAAAAACTACAGGCACCTCAGGGGGAAGGGAAGGGGGGGGCACCACAGCCACATGAGTCCACGACCCCAGATCCACGAGGAGCCACCATGCCCACTGTACCATCCTGGGGAGTGCAAAGCCACAGTCTCTCAAGTCTCTACAGTGGGTGGGCTGCCCACTGGACCATCCTGGGGAGTGCAAAGCCACATTCTCTCAATGTCTCTACAGTGGGTGGGCTGCCCACTGGACCATCCTGGGGAGTGCAAAGCCACAGTCTCTCAAGTCTCTACAGTGGGTGGGCTGCCCACTGGACCATCCTGGGGAGTGCAAAGCCACAGTCTCTCAATGTCTCTACAGTGGGTGGGCTGCCCACTGGACCATCCTGGGGAGTGCAAAGCCACAGTCTCTCAAGTCTCTACAGTGGGTGGGCTGCCCACTGGACCATCCTGGAGAGTGCAAAGCCACAGTCTCTCAAGTCTCTACAGCGGGTGGGCTGCCCACTGGACCATCCTGGGGAGTGCAAAGCCACAGTCTCTCAATGTCTCTACAGTGGGTGGGCTGCCCACTGTACCATCCTGGGGAGTGCAAAGCCACAGTCCATCAGGTGGATGACAGTCTCCACTGGTCAAGGAGGTGGCATGTTGGGCACAGTGAACCATAAACAGTGCTTGACAGGATGGGCCCAGCGGAGCGGTGCTTGACAGGAAGGGACCAGCGGAGCGGTGCTTGAGACGGCGGTGCCCAGCGGAGCGGTGCTTGACAGGAAGGGCCCAGCGGAGCGGTGCTTGAGATGAAGGGCCCAGCGGAGCGGTGCTTGAGACGGCGGTGCCCAGCGGAGCGGTGCTTGACAGGAAGGGCCCAGCGGAGCGGTGCTTGAGACGGCGGTGCCCAGCGGAGCGGTGCTTGACAGGAAGGGCCCAGCGGTGCGGTGCTTGAGATGAAGGGCCCAGCGGAGCGGTGCTTGAGACGGCGGTGCCCAGCGGAGCGGTGCTTGACAGGAAGGGCCCAGCGGAGCGGTGCTTGAGATGAAGGGCCCAGCGGAGCGGTGCTTGAGACGGCGGTGCCCAGCGGAGCGGTGCTTGAGATGAAGGGCCCAGCGGAGCGGTGCTTGAGACGGCGGTGCCCAGCGGAGCGGTGCTTGACAGGAAGGGCCCAGCGGAGCGGTGCTTGAGATGAAGGGCCCAGCGGAGCGGTGCTTGAGACGGCGGTGCCCAGCGGAGCGGTGCTTGACAGGAAGGGCCCAGCGGAGCGGTGCTTGACAGGAAAGGCCCAGCGGAGCGGTGCTTGAGATGAAGGGCCCAGCGGAGCGGTGCTTGAGATGAAGGGCCCAGCGGAGCGGTGCTTGAGATGAAGGGCCCAGCGGAGCGGTGCTTGACAGGAAGGGCCCAGCGGAGCGGTGCTTGACAGGAAGGGCCCAGCGGAGCGGTGCTTGAGATGAAGGGCCCAGCGGAGCGGTGCTTGAGATGAAGGGCCCAGCGGAGCGGTGCTTGAGATGAAGGGCCCAGCGGAGCGGTGCTTGAGACGGCGGTGCCCAGCGGAGCGGTGCTTGACAGGAAGGGCCCAGCGGAGCGGTGCTTGACAGGAAGGGCCCAGCGGAGTGGTGCTTGAGACGGCGGTGCCCAGCGGAGCGGTGCTTGAGACGGCGGGGCCCTGTTCAGCGGTGCTCTTCTGCACGGCGGGGCCCTGTTCAGCGGTGCTCTTCTGCACGGCGGGCCCTGTTCAGCGGTGCCTATCTTCACGGCGGGGCCCTGTTCAGCGGTGCTCTTCTGCACGGCGGGCCCTGTTCAGCGGTGCCTATCTTCACGGCGGGGCCCTGTTCAGCGGTGCCTATCTTCACGGCGGGGCCCTGTTCAGCGGTGCTCTTCTGTACGGCGGGGCCCTGTTCAGCGGTGCCTATCTTCATGGCGGGGCCCTGTTCAGCGGTGCTCTTCATCACGGCGGGGCCCTGTTCAGCGGTGCCTATCTTCATGGCGGGCCCTGTTCAGCGGTGCTCTTCTGCACGGCGGGCCCTGTTCAGCGGTGCTCTTCTGCACGGCGGGCCCTGTTCAGCGGTGCCTATCTTCACGGCGGGGCCCTGTTCAGCGGTGCCTATCTTCACGGCGGGGCCCTGTTCAGCGGTGCCTATCTTCACGGCGGGGCCCTGTTCAGCGGTGCTCTTCTGCACGGTGGGGCCCTGTTCAGCGGTGCCTATCTTCACGGCGGGGCCCTGTTCAGCGGTGCTCTTCTGCACGGCGGGGCCCTGTTCAGCAGTGCCTATCTTCACGGCGGGGCCCTGTTCAGCGGTGCTCTTCTGCACGGCGGGCCCTGTTCAGCGGTGCCTATCTTCACGGCGGGGTCCTGTTCAGCGGTGCCTATCTTCACGGCAGAGCCCTGTTCAGCGGTGCTCTTCTGCACGGCGGGGCCCTGTTCAGCGGTGCCTATCTTCACGGCGGGGCCCTGTTCAGCGGTGCTCTTCTGCACGGCGGGCCCTGTTCAGCGGTGCTCATCCAGTAGGTCAAGGGAGCCAGACCTGTGCTGGACTCCCTGCTCAGTCGCCCTCGGACCGTGACGTGTCTGGACCCTTCGGGGACGGAGTCCTGGGCTCTTTAGTGTCCTCCTTCACAGCTGGGATGTGACATGTGGGGCCCACCTGCTCCGCGCTCCTGCTGCCCTTCCGCTCCTTAGATGGGGCTCTCGGGCCCTTGCCTCCCCTAGATGTTGTGGCTGGTGAAGTGGGCGCACTTTGCTCCTTGGGGGCAGCCGTGTCAGTCCTCGCACGGCGGCCCTTGTGTTTGCGGGTCCTCTTGCCGGGGGGGGGCTGGATGTGTCCTTGCTGCTGATCGAAGTGTCACTGCTGGCAAAGGGTGGACTCCAGTACCCATGCACAACAGTGACACTCGAAGCTGGGCTGGTGGTGGCTGAGGTGCTCTTGGGACTCTTTGCAGATGGAGGGGGTAGGTCATCGGAGGGAAAGAGGTTAAGATTAGCCAGGAAAAGTTTTTTAGGGCCAAGGTAAAGGGTAGGAGAAGTGGTAATGGGAGTGGAGGAAGAGGATGTGGTTGTAGGAGAGTCAGGTGTGCTGTCATTGGGTGAAGGTGCTGGTGCTGTAGGCTGACGTGAGGTGGATGGCTGTTGGGTGGGTGGCTGCCTGCGTTTGTGTGTCTTGGAAGAGGGGGTGACAGACACAGTGGGAGAGGACACAGGGGACGTGTAAATGGCAGTGGGGGTGGTGACTGCACGCGTGTGGACTGGACTGGAGGGTGAGGTGGTGATGGAAGCACTGGCTGATGTTGGGGTGCATGCAGGTGTGAGTGTAGACGTCACAGGGAGGGAGGAGGGAGACGAGGAGGAGGGGGACACAGAGGTGGTAGTGACTGTTGGAATGTCTGCATCTGTGTGTTGCGTGGGTGAGTGTTTGTGTGATCTGTGGTGCTTGTGTCTGGAAGAGCTGCCCTTGGGTGTTGAGGTGTGTGCAGGCTGGTCTGATGGTGTGGATGGGATAGGCTGAGGAACAGGAGACAGAGGCAGGCTGGAGGCAGTCAGAAGAGGGAGGGTGGAAACAGGGACAATGGCTGCCGTCAGTGCTGAGGCCAGAGCAGTGAACGCTCGTTGATGGGCAGCCTGACCCGAATGAATGCCCTCCAGGTACTCATTGCTCTGTTGCACCTCCCTTTGCACCCCCTGGATGGCATTCAAAAGGGTAGTCTGCCCAACAATGAGCGTCCTCACGAGGTCAATGAGCTCCGCACTGAGGGCAGCAGGGGTAACAGAGGCAGGGGCTGAGGTGCCTGGGGCGAAGGAGACGCGCGCCTTCCTGGGCGAACGGGCACGGAGCGAAGACTGAGGGGCTGCTGGGAGGGCGGTGCTGGTGCGCTGGGTGGCGGCTGTACCTGTAGAGGCGGGGGGCACGGATGTTGCCGCCACCGCTAGGGAGCACCCATCCGAGGACGTGTCTGTGTCGCTTGTCTCACCACCGGTCCCCGTTGTGGTGCTCCCATCGCCCTCCGGATCACTGGTGCCCTCGGTGTCTGTTCCTGGGTCCACCGGGGCCTTGTGACTTGCAGCTCCCTCGTGCTCCGATGCCAAATCTCCTCCGCCTGATGATGCTAATGCACACATGCACAAGAAGATGAAGAAAAAGGGTGGGGGGAGAAAAAAGAAGACCAGGTTGAGTGCATGCAATGTCAACACCGTTGGCGGAGAGGACAGACACAGGAGCCTCATGCACTAAGCCGCGCATTCGGGGTACACTACTCAGTACTACTGACTAGGACAACAGGTCAAGAGATGTCAAACGCGCACATGGGTGATGCTGGACCATCAATGGCTGTACTTGTCACCCTACAGAGGTGGGGGCCGGGGGCACAGGGCCATGCCTAAGGGAGAGGACTACACTACAGAAACCGCCCTGGCCTAATGTCACCCACAGCCCTCCTCCCCCACCCAGACGCCTCCACTGCGCAGAAAGATAGGAGAATGTGCTGATACTCACCCCCTTGTGTCTGCTGTGATGTCTTCATGCGCCCATCCAAATCAGGGTAGGCCACCGCCAGGATCCGGGACATCAGGGGGGTCATGGTACGACTGGCACCCCTCCTAGGTTGGGAGGCCATCCCCAGCAGTGACTCGGCGGTCTTCCTGGTTCCGCGGCGGATGTCCTCCCACCTCTTGCGGCAGTGGGTGCCCCGTCTGTTGTGGACCCCCAAGTTCCGGACTTCCTTGGCGATGGCACGCCAAATGTCGACTTTCTGATGGGCGCTGACCTATTTGACATGTACAGGGTGGAAAGGAAACAATCATCAATGACCTGCATGTTAGATGTGATTGCCCCCCCCCCACCAACTTTGCTATATGGCACATGCTCTCATCTGTCGTGCGTTGCACTCCTCATTCGCCCCCCACCCCACCAACTTACATCCACCCCAATCCACACAGGCATAGCCCATTCCATGTGCACCCGGTGTACTCACCTGTTGGTCTGGAGGACCGTAGAGTAGCGCATACTGGGGGAGGACCCCATCCACAAGCTTCTCCAACTCTTCAGACGTGAAGGCAGGGGCCCTTTCCCCAGTCGCAGCCGCCATTGTCACTTCCAGACCGAGGTCACAGCAGCACTTGCAGTATAGGTCCTCTCCTGTGGATGATCAGGTCTCGAGTGATCAATCAGCTAGGAAATGGCGGTCACGCCCGCGGTGGTGCGTACCGCCGCGGTGCGTACCGCGACCGCCGGCGCACATCGACATTGGCTCCTGAAACCCATAGGCTTCAATGTTAACCAATGCGGCTTCGTTCAGCCGTCTTCGACCGCCTACCGCCACGGTGTGCCCCGCCAGCGCATTGACCTCACATCCCATTGTCCCACTTCTCAGGTCAGGCTGCCGCCATTTCAAGGGCCCACATGGCTTAATTTGGACTGCGTCACACAGGCCTAGGCCTTGCATTGCCACACATACACGCCTTTCAATCCATTGCGATTCTTCAACTGTGCAAGCTGTGTGAACGTACCTGTGGTTTGCCTGACTCTGTGCTCCATGTTGTCCTTCCTAGGCACCGTCCGCTGGGACTTGCGAGGAGAAGGATGAATCCTCGTGTGTACCGTCCGCTGGTGGACCTGTCGACAATGGAAGAACGCAATATAATACTACGCTACAGACTTGACCGTGCCACTATCCATGATCTGTGTGCCCAGCTGGAGCCAGCCCTGATGTCCCCCATCCGCCAACCCACAGGGATTCCCCCTCTGGTGCAGGTTCTGTCAGTCCTCCATTTTTTGGCAAGTGGATCATTCCAGACAACAGTGGCCATGTCATCTGGAATGTCTCAGCCTATGTTTTCCAGGATTTTGACCAGAGTGTTGTCTGCCCTGATGAAACGCATGCGGAGCTACATCATATTCCCAGAGGAGGGTGAATTGCCTACAGTGAAGGGTGATTTCTATGCCCTTGGACATATCCCCAACATCATTGGTGCCATTGATGGGACACATGTGGCTTTGGTGCCCCCAAGAGACGATGAGCAGGTGTACAGGAACAGGAAAAATTACCATTCGATGAATGTCCAGGTGGTCTGTTTGGCTGACCAGTACATCTCCCATGTAAATGCCAAGTTCCCTGGGTCAGTGCATGACGCGTATGTTATGCGAAATACCAGCATCCCCTATGTGATGGAGCAGCTACAGAGACAACGTGTGTGGCTAATAGGTGACTCTGGTTACCCCAACCTGCCTTGGCTACTGACCCCAGTGAGGAATCCCCGGACCAGGGCAGAGGAACGGTACAATGAGGCCCATGGGCGGACTAGGAGGATCATCGAAAGGACCTTTGGCCTCCTGAAGGCCAGGTTTAGGTGCCTGCATATGACAGGGGGATCCCTGATGTACTCACCAAAGAAGGTGTGCCAGATCATCGTGGCCTGCTGTATGCTTCACAATCTGGCATTGCGACGTCAGGTTCCTTTCCTGCAGGAGGATGGTGCAGATGGTGGTGTTGAAGCAGCTGTGGAGCCTGCGGAGGGTGAAGAGGAGGAAGGCTCAGAGGACGACACAGACAACAGGGACAGAGTTATAGAACAGTATTTTCAGTAGCACACAGGTAAGAATCACCCATGCCATTTTACATTTCTGGAAAGCCTCCTGCATCTCAAATTTGTCTATTTCCCCCCAGAACTTTTAACATGATGTTTGATTTTCCGTTCCCTTTTCAGTGCTGTATGTCCCACTGCGTGACTTCTGCTTGGTTAGCCCATGGACTAATGCTAAGTGACCTCGGTATGTGTTCAGCACAAAGTTAACAGAACGTAATTGATATGTAATGTGTTATACATTTATAAATAAGACAGGCTGAGTCCTGATTGATTTCAGTGCAATGAGTGATTTATTTTTTGTGCAAGATGATGGTACACGAAAGTAAAACAGTGATGGGTGGGGGTGGAGTAATGTCCATGGCAAAGTCCAGTTCTCAGTCTGACAGGTGCATTGTCCATATGCCTGTGGAAGGATGGAGCAGGGGCAGTTCAAGGTTTGACAGGGTGGCAATGTGGGACAGTGGGAGGACTTCAGGGGGTATCTGATGCTGGCGGGGGTCTTGACATCCTACTCTGTCGATTTTTTTGATCTCAGGCTCCTCTTGCGGGGTGGTTGTTGTTCAGCAGGAGGTGGGGTTCTGGTGGCCTGTCGTTGTGGTGGGGCCTCCTGTCCACTAGCGCCGGCGGAGGTGGTAGGCTGTTCCTGTTCCGGGCTAGTGACAGGGGCCCTGTGTGATGCCACATGGTCCCGAAACGTGTCCTCTATACGGTTCAGGGCCTGGACTATGCTCCCCATAGCGGTAGAGATGTTGGTTAGGTGGTCGCTGAACCCCATGTAGCGTTCCTCCTGCTGTGCCTGGATCTCCTGGAACCTGGCCAGTACCGTCACCATCGTCTCTTGTGAGTGGTGGTAGGCTGCCATGATGGTGGTGAGGGCCTCTTGGAGAGTGGGTTCCCTGGGCCTCTCCTCCCCCCCCTGTCGCACAGCAGCCCTCCGAGTTGCCCTGTTTTCCTGGGCCTCTGTCCCCTGGACGGTGTGCCCACTACCACTGCCCCCAGGTCCCTGTTGTTGTTGGGGTGGTAGGTTAGCCTGGGTGCCCTGTAGTGGCAGACACACCGCTGCTTGACCTGTCCTAGAGACTGAGGCATGGGCCCGCTGGGTGGGAGCTGTGCTGTTGTTTCCAGAGGGGGTTGGGTCTGCAGTGGCCTGTGTCTGGGTGAGGGGAACCGACTGTCCAGAGGTCCCCGATGGTCCGGGCTGGTCATCAGGGTCCAGGTCGACAGAGCTGCTGTCATCACTAGGGGCCTCTTCCGGGGGTGGGATGGACATTTCTGGTCCCTCCTGACCGGTGTGTTGTCGTTCGGGTCCTGCATGGGGTAAGAGGGTATGGTTATTGTTTCTGTGTGTGCATTTGCTTGCGTTTTATGGGTGCCCTTGTCCCCCAGTGCTGGCATTCCCTTGGGGGAGGTGTTGTGAGGGTGTTTTGTGGGGGGGGGATGGGTATGTGCAGTGGTCATGCTTAGGTGATGGGTGTCCATAGTTTGGGGATGGCATGCAGGGGTTGGTGTTGGGTGGGTTGTGCTGCAGAGACATTCTCAGGGAGGATGTGTGATGGGGGGGTTGGGGGTGAGGGTGGGGGTGGGGGTTAGCATGCTGGGGGGGGGTGAAGTAGTTGAGCTTGTACTTACCAGAGTCCATTCCTCCGGATACTCCAGCGAGGCCAGCAGGATGCAGGATGTTTAGTACCTCTTGCTCCCATGCTGTGAATTCGGGTGGTGTGGGTGGTGGTCCCCCGCCAGTCTTCTGCACTGCGATGTTGTGTCGCGAGACCATCGATCGCACCTTCCCCCGTAGGTCGTTCCATCGTTTGCGGATGTCGTCCCTATTTCTGGGATGCTGTCCCACCGCGTTGACCCTGTCCACGATCCGCTGCCATAGCTCCGCCTTCCTGGCTATCGTGGTGTGCTGCACCTGTGAGCCGAAGAGCTGGGGTTCTACTCTTATGATTTCCTCCACCATGACCTGGAGTTCTTGGTCCGAAAAGCGTGGGTGCCTTTGGGGTGCCATGGGGTGGTGTGTATGAGGTGTGGGGTGGTGTATGTGGTGATGTGTGTGTTGGTGTGTGGTGCTTTGTGCTTCTATGTGGTGTGTGTGATGGTGTTGTGTGCCTCTGTGTGATGTAGCTCTGTTTTCGCTGATGTGTCTCTATCTCCTTCGTCTCTGATTTTTGTTAGTAGGGGTTTGTGGGTGATGTGGGTGTGTGTTTTATATTGTAATGGGTGTGTGGGAGTGGTGTGTGTATGTGTTTCAGGTGTGTGCCTTTCACATTGTCCAATGTGGTGGAGGTTTGTAAAGGTGTGTGTATTTTGACCGCGGCGGTGTGTACCGCCAGTGGACTACCGCGTTTGAAAGACCGCCGCGTGGATTTGCGGGTCGTAATGGCATGGGCGTATTTCTGTTGCCGTGGCGGTGGAGGTTTGGTCATCTCCAGTTTACCACTGGCCGCTGATGTGGCGGACTGCAGTGGAGGTCGGATTTTTGGAGGTTTTGCAGTTGTGGGTCAGAATGTCCGTAGCGGCTGACCGTGGCCGCGGCGGTATTGTGGCGGCCTTCTGACCGGCGGTAAGCGGCTTTTACCGCCGAGGTCAGAATGACCCCCTAAGTTTACTAAACATCAATGCTGTTAAACACTCAAATAGAATAATATAAAATACCAAAACTACAATATGCACATTTATTTCAGATTTCAAAGCAGATGATGGTGACATCAGTAAATTATCAAAATTTTATTTAATAATCAGTTTTTCGGGGCTGGGCCACCCTTATCTCATAAACGAATTTGGACTTGCATGTGTAGAATGGGCTAACACATGCGGGGAAAACAAAAGGGAAAGACAAAAATAATTTGAAAAAAAATCATCTAACTAGGGTAACTCTCTGTAAAGATATGCTGGTGTAATTATCTATGCTGGAAAGGAAACAAGAAACCACATTTAGTTTTTACCTCTCCTCATGGGACAGCAGAGAGGAACATTTCGTCGAGTAGAGCGTTCACCTTCTCCCGACATCAGTAGCCTGCAGCATCAGGACAGTCAAAACACCGGCTGCACTTTCATCAGATCAGCAGTTCAGAACTTATTTGGACATTTTACTGAACAGCATAACCAAGTGGGGCAATTACAACTAACAGGAAATATAACAAAAAGATTAAATATGGCAGAAGACTTGGAGAGAGATAGGAGGTGACAGCATGAACACCCAAGAAGAACTCGCAGGCTTCGGCAGACAGCAGCAGACTCAGAACACGAGTAGACTAACTAAAAGTTTCAAAAGTCTCTCACTAATTAGAAATGTCTAGAAGTTTTCAATTGGTCCAACTGGTTTCTTCCTCTTTCTATGTGTGCTGCATTCTACAGCACACATAGATAGTGGAAAACGCCTCCCAGAATTGTTTATGTGCAGAAAGGTGTGCTTACCTGCATGTGACGGGCAGCCATTCCTGGAGGAGGGAACCGGCACTGCCACTTGCGACCTGGAAGCGCAGAGCGCGACAACCAATCCCCTTTCACATCTGGGTGCAGAGGGGCAGGGGAAGCCAATGCGCGCCATTCTCGGGCGTACAAAGGAGGACGGTGCGGATGAGGAGAGGAGGTCGGAGGAGAAGCGCATGAGGAGCAGGAGACCGGGAGAACACGAAGACGACGATCAAGGAGAAGGCGGATACGCCACGGCAGACTGCCAAACTGAAGTCCCGGCCAGAGACTAGGAGTCCGGAACCAGCAGCGCGGGAGGTGCCCAGCGCAAGCTCTGGCCACGCTTGGGGGAGCGTGGCTATATTAAACTGGGGGGAGGGAAGAGAACTGGGTTTTCTTGCTTGGTTTGGGGGAAGGTGTTGTGTCGCCACAAGCACAGAGGAAGGGACACTGTCCATGATTGACTAATGTTGAATGGTAAATAACACAGGAGGTTTATATAAGGATACACTATCCAACCCAGGGGCAGGGAAAGGAGGCAAGACAAGGGGGAATATTACCAAAGAAGGTATATGATCTAGGTATTATTAACCAGAACGATAAAACAATAAGAGAAAGCTGCTCGTGGGTAAGAGGAAATAAAGAAGAGCTACAGGCCCGGACAGACACCCTAAAGAAGAGAAGCAGGTGAATTGGCAAGCACAGTTAAAAGAGGACTAGGTACATCTGTAGAAAGAAACCCAAAGTGCACCAAAGGAGAGATAACGAAAGAAGAGAAGAAAAAGAAGAGAAGGCAGCCAGAACAGGCCATAGGAAAGTCGGAGGAAAGCCAGACAGGGATACAGAAAGGAGGAAAAGAGGGAAAAGGAAACGGAGGACAAATTAAGTAGAAGCATAGCAAAGGACAGACAACTTACCTGTATTTTTCTCACTCTTGTTCCCACATGCGCCTCCTGGGAGCCCTGTAACGAGAAGACGAAGGGAAGAATTAAAGAGACATTCATCGTATATTCGGGAAAACAAAACTGCGTGGAATAAATCTTTAACTTGAATAAAGTTCACCATACCATCTGCCACTGACTACTTGTCCTCATTGCGCCGCCCGGCTACACTGCACAAAAACAACCCTGCATGCAATGCAGGCACCCTGCCACTGTGGTGCAAGGATGCCTGCGTTGGCGCCTGGCAGCCCTTGTGGAACAGCGCAGCAGAAAAGTCAGGAATGTGCCCTGTGCCTAAAATAAGGAGCATTCCTGCCCTTTCACAGTGATGCAGTGGAGTGCGGCAGGTAACTTGCTGTGCTGCACTGCGCCACTTTCTAATAAATATGCCCCTGAGTCTCTTCCACTCTCTGGGTAGACGCAGAGGTGCAGTCAGGGTTTTTCTTCAATGGACCTGATTGAGGGAGAATCTATGTACAGTGCAGCATAATTGTCAGAGTTGCAATAAACCATACATTTCCAGCCATAGTTGTGTGTCAGAAAACACTTGTAATAATAATTTATTAAATATATTTACACTATAAATAGTAGAATATAGTACATGAAGCAACATACACCAATGCAACACGATAATCACACAATGCAAAGAGGTGATCTCATACTAAAATGGTAATGCCAGTAGAAATTGGCAGGTAGCTCAATTGGTACGAGCACTATACAGCGGGGAGACAGGGGTTCTCGCTGTGTGTTATGTATGTTTGCAAAGATGTCATCGTTGTGAAGTTCTAATGTCCGCAAACCTCAGAATCATACAACCACTACAATGCTCATTATACTGGTAGTTCTGTCTCAAAACCAACCCAGGCTAAATTTACACAGGTATTTTGAATCTCACAACCTCCAGCCAAAATGGTCCTCTCTTGCAATCACCTGGTAACTAAGCTTTGTGATCTTGTAGCATCGTGAACATCCAAATCAAGGGTGTGTGAAATGGCATAGTTTTGTTATTGCAAAAGATCATGTAAATTAACTGAAATTAAAGTTTTGGTGCCATATTTGCTTTACAATTATGTCACATGAGTTTTCTTTTTATTAGGAGAGCACTTTTGGCGTGAAACAAAGTGACGTGAGATACCTGCAGGAGCCGGGTTCGAGCGAAGCATTATCTGCATAACCCAGACTCTAGTGGGCAAAAACTGCGAAACATCATGTACATAATGCAACATTTTGAGAAATATTTTTAATTCAGGAATTTGAACAATTTCTTCAAAAAGGTAAATTCTGCCAAGTGTGAATCTTAATTTCTCAAGGAGAGTTCATAGGTCATGAACGCATTTTCAGAATAAAGAGACAGCCTGGCCCACAACAACCGCTGAAGCCCATTGCAATTCAGGGCTCGCTCACACCACAAAGGTCGCTGGATTTGGACAGCAAGCCAGGCACCCGGGTGCTGGAAGAGACACAAAGCGGCACCCCGAACATCGATTAAAAAAACAACAAAAGCCGTGCTTTGAGCAGTGTGGCAGACAGCCATGGCCCGTCCTTTAGGGTGGAGAGACCACCCCCCACCCACCTTTTGCCCCTCATGAAGAGTCAGCAAAGGTCAGTCTGACAGACACTCTTCATGTTCAGCTCAGGCAGCCAGGAGTGAGACATGCGCGATTTGCGCAGACTCCTGACTGCCTGAGCTGAACTTTGCTGGGCTGAAGAGGTCACAGGTCCTATGGGCATGACCTCCTCAGCTCAGCAAAGGTGCCTCGAAGCCCTCCCCCTCGGTGACAAGGGGAAGCGTCACCCATTGACTTTGACCTGGGTGCTTCAGGTTTAAGCCCTGAAGCGCCCAGGGCGAGTGTCAATCAGTGACACCTCGTCACAGAGTGGGATAGGGTCAGAAGTCTCACTGACCCCATCCCACCCTGTGATAAAGTTAGGACTGCTGCCTTCCCTCATTGGCTGACCCGAGAGAAGGCAGCAGTCCCAACCCTCCTAGGACCTCCGAGCTGAAGGTAAGTGTGTGTGTTTTTTAAATGAATGTTTGGTGAGTGCGTGTATGTTTGAATGTTGATGAGTGTTGTGAATGGATGTGAGTGCATGCGTGTGTGAATGAATGAGTGTGAGTGTGCTTCCCGTCCGCCCCCCCTCCCTCCTAAAATTACCGGCCGCCACTGGTGGCAGTTACCACCCATCTGTCCTGTAGCAGTCAATCTCTCAGGCATCCTGGCTGAATCTCTGGTGAGTGGTCAAGTTGTTTACCAGATGGTTCTGAACATCTATGGGCTTATTTACAAGACCCCTGTGTCACTTTTATTATGACGGTCCGGCGACGCACACTGCAGATCCATATCTGCAGGGCCACATAATGTTGCCCTGCCTGGCTGTACATGTCCTTGTTGATATGGAGTGAGACAACACAGCGCAAGTCGTTGCTTTGCCTCACACTGTAATAGAGAGGCGTGTCATGGGTGTTGTGGTGGGTGTTCCAATGTAACACCCATGGCATTTGACACATTCCCAGATTTATGAGGTTTTGTAAACCTGGGAGTGAATCAAAAGCCTGCGCATCCCCAGGGAAAAAGCAACACGTAGAAATATCTTTATTTCTCCTTGTTTTTTCCTCTTTCTATGTGTGCTGCATTGTGCAGCACATATAGAGGGAGGAAAACGCTTCCACTGAAGTGTCCCTTCCTGCACAAAAAAACATTCCTACAACTTAGACACCCTTGCACCCAGGTGTGAAGGGGACTGCATTGGCACATGGCAGCCAATTGTGCGCCAGTGCAGGAAAAGAGGACAGGAATGTGCCTTATCTCAGAGATATGGCACATTCCTGCATTTTTCTTTTGACGCAGGGCAGCACAGCAGGGAGCCTTGCAGCACTGCTCTGCACCAAAATATTGTAAATAAGCCCGTGATTGCTGGACCAGACACACAGCAGGGCCAAGAACATCATTTAAAGCACCAAAAACTGTGAATTCAGGGGTGTGTTTGCCAGGCAGAGTCCCCACCCAAATGCCCTCCGTGTAGCAGTCAATCTCTCAGGCAGCCTGCCTCAATCTCTGGACAGCAGTTCAAAGGGTTTAGCAGACGTTCCTTCACATCTAATGTGCTTGACATTGTTTCATCAGCAGCCCACCTCCAGTCTCTGGGTGAGGTGTACAATGGGCTTCACAGCACTAGTTTAGTTTTCTGGTTTCCTCAGCCTGACTGGGTCTTCCATGCAGAGACAGCAACAGCAGCACGTAGAGCAGTCCTGGAGAGATTGAGCTGGGCTGACAAGGTCAATCTCTGGGCTTCAAGGGCGTGGGCAGCCTGTAGAGCAACACTATCGGCCTTATTACTAGTGTGGCAGTCTATAGACCTCCACACTCGCAGTGGCGATCTAGACTACCACCAATGCGGCGGTCCGACTGCCACATTCCAACCCTGACGGTCGGACCACCAGGGAACCGACAGGATCTTGGATCCCAGCTGTCTGGCGGTGGCGGAGATCCTAATCCACCAGGGCAGCGCTGCACTGGATATTACAACCTCGTTCTCCACCAGAGGTTTCATGCGGCTGGCAGAGAACAGGCGCAGGGGGCCACAGGGCGTCCTCTGCACTGCCCATTCACTTGGCATGGACATTAGAGGGGCCCCCCTGGCCAGCACCATCACAATGTTCACAGTCTGCTTTGCAGATAATGAACATTGCGAGGCTGCTGGCAGACCCTGCAGGTTACAGCATTTCCAACGGCTCGATTAAGATCCAGAGACAATGCTGTAGCCTGTTTCCTGCTAGGCCGGCGGGAGGAGACTTAGGTTTCTGCCCATCGACTTAGCAGGAAACCCATAATAGCTCTGGCGGGGAGGTCACTGTGTTGGTGGCACCCACCCTGTCGGGAGTTTGGCGGACAGAGTTTTCCTTCTGTCAAACTCATGATGGGGCCCTAGGCGGCTGAGTGTCCAAGGAGTCCCTGGTCCAAAACATCTTCGATGAGAATTAGGAAAACTCTAGCTTATATTCCAAAAGACAGGCACTTGGACCTGAAGAACCAGAACCTTATGGGCCTGGCGGCGCAGGGTACGCCTGAAATCTCCTTGGATTCACCTGCCTCAACTAACAGAGAAACGGGACACTCTGTCAGGCGTAAAAGATCAGATTTTATTAGCTGCAGCTAGTACAGTTGTCCAAGAAGTACACAAGGTATGTTCTCAGGAGACTGCCACTTTACTTTGTGGCGCACAATCTTATATACCGTATAAAAACCATTTATTAACTACATACACTCCCAGAACACATAGAAAGGAGCCAGTAAGAATAACGTAAAGATAGAACAGAGCCAATAGAAATGTCGGAAAACAAGACAGAACAAAGTATCAAGTGACTTAAGGTTGCCTCCCCTCCAGCTGTGTTTGTCACCCCTCCCTTGAACTAATTCATTAACTGATCCACAACGAAGTTGCATGTGGTGTGATAAGTTTGTGTGCGTTTGGAGGACAGTTGTGAAATGAGAGAATACTAGCAAAGGACAGCGAAGGCCAGACGATAAGATAAGATCGGCGGAGAATAGTGTGAGCCTACAGATAGTTGAAACAAGGATTAGAAAACCAGACAGGGATTAGTGTACTCGGTCAGACCTTAATACCAGCCTTGTAAAGATAGAGGCAGAAGGCTGTTTTGAACACCATGTTGCAGAATAAGCAGAAAAGGCAGAATGGACTTCGTTCGCTGTGCTGCCTGAGTGAAGGCAACATAAAATGGCGGCGGGCCACAAAATGGCGGGTCGATACGATCGTATTAAAAATCGAATTTCCTCAGACCCTCCTTTTGCCAGAACTCAGGCAAGATACACAAACTCATGTTAATCTGAGTCGATGTCTATGGCCATGAGGTCATCAAGCTGTTGCTGTACCATCATTTTGATATTCTCTGCTCTTTGTGACTTGGGTTTGGGAATACATGCAGTAGCACATAGGTTGCAGATGGCAGGACCGCAGTGCATACAAAGACAACAAGAGAATATAAAAGCTAAAATTACTCCAAAGAATGTCAATACCTTCCAACCCCATTTGGACAGTAATTCCCAAAACCACTCTGAAAAGGACCAATCTCCTTCGTCCTGATGAATCGACTCGGAGATTATGTGTAACTTAGAGATAGCTTGGTATACTGTCGGAGCGTCATTAGGTATGAAAATACAGCAACTTGATCCGATCAATTTGCATACTCCACCACGGTCCGCAAGAACAAAGTCTAAGGCAACACGGTTCTGCAAGGTCATAAGACGATCAGCCTGTAGTTCAGCTGTAATGTTACTTAAAGCTCCTACAGTGATGTCTATGGTGGTTTCTACGACACGAACCAATTGCCTTATATTTCTGCTGTTGGCCATTGGACCCCAGAAGGGAAGAAATCCTTTGAGGAAATCTCCTCCCTCTTGTCCTGCTGTGTCTTTCGAATCCACAATCCCTCTGCCATATCTATTTTTATGATGGTTCGCAGGAGCGGTGTATGTAGGGGGAAGAAGAAAGGCTATATAACAAGTACCAGAGAAATCAGCTGGCAACCATGTATAAGCCCTATCGTGGCAAACGAAGTATGTACCTTGAGATGGTACTAACGGCGGTGAATTCAGGGCTGAATAAACATATGTATGGGAACATAAACTTTCTCTTTGTCCGGTGTTTGGAGTTCTACCATTTATTTGCAGACAGAAATTTCCTTGTTGGGGTATGACCCGTATCGGAGGAGATTTTCCTTGCTCAACCTTATCATTGAGGCTGGAAATGTAATTAGTTATGTTCCAATTGGTATATGCTTTTCTTTCATCTATGGAAGCTTCACTTTTTTCCATGATTTTAGCCATAGCTACCATTCCCTTTATCAATAAACTATGACTGAAATCTGAACCAACACTATGTGAACTGACAGGTTGTTTAATTTTACTTTGATATGCATTATTGAAAATGACAAAATAAGCCCAAGCGGAACCTTCATAGGAGAATGGAAGAACTAAATATGGCATTCCTTTTTCTACCGTATGTGGTATGAGTCCACACACCCAACAGTCAGTTGTATTGATCACTAACTGATGTTGATGTAACAACTGGACGAAGGAATTGTTAAAGTATTCAGTTCTTCTGATGAGTTCATGCTGGGGAAGAGTGTGAAATAGGTGCGGAGAGATAGTAGAAGAAGATGTAGAGGTAGGAGAAGAGACAACTTTTTGCTGCAGAGTAATAATGATCCAGTTTACAGATGCCAAAAGAATACACAACAATATAATGACGCATAGAGCAATACTACAACGACTATATATTTCTTTACAATTATTCTTTACATTTTTACTTTCTCTTTTATCTAATGTAGCCTCCATCTTTCTAAGTGGATGCTCACGGCAATCTTCCTCAATCACTGTAGTCACGATTATCTACCGTCCTATGACACTGTGAGGTCCTGCAGGCCTATTGCCACTTACTCAGGTCGTAACTAAGACTCCTACCGTGACCCTGCAACCGGGATAGAGTACTACATAGGAGAGAGATTTACAAGTTCTTTGGTCTTGGTCTCAAATTATAGCGTTCCTGTCCAGAGGCAGTCTGGTTTTGAAACAATGTTCCTGGATTTGTCGTGTTCAAGCGACGATGCGATGGTATTGCTTCTTGAAGGATGTCGTCGTCCTCTTTCTCAGAAAGTGTTCCAATTAGACGCGCATCACTGAATGGTACAAATTGCGGAACTTTCTCACTTTCAGAGTCACTGATGCCTCTACGGACCCACTGATCGAAAGGCAAGGGCAAAGGCACTTTCTTGCAGTGCACGGCATGCACCCAGTTTTTCTTTCCTTCGACTTTAACTGCTGTTCTTGTGGTCAAAAGAACCAGGCGTGGCTCTCTCCATCTGGGCTCCAAATTTCTCTGTCGTTGGAAATTTTTCGTGCAGACCCAGTCACCTGGTCGGATGGAATGACCTGGGTCTGTGGAAGCCTCTGGTAGAGCACTCTGAACCTGTTGATGAAGAACACGCAATTTAGTTGTAAGGTCATGCAAGTAGTCAATCAACATCGGGTATGGCAAGTCTGAGTATTTCTTAGGGCGAGGAACTCCCCATACATTAGCTGGGCGACCAAATATCACTTCGTAAGGGCTAAGCCCCAAACGAGAGTGTACTGCTGTTCTGGTGGACAGAAGAGCCAATGGTAAAGCATCAGGCCAATTAAGTCCTGTGCTAGCTTGCACCTTAGCAATTTTAAGCTTCAAGGTTCCATTGTAGCATTCTACTAAACCAGCCGACTGTGGGTGATTCGCCGCGTGGAACTTCTGTTTTATGCCAAGACCTGCACAAACTTTTTGCATGACTTGACCCACAAATTCGCTCCCATTGTCACTCCAGACAATGCGCGGCAAACCAAACCTAGGGAAGAATTCTTTCAAAAGTATTTTGGCAGTTGATAAAGCAGTATTGTCCTTCAGAGGGTAGGCTTCTACCCATCTAGAAAAAGCACATACTACCACCAGAACATATTTGAGGTTGTTGCATCGTTCCATGTGAATATAATCGATCTGCAACACCTCAAATGGATATGTCGGAGGAGCAAAATGACCTGCTGGAGTTGGGGTTCCCTTTCCCGGATTGTACATCAAGCAAACAATACAATGTTTTACCACATTATTTGCACACTTTGGGATCCCCTCATTTTGCCACACTGGAGCCAGAAGTCTACATATTCCTTTTGCACTTAGGTGAGCTGGACCATGTGCCATAGTAACTACAGGTAGTACATAAGCATCTGGTAACAGCCAACGTTGATGTTCTGATAATTCAACCCAACATCCCATCTCATCTAACATTCCTGTACTTTCCTTCCACTTTCTCAACTCATTCTCCGTAGCCTCTCCTTGAATTGATTTCACACTCTCTACTGTATCTTCACACATTCCCTTTTCTCTTACGCAGTTTGCTGGACCTGCAACATACATTCGACTTGTGTTGTCTCTGGCTGTCTTTTTCGCTACCTCATCTGCAAATGCATTTCCTCGACCAACATCGTCCACAATCTTTTTGTGTGCACTACACTTCACGATCGCTATCTGAGTAGGCATTGTAAGTGACTCAAGAAGTTCAGTCACTAATTGACCATGTTGTATCTTAGTACCATGGGAAGTAAAGAATCCTCTTTCCTTCCATAAGCGCCCAAAGTTAAACGCTACACCAAAAGCGTATTGGCTATCAGTGTACACGTTTACTCTTTTTCCTTTGGATAACACACACGCTCTAGTTAAGGCTATTAATTCAGCTGCCTGAGCTGAATTATGTCTAATGCGTGCTGTCTCCACAATCATATGCAAAGTAGTAATAGCGTAGGCTGAAACTGTATCTCCATTTGGGAGCTTGAAACAAGAACCATCTACCCATAGTGTTCCATCTGGATTCACTAATGGCGTGTCTTTTAGGTCAATTCTACCCTTAGTCTCTTCTTCAGTACGGAGAAAACAATCATGCTGTTCAGAGACATCTCTCTCTTCTGGAAGAGGCAACAAAGTAGCTGGATTCAGGGTATTACATCGTTTGATGTGTATGTGACTAGCCAAAAGCGTCAGCTCATATCCGGACAACCGAGCACTCGTAAGATGCTGCGTTTTTGTCCTATTTAGTAAAGTATCCACTGCATGTGGCACCATAACAATGAGAGTATTATCTAGCACTACTCCAGCAGACTGTCGAATAGAAATTGCTGCTGCCGCTGTCGCCTTAAGACAACTAGGCAATGCTTTAGCTACTGGATCTAACGTAGCTGAGAAATATGCGCATGGTCGCTGTTGATCTCCAAAACGCTGCGTTAAGACTGACAATGCACAACCCTCTCTTTCGTGGACATAGAGCGTAAAGGGCTTACTGTAATCAGGAGTACCCAATACAGGAGCAGAACACAAAGCAATACGCAAATCAGTAAAACTCTTCTGACACTCGTCAGTCCACGGAAGAGGCTGAGGCGTATCTTTTAAAGTTAGCGCCAACAGCGGTTTAGCCAATAAAGAGAAACTCGGAATCCACTGTCTACAATAAGAAGTAATGCCCAAAAAGGCACGTACCTCTCTTTGTGTGGATGGCACTGACATTTGTGCAATTGCCTGAATTCGTTCGGGGGTCAATCGTCGTCCCTCCTTTGACAAGAGATGACCCAAATAAGTCACCTCGCGACAGACATATTGTAATTTAGAAGGAGAAACCTTGTGATTTAGATCAAACAAATGACGCAACAGTGCAACGGTCTCGTTTTTGCAAATTTCCTCTGAATCAGCGGCAACTAATAAGTCATCCATGTACTGAATGAGAGCGGCACCGGACGGTAAGGAAAAGGCATCAAGATGACATTTTAGAGCTTGACTGTAAATAGAGGGACTTTCACAATAACCTTGAGGTGCGCGTTTAAACCGGAAGCTTCGGCCTCCGAGGGAAAAACCAAAAATATCTCTACTCTCTTCGGCGATGGGAATACTAAAGAAAGCATTCTTTAAATCAATAACAGAAAACCAAGTCGCTGTAGAAGGTATCATCGTCAACAGAGCAGTGATATCTGGGACTACAGGAAACTGCGGTACGACAATCTTGTTTACCTCCCGAAGATCAATTACAAAACGATAAACAGGAGGCTGAGAAGGATCAGTGCATTTAAGAACCGGAAGAACAGGACTGTTACATGTATTTCCTCTCGTTTCCTCAACCACACCCTTCTGAATCAAATCATGGACAATTTCCAGAAGTGCTTTCTCACCTTCAGTAGAGATTCTGTATTGCGGAATACGTGGCATTTCAGCATTGGGCTTAAGAGTAACAACATAAGGTGGGATCTCAAGACAACCAACGTCATTCGGACCCGTAGCCCAAAGCGTTTCGGGAAGAGAAAGCAATTCAGGTGGGAATTGATCTTTTGATAAGTACATTGGACTAGTCATTTTCTGTCCTAGAGTGAGGTATACACCAGAAGGTGAACAATATATCGTAGCATGCATTCTTTTTAATAGATCTAAACCCAACAGATTTTCACCACAACCATTCGTCAGAAGAAGCGGAGCTTCTAAATCATAAGGGCCTATTGAAACAGGCAAAGGGCAAGAAACTGGATTGCGAACAGGGGCGCCAGAAAATCCTACAGATACATTCGTTAAGCCAGACAAAGGTGCGCCAGGGAGTTTAGAATGAATGATAGAGCTTCTCATGGCACCAGTATCTAAAAGAAATGGCTCTGAAACACCCATTGTAGTGACATTAACATAAGGTCCATTCTGATCCACTGGAATTGACGTAACCCCCTTACTTTGTCCATGGCTGTCCTATTCAAAATGAAGACTTTCATTCCCTCCTTCAATATACTGATCCTCACTGTAATACTGTGTAGACCTAACATTTTGCTGGTCAAAGTAATTTCCGGAATTTGGAGGAACAAAAGAACGCTGCCCTTGGGTTAACACACCTCGACCTCTACCTCTATTTGCTGACTGAAGACCACCACGACCTCGTGAAGCAGATGTTGCTCCATTACGCTGCAACAATGCCGGACAACTGTTCTTAAAATGACCTTCCTCCCTACAATAAGCACATTGATTGGGACCTAGCAAAGGTCTTGGAATGAATGGTTCAGGCTTTTGATACAACCTCTGAAACTGCGGAGGCTGTTGAAACTGAGGCTGAACATAACGAGGAGGATAAGCCTGTTGCAAGAGAACTTTAGTTTTTAATTCTTTCGTCTTTTTCTCTTGTTTTTCCCTTTCTTCTTTGTCTCTATTTTCATAATATTGTGCAGTAGCCAATATCTGGGCGGAAGAAGAAACTGCCCATGAACTCTCGGAGTCTTTTAGCTTGTGTGATAGTTCAGGAAGCAAGTTATATACGAACTTATCCACAAATAATCGCTGTCCCCCTTCTGTAGCCATATCTTGACCACTGTGATCAATGAATGTCTCCTCGAATCGGGTAAAGAAATCGGAAACACTTTCATCTTTCTTTTGTTTACATGCTGCTAGCTTATCCCAATTAACTCTCAAAGCAGGCATCATTGTTTTCATTAATGTAATAATCCTACCAGGGAGTTCTGAGATCAAAGCGTCGGGCTTTGCACCACCTACTTGACCTCTATCTGCGGCAATAATAGCGTTCCAATCGCCGCCTAATTCTTGAGCGTGATCCTCTCTACGAATTTTAGCCCATATTGTCTGTGGAACTACATTTCCCATCAACATGTCAATATCTGCTAGATTCATAGTACATGCATCAACTGTTTGCGACAACTCTTTATAGTAACCAGCAGGATTTTTGCGTGGATCTGGTAGTGACTGTTTAAGTGCTAAAACTTCAGACCTTTTCCAGGGGACATGTATCCATATGCGCTGAAAATGCGCAGGAATAGCTGGATTAGCACCTGCTGCTGCAACTTCTTCCTTCCATATTGGAGAAACCTCTCTCATGGGATAGTTTTTCAGTGCTGTCCTAACTGAAGGATCAGAATCAGGAAAAGTCTGTGAGAACAATAGGGATCTGAAAGAAATAAGTGTTCTGACAGCGTTTTCAACCTTAGGACCCACAATAAGTCCTTTGTCAAAGTCAGCCTGAACATCTAACAGATCCTGTGGGACCGAACCCAAATTCATATCCTCCCATTCTTTAGCGAGAGTATCGCACATAACTTTAAAAACATATCTCTGCGTAGGTGCATTCCATTGCAGAAAGGTGGACATAATATCAGACGTACTATATTGGGGACCCTTCTTGATCCATCTACAAGCAAGTGAGTCCAATTTTTCTCGCTCTTCGGAGTCTGGGAATTGACTACGAGACTGTCTTCGAGAAAAAGCTGGAGACACATTTAAAGCTTCAAAGAAAGGTGATAAGAGACCAGAGACAGTATCGGTAAATCGCTTACGCATAGATGGAGAATTTGACATAAGGATAGGGGACAAGGTATTAGGTGAATTAACTAAAGGAGCATTAGGAATTGCCAAAGGAGCAGAAGGCAAAGGAGTTAAAGGCAAAGCTGGCATAGACAATACTTGAGCAGGCAAATGTGGAAAAGCTGGAGCAGGCGGAAGCACAACTGGCGGCTGAACAGGCTGTAACATCGGGGGTGCATTAGCACCTTGTACATAGGGCGGAGGCAATTTCAATAAGTGGGACATTAAGGAATCTTCCTCAAAATCTTTTCTCTTATCAAGGGAAGAGATAGGCAACGTCGGATAGCATTTATCTATTGCCATTCGATGCTGTCTGTCTGAAATTTCCATTGCATTATCTATTTCATCATCTTTGAATTGCTGAGCAGCCTGTATAATCGTCATTCCCTGTGTTTTCCTATCTCGTTTCGCTTGTTTAATTTCTCTCTGTTTGGCTTCCTTACGCCAAAGGCGAAAAGAGTCAAACATTGCCGGCCGGGCTTTTCTTTTAAATAACGTTGCTTCTAAATTATCTAGCACATCAGTTTCGAAACTACCATTTTCTGGCCATTTTAAAACACCATCTTTCTTTGTATATCGGGTCCATGTCTTATTAAAGGCAATAGGACCAACACCATGTTTAGAATAGAGCTCATATGTGGGAGTTCCAACCGAAAGAATCGGACAGGAGTCCTCAAGCTGGGAGTCCCTATTACAACCAAAGCAACAAAGTTTTCCAAACTTAGTCAGACCAGACATCTCACGATTTTTACTGGCTGTTCACAAACATCAAGGGGGTAAAACTTTCAGTTTACACAGCACAAATGCACTTACCCCTCGGCTTTGGCCACTGCAATGGCCAAATCTAAGGACCTAAGGACAAAACAAAGACCAAAATTTGTGGGCGCGACCCACCAAATACTTAACTAAGGATGTCTTCTTACACCAACAGAGGCCCGTCTATCGTCTCGCTTTACCAAACATCATCAAAGAAAGGGCCAAGGCAGGGCGGCAGTCAGGGCAGCAGTCGTCAGTAGCCGTCAGGAAGGAGTAACCGCGCTGAAAAAGACCTTCGGACCACTTCGACATACAGGGGTCGCTTGACGTGGCTCGCGATTCCTCCAGAATTTTCTTGCGGGGTTCCTCACGACCTTCAGGCAGAACCGGTACCGCTGAAGCCGCCCCACGTTGGGCGCCAGTTGAAGAACCAGAACCTTATGGGCCTGGCGGCGCAGGGTACGCCTGAAATCTCCTTGGATTCACCTGCCTCAACTAACAGAGACACGGGACACTCTGTCAGGCGTAAAAGATCAGATTTTATTAGCTGCAGCTAGTACAGTTGTCCAAGAAGTACACAAGGTATGTTCTCAGGAGACTGCCACTTTACTTTGTGGCGCACAATCTTATATACCGTATAAAAACCATTTATTAACTACATACACTCCCAGAACACATAGAAAGGAGCCAGTAAGAATAACGTAAAGATAGAACAGAGCCAATAGAAATGTCGGAAAACAAGACAGAACAAAGTATCAAGTGACTTAAGGTTGCCTCCCCTCCAGCTGTGTTTGTCACCCCTCCCTTGAACTAATTCATTAACTGATCCACAACGAAGTTGCATGTGGTGTGATAAGTTTGTGTGCGTTTGGAGGACAGTTGTGAAATGAGAGAATACTAGCAAAGGACAGCGAAGGCCAGACGATAAGATAAGATCGGCGGAGAATAGTGTGAGCCTACAGATAGTTGAAACAAGGATTAGAAAACCAGACAGGGATTAGTGTACTCGGTCAGACCTTAATACCAGCCTTGTAAAGATAGAGGCAGAAGGCTGTTTTGAACACCATGTTGCAGAATAAGCAGAAAAGGCAGAATGGACTTCGTTCGCTGTGCTGCCTGAGTGAAGGCAACATAAAATGGCGGCGGGCCACAAAATGGCGGGTCGATACGATCGTATTAAAAATCGAATTTCCTCAGACCGATGCCCACTGTCAGTGTATCCTTACAATTCAAATGTCCATCCAGTCAGAGTGAGTAGCGCTCTTACTCCTCAAAGAGATGTCTGGGAAGTTCCTCTCCATAGAAAGCGACTCACGAACCTCTGCTACATGCAGAGGCCCATATACGCCTTTCACACAAAAAAGAGAACAAAGACGGTGGGACGGGGACCATGGACATCATTTAGGGGTCGCCAGGTGTCGTTGCTGCGACCCCTGGCTTGCCCCTTGCAACCCCTGGCGCTGCCTTTGCGACCCCTGGCCTCAGAGGTGGGAAAATCATTGCCAGGAACACAGTGGAAGCTCGTCCTTATGGATGTCAGTTGAGGCTTCACTCTCTCTGTTTTCTATCAATTTTGTATTACACTAATAGTGAATAACAGTATACTATAAAAATGGAGTACAATTAGCTGGAATATGTCCTTCCATGGCAGCTGCGATAAGTAAAAAATGCTTTTAATTATATGTTGTGTGCAAGTGAGTGTGTGCATGTAAGTGTGAATTTGTGTGTATGTGCAAGAAAAGTATATGTTTGCGGGTAAAAGAAAGTCAAAGGGCATGTGATGTCACTTCCACTACCCTTGGCATTTCGGAGAATTGACGTCCATGGTGGGGACTGGGGTTGTTCACTGGGGGCAGCACTCACCCGCCATCCTGCAGATTCCATTCTTACTTTAAAATAAATGTTCACAAATATTTATAGACAATCTAACCACAGGAGTTCAGTAACGTTTGAAAAGCCTTTTACTGTAATTCAAGCATTCTATTGTTTGAGTAGGAGGGTTACCCCAAAAATAACTGAGTAACATCGACAACATCATTCATTAAAAAAATACAAAAGTGGGTAGTATCAGCTCCAAACCTCTAACTTTAGGGAGGGTCGGGGTATCTCCCCTGAGTATTACTAGGCAACCCAAAAACAAGAAGTTGTCAAAACCCAGGGTTTGTGCAGAGGTGAAGAGAGGGGCTGCCCCCTGTACTCTACAAGGAGGGGGACCAATGGAGGGTCTGCCCATTCTCAGGGCACACAAGTGTGTCTGATAAGCAGTAGATCTGCAGCTGAAGAGGCTCCTCGGGGTTAGGGGTCACACAAGTTCTGCCTTGCATCCAGGGGAACATTTAGGACAAAGGAAGGGGGGCCACCAATGTGTGGGCACGTTTGTTCTTCCATCCCTACGATCCTTCTTTCCATTTTTTTCTGTCTTTTTGCTCCATCTTTTCCACTGTTACATCCTGCAGCCTTTCTTGGTTCTTCTCTGACCTTTCTCTCTGCCATTCATTTGGACATTCCTCTGTCGCTCCTGCCACCTCCCCTTTCTTTTCACTTTCCTCTATCTTGTTTTCCATTGGTGCTGCTTAAACACCTTCCCAGAGTACCCCTCTTTACACTTTTATTGGGCCCTTGTCTCTTTCACAGCCTTCTATTTCCCCTCTTCTTCCCTCTTCCCTGTTCTCTGCCTTCATCTTCGTCTCTGCAGGTTTAGTTCTGTCTGAAAGGACCCCCCCCCCCGTTAGCGCGAATGCTGTAGTGTAAAATTGGAGGGGTGGGGGGCAAGGAGGGGGCAAGAAAAGCCTGACAGGTAGTAAACACCATCCATCATCTCACTGTCCGGGGAGCACTGAAGCAGACACAATTTTATTGGAGTTTAAGCTGTACAGTGCCTTAGATATCCTGCTCACAGGGACACCTTAGGGATTTTGGGGGCCGTGGGCGAAGCGTATTTTGAGGGGCCACGTTCTGAACAGCTTTGAATTTATGATCCCTCTCGGCTCTTTCGTGCCCTCTTTGACCAGGTCACTGACAGTGCACAGGTCACTGGTGGGAATTCTAAATGTGTGTTTATATCTAATATTCAGGGATAGTGACGTGTGTTTTCAGTATTGTAACACAGAAGCGTCTCACTAATGTTACTGCATATAACCTCTGAGACACGCCCACCTTCCCATATGTAAGGTCGTGTTTTGATCTAAAAGGAAATTATTTTATGGATGTTGCATATAACAAACAATTTTCTCTGCAAAATGTCTGTAATAGACTCTCACACAACACCCGGATTAAAAATAAGTTACAGGTAAACGCTATTTAAAACAATCTGTTTAAGAATGATTCAAGGTCATTGGGTCAAGACTTAGCACAACAGAGCTAGCTCCATCTGGGGGCCCCTTTAAAGGCTGGGGCCCTGGCCCTTAAAATGCCTGTTCAGGATTTCCACCCATAGTGATGTGCGAGGAACCCTCAGGAGAGACAGAAGTACCTCGGGAAGAGTCCTTGCTCTGTGTATGGACAAGTGATAGGAAACCAGCCTGCTTGTCTTCTCAGAGCCGTGTAGTGCAGCCAAACCAGATGCTTCCACAGAACAAGCATCTGCAATGCAATAGGTCTCACATTTGTGAGAGATAGAGCTGTTGGCCTTGTAAACCACAATCTATTTTACCTCTGTGTTTTGGTTTGGCGTGTAGTGGATGTATGGACAGAGAAACAGCTGCAGCACTGTCTAGAGGACTCAGAATGGGGAATTACCACTGGGAACATAGAAACAGCTGCAGCACTGCCTAGAGGGCTAAGAATGGAGGAGTTACTGACTGTACCAGAGAAACAGCTGCAGCGCTGTCTAGGGGTCTCAGATGGAAAGACGCTAACTTCACGCATCGCATCCCCGTGTACAGCTTTGTTTTTACATGGATGCCTCCTTGCAAAGGAACTGTGGTCTCATCCTATGGCTGAGCGTGCTTCCTGTCGAACAAGTATTTCCCCAATAAACTTTACTTCTTATTTAAAGTCTGTTTAGAGTGGATGTACATCGCAGGCACCGTGTACAACAATTGGGACAGAAGGTGTTAACTGGACAAAGGAGTATGAATGAAGTAACAGGGCGTTTGCTGCAGCCATCTTGCATTGGGGTATTCTGCCACTGAGCGCAATGAAAGTTGAAAAGGTGGAATTGGCCCTGTGCAATGTGCTCTTGGTGCTAAGAAACCTCTCAAAAGCTCTGCGGCAAAAGATTGGTCTCACACTATGCAAGCCTAAACGAAAACTTGTCAAGTTTGTAGTCTTCCAACTTGCACATATGTCCTTTATTTACATACAAATTAGTTGGTCAAGTGCTTGCTGTGGCTGTCAAGCCAAAGTGCAGGCACAGCTCACCCCATCTTCACCAGACACATCCCTTCGCCACATGGTAATGGAAACAGGGGGACTTGGATTTTCAAAACCTAAATTAGAAACGCCAATAAGGATGGAGCAGACAGCTGGAAAAGAAAATGAAGAAGAGTTTTTATCCACGGTCAAAACGCTGAGTACCGAAAGGCTATGACTGGAGATACCAGAATATTTCTTGGAGTTTAAAGCTTGGGTAAGTGCGGCTATACCCTCCCACAAAGCCTTCTTTTTCTAATAATCAGCAGTGTGTGGGGGGCAAATGCATCGCCTACTTATTGATGCTAGACATCTAACAAGAGTGGGAGCTCAATAAAGGATGCCACAGTAGGGAGAAGTAGCAGCCAGAGCATAAGGGGCCTGAGCCAGGGAAGCCACTTGAGAAGCTGCGAAGCGGTACCTGTGGACCACAACCACCAGGGCGTAGGAATAAAAGAAGTCCGGGTGCATGGGTGTTCGGGTAAGGTAACACACCGGTACTATGCAAACAACACCAACAGACATGCAAAGGTGCATAACAAAATATTCATTAAGGATGCCTATTTGCTACTAGATTTGCTGGCGCTTTCCCTTTAAAAGTATTGCATCACTGCAGAGGGCTGCTGTGATAAGTGGCAGCGTGTTACACGTGGATAGGGCACAAGTTCTAAACAAGATTGTGAGTGCTCTCATGCTAGGGAGATGGTCTTGGTGCTGCTGGCTGTTTGCCGGCACCCGCTCCCCCTCACTTGGTGTCTTCCAGCCACACTAGTGCCTGACAACTTGATTTTAAATACCTTAAAATTGTTGCAAACAAACTCCCTTCGGCGTAGAGGAAGGAAAGTCACATTTAAAAAAACAGGGGCAGGAACACATACATCAGAACACGAGCCGAGGCAGGAAATAATTATAAAAAGAGTTCCCCCCTAGCAACAGATAAACAACGAAAGTGAAAGGAAACTGTACTTGGCCAGTGCTCCTCAGCCAAAAACGGAAGTGAGGTATCGGAAGCCCGCACCATTTAGGAGGAAGCAAGGAAGAGCGATGGTGCAGTCAACTAATGATAAGCAGCAGGTGGGATCAAAGTCCTTTTGCTGAATACAGCAGGTCCTTGCAGACAGCACATGTGCACTGTCTAGGCTGGACCTAAAAACTGCTGGCACAGACGTGCGAAACATGCAGACTGTCTCCAGAGCTGACCAGTGTTCATGTAGATCTCCTTCCTCACCAGGAGGGGTTTCGGTTAGAAAACACTCAACACCAGAGGACCTGTACATACAGGAGATGTGTATTATGCAGTGGCCTCTCTGGAGATGTTTTTAGGAGGCGGGTCACACCGCGGAATTATTGTAAGAAGTACTCACAAACTGTAGTTTGTAATATGTTAGGTAGGAGTACAACAGTATTTCTCATGTACTCCAAAATACTATTTACTAACCTCTCTCCTTTCTTTTATCTGCGACGTTCTCTGCCCCTACGTGGAGATCACCACACACGAATGCCTACATTTACTAAGTAATGTGAGTGGGGTTGGGGGAATGGCTGGCATTTGTGAATAACAACTATTAAATGGGAGGGCTTTAGGTAGGGGTATATATGGGGTAAGAGATGTTTAGGGAGGGGTTTTGGGACAGACATGCACCCACCTACAAAAGAGTAAACCCTTTCCTATTCACAAACTGCCCTTCTATAGTTACTACGGTCAAAAAGGACCGGAACGAGTAGTAAATATACTCCAGCTCAAAGCATTATTAGGTCCAGCACTGCACATGGCCATCCACTGGTCCTGCATCAGCCCCCATGTACTTAGAATAACATCCCATGAGATATAATGTTGAATTAAATGTATTTATTTAGAATTTTTCAACTATATATACATTTAATCTAATGAAAAAAATATAAATATTTACAAAATAAAGTTTACTTTATTATGAAATATTTTATTACCCTTTTTCTATAAACAAATGTAACAAATTAAAAATAATTAATTTAAATTAATTCTGTATATAACGTTTTAACACATATTGATAGATGCTACATAAATATAATTTTACATTTTATTTTAAGACGGATAATTTAATAAATCTTTTATTAAATACTTTTAATTTAATTTCATATATATAATAGGTTCAAAAGTTAAAATAAATACATAAACTTAATTTACCTTATTATTTACCATTATAATATTTTTACTTTTTTTAATAAACATTTTTACTATTCTCTATGATTTACCAAAGGGAGCTAGCCCCAACTGTGCCTATATGTGAATATGATATGCATTTATTTTTTTAATTTACATTTTTTATTGTCAGGATATTTCTGCTGTGGCAAGGCAACATGTTTTCCTTTTTGTGATATGCTTGCAAAATAAAATAAAAAATAAAATAAATAACCATTGCACCGACTTGCCAGGGACCTGTTGCTTTGCCATTGCTTGTTAAAGTCATTGTATAGTTAGAAAAAAATAAAAAGCTGTATAATAATCATAGCTAGTTTGCAATGTCCCATATGGCATCCATATATATAGTACATGATAGAAAATAAGGAGAGAATATAGCTGAATGGGGTGAACATGTAGCTGAATGATATTTTCCAGTTTTTTCACTATATTTTGCATAATCACACAGGGCACCTTCCTGCACAAAAACAATCCTTAGAATGCAGCGCACATGAAAAGAGGAAATAACAGGGAAAAATAAAAATATGTCGCCTCATTGCTCCTCACTTGCGAAGGCGTAGCATTTTAATGCATTGCCATGTTTACACATCCATGGGTGGATGCGTGGGAATGCCTATGCTCCACCCATGGAACACCTTCCAAGTTGAAATGTAACATAATGCAGTACAAGCAGCTGCCTTGCATTACATTTTTTGCAAAGGAACACAAGGCAACGCAAACCCAGCACTTACGTAGCTTTGTAAATATTACTGAAGCCTTTGCTTTGTCCTTGCATGATACTAAATGGATGGGCTGATTGGGACTGTACAGCAGGACCACCCCTTGCTGCCACCATCTAAATTTGATGGTGGGACACAGAGGAGAGCAGGCTGGGTTGTCACCTTTTATGACAGATGTCTTGTTACCCCTTCCTTCAAGAGTAAGTGTGCTGTCTAAACTTAATAGAATTATCTACCAAGTGATAAGTGCAAGTGCTTTAATGCTCTGAGGATTGCGCAGTGATGAGTCGCTTTAAAGGTCTGCTGATGCAAAAGACACTCAGGCCAGGATTTATGAGAAAATGACAGAGTGGAACACTGCGTCAAATTTGGCTGCGATGCGCTCTGTCTAATAGAATACGGCGCATCCCTGTGTTGCCCCCTGTGCCGGCGCTAAATGTTTTGCCAAGCACCAATGCAGCCACCCTTGTGCCATGGTGCAAGGATGGCTGCGCTGCGGGGGAGATTGGTTTTGTACAGGAAAGAACACCTTCCTTTACAAAAACAATCTTCAATGGCCCTTTCTTCTTTCTATGTGTGCTGCAGATAGAAAGAACAAAAAACAAAGAGAAATTAAAGCATTTCTCCTTGTGCTATGCTAATGACTCCCCTGGGGTGGTGTTAGATTTTGGCGCTGCCTCAGGTTTACAAAAACTGATAAATCTGGAACATTGACAAAATGCAATGGGGGTTGCTGTGGCAGTCTAAAAGTGATGTTCCGGTGGCGATAGGGCCTTGTAAATATGGCCATTAGAATCTGCCCATTATTATTACTAAGTGACTGGCACTATTTGGAAGGCTAAAGTTTTACTAGACTTTTACAGAAAAATATGGAACAATAAAGGAGAGGAGGAACACTGAAAGATGTCTTCAGTAAAAGGCTTATCATTGAACATTACAGATTCTAAACAGGACTAATAAAAAGTAGTACATAGAGGCTCTTGTGAACAGGTGCATAGCTACAGCAGTACAGAAAAGAGTAAAGTATATCTTAAGAGCACATGCAGCAAGTGTGCCAAGGAGAGGCATTCTTGATGGGGCTTGCAGTCCATATCTGTTTGTACATCTGTGTGAAGAATCCCTCACTCCTGCAAGCCCTTGCAAGGTCTTATTTACTCAGGATGCTTAATCAATGCTGTGGGGATTCAGGCTTGATGTTGCTTAACACTTAAGCACTTTACAGAGGAAACCACATTCGAGGAGCAGAGAATAATCCAGTCCCTAGCTTCTCTTTCCATCAATCTCTTCTTCCAAATGACACAAGTCTTCAGTCTTCTGCACATGCGGTCCAAGCCCTCTTTATTATGATCACCAGTATTTAACAATGCAGTGCAAACTACCTTCCCATTCTATGTTTGGCCTCTTTTCTATAATCATGCATAGGTAGCACTGCAATGCGGTGCATAACATATGGCACACTTAGAGCTGGCAGGTTGCTCCATGTACAACAAATAACATCTTTTGAGTAGAAAACTTTTTGTGGCATATTCATGAGAAGCTTGTGCCACAGTTTGACGCAGCAGCAGTGCAAATGTCTCAACCAAATCTGAGGCCACGCAAAGCCACTTTTCGTGGTTTTGAATGGCCTCATCGATATGGAGAAAGGTAAGGCAGCGCAAGTCACTGTGTTGCCTTACTCTGCACCAGGGAGGCGTTCCATGGGCTTTGTGGTGGTTGTTACCATGGAACATGCATGTATTTTGACGCATCCCTACATTCACAAGCGACTGTATACCTGGGGATGTGCCAAAACCTTACGCCTCCCCAAGGGAGGCACAATGAGCAGAAATATCTTAATTTTTCCTCTTTCTGTGTATGCCGCATTCTGCATCACACATAGAAAGAGGAAAAAGCCTTCCGGATTGCTTTTGTGCGAGAGGTGTCCCTTCCTGGCCAAAAATAAACCTACATGCAATGCAAACACCCTTCCATCATGGTGCAAGGGTGCCTGAGTTGGTGCTAAGCAGACCATTTTGCGCCAGTGCAGGGGGAAAGGACAGGAATGCACTGTATTGCATAGATACTGTGCATCCCTGCCCTTTCCTTTTGCCGCAGGGCAGTGCAGAAAAGTGACTTGCTGTGCGACCCTGCGCCACATTCTCATAAGTTTGGCCCTTTGTGTTTATCAGTCACTCCTATTAAGCGTTAGTCCAATTATGCAGTTTCTGCACAACCCTTCATGTTTCTCTAGAATTAGAAACCTGGTGTTTAGAGTATATGGATAGATCTTGCAACCCTATTTACAAATTGCATGCACTAAACTGTGCCAATTTTTATCTTGCACACTAACTATAAATTTGCCCCTAACTATGTGGCTAATTTCACGTAATTGTACTTGTTTTGCTTCCATGTGATTCACTGTATTTAGCATTTTGCAGCAAAGTGCATGAAAGTTTAAAATTTTCACTGTGCTTGGCTCATAAACATTTTCATTATCCCCTGTTTACGTTGCCAGCAGAATGCTGGACGCATGGAACACGCCCACATAATGGGACACAATGAATGGATGGGACGGTTGGACATGTAAGATTTGTCAGCATGACCCAGCAAGACCATTCTTTTGTCTCAATACAGTCGCCTTTTCTAGCACTTAAAAAACACTGAATGGAGCAAACGCAGGAGAGAGTTATTCAGAGGCTAAAACGCCTTTCTGCAGTCTGATGTTAGCACCTTAACCGCTTGCAAAGCCAGGAATTCCACTTCTCACGTCACACCCCTTGCAACATACCACTGCCCTCATTAAAGCCAAACCAAAAACCACTACCTTAAACCCAAACCGAAATCTTGCCGATTTATGCAGGTTTATGGTTCGACATATTCAGGAAACCCCATGAGATTTATAGAGTTCAAGTAGGAAATCAAGCACTTTGCATGAATGTTTAAATATCACTGGCTTTACATTACACACAGCTGTAATCCCACAGCTGCTGAAAGTACGTGCTTTATGTCAGGCTCAATATTTCCCTCTGCTGTGAAAGTCTCCCTCAAAGAAGCACCTAGACACGGTTCAGTTTTTGTAGCACTTGAAGTCTGCTTTCTAAGCGCTATAAGTTATTGCGTACAAGGGCAGTGAGGTGGAGTTTTCACTCTGTAGCCGACTGACCTGTGATTACCCCACTCCCCCAATCCATCACATTCTTTTCCCTCTTGATACCTGGACCTCTGACATGTAAATATGAGTTCCTTGAGGGGCTCTTTGAATCTTCTTTATAAGGTAAGTCACGTCCCACAGATTAGGGAAGTCTCCCCTAAGATTGTACCTAAATAGAGACAGGAGTGCAACTCTGGGAGACGTACATTTGTTTAAGCTCCATACGAGATGTGCGCCCCAAAACAACAGATCCCACCAATTAAATCCTAAAACTCTCCAGGGAAGACCACGACACAAGGGGTCAATTTTCTTTTCTTTTCTTCCTAAGCACTGTGGGACAGGTCAAATGATACATAATAAGCAATGGCCAATCAGACAGTGACCACAGGTACATGGAGATAACCTAAAATTCCATCTTTCAAACCTAAACCTATCACACAAGAGTGTTGAGGTGATTGAAAGGCAAAATGTAGCAATTATAACACAAAACTAAATGATTAACTACATTAATTTAGGGATAAGAATCCATCACCACGGGACTTGTCCAAGACGCCCAACAATGATGGTGCTGGCATCTACCTCAAAGATGTGGGTGGAAGTGACTCACTGTTTCTACCTCTTTCAAGAGCTTTCTGAAGACGAAGGGGCGACAGCTGGCCTTTCCTGGAAGCAGCTGAGACCTGCACCACAGCTTCAAAAGCTCTCTAATTTCCTCAGTTAATATTTTGCTTTCATGGCACTCAGACTGGCATGTGGTGCTTTGCGCACAACCATTAATCTTTCTCCTTTGTGAGAACAGTGTGCAAAAGTCTCTGCTCAGTATTGGAACATTGTGTAGGTGTCTGGAGGGAATTGCTTTTCCATATCAAAGACCTGCTGTTACAGCGAAAGAACAATCTCGCAGAGGTACGTTGGGCACTGCGCATTGCTGACATGCTGTGTCTACCATCACAGGCATATGGCGCGCTATGATCCATGGGGACGGCTGATGAAGTTGCGATGCTCTTTGCAAGGGGAACAGATGTCAGAGTGTGCCTTGTCAATGGATCCCGTCATGTCTTCTTCTGGGCTACTGCAGTCCAGCAGCAGATGGCATTTGCTTACAATGTCAACACCCTTCTTCATCATGACACACAGTATGGCATTTAGAGCTTTCCCTTCTTAAGCGGGAGGCTGGAGAATGAGGATGAAGGTACAAAATTAAGGCCCAAATTTTTAAAAAGTTAGTACCGGCTTTGCAACATTTTTGTATGCAAAAGCAGGGTGAACCCAGCGCCATATTTAGACAGTGTTGCTAGAGCAGTCTAGTGACAAATTTCAGGAGTTTGTGTCATTTTTCAGGAGTGCCTCCACACCGTATGTCGTTTTACGACAATGATATGGAAGGGAGGCGTTCCCACCTAAAAAATTACGCTAGCCCACTAGCGCCATATCTGCAAGCCGATGGAAAAATGTTGCACTCCTAGGATGGGGCTGAAAAAATGACACTAAATCCAAATTAGCGTCAAAAAGTAATGCTTGGCCAGACCAGGCGTTAAAATGAGGCCCAGCTACATCTACATAAGGAAAACACACAGAAGGAACCCTGGCAAACAACTGGACAACATGGACCTGCTACTGCTACGGCTTAGCGCCCAGAGAAGACGACAGTGATGATGCCAAGTGCCACCAGCATCACCGCAGCAACCACAACCACCAGCACTCCAGCCACAAAGACAGCGCAGAAGGAGGGAGAGAATATTCCACACACGTGCATCCATCCTTGGTCTCTGGGTCAAAGAGGTCATCAGACTATATTGTCTCAAGAAGGAGCATCATACAGCTGCTCCACCACATTGCTCCTGACATCACAGCATGAGTGAAAAGTCCTACAACCATAAGACCCATGACCAAACTCCTGGCCATCCCCCACATGCTGGCCTCTGGATCATTTCAGAGCACTGCAGCACAAGTGGTTGTTATCTCACAACCATCCTTGACTGTCTTCCTCTCTATGGTCTTGAGCACCATCATTCACCTCACACCACACCACACCACACCACATCCGGTTCCCCAACACCCAGCAACTCCAGCAGGAGATCAAACTAGGATTCTACCAAATTGCTGGGTTCCCCCATGTGCTGGGTTCAATGGACTGCAAACATGTCCAACTTGTCCCTCCTGCTGCATTGGAACATCTGTTCAGGAACAGGAAACACACACACTCAATTAATGTGCAGGCCACTGTGGGCCATCGCGGGAGATTCACTAACATACTCGCCACATATCTGGGCAGTGTCCATGATGCCTACATCTTCCAACAATCAATAATTAACCAACTATTCAGGATGGACAATATGCCCGTGGCCTACTTGTAGGTAACCCAGCATACACTTCATAACACAGACAACACACTAAACATGTGGGACAAACAATACATACACCACACTACAAACACATGGACAGGCAAGCACAGATGTTTGGACAACAACACATATGCCACATGCTTCACCACATTGCATTCAATGCACATCAGCCTCACATACGCCCACATGTACAAGTTCTTAGCACCACCTGACTGACACTTTTAATGATGCACTGGTGGAGCAATGTCCCCTTTGCATTCAAAAGCTGGCGTCAAGCCACTACATGTGTTCAGATGTTTATCACAAAATACAGATCCTTTACACATGGCATGGAATAGGTCAGCTATGTGTATTGCACTGGCCAAGATCAAAGCTCACATATTGGCACTGCCCCACATTTACCATGCTGTAGAAAACCGAAGCAGCACTGACAATTAATTCCACCCTTGTGGTGGCATCCCCATTTACATATAATCAAAAATAGCGGATATTCTCATTGCGTTCACCTTTCCTATGTGTGGTACATAGTGCAGTACTCATTGAAATAGGACATCACCATCATTGATAGGTCATGAGTGGGACTGGACACCTCACAGCACACCAACATTCATACCCGTAAATCCCAGATCTGCCTACCATGATACAAGGGTGCATACAATGGACTGTGGCAGCTGAACTACTGCAAGTGCACTGGTAGAGGCCAGAAACATAAAATGTTAAGGATACATGGGACTTTGCAGGGCTGGACTGGTGATGCAGGGCAGTGCAGAAAAGCACCTCATGCCCTGTTCCACAGCTGTCTGCAAACTTGTTGCATACATCAAAATACACCCCATACAACTGTGCAACACTGAATATAAACCACATACACATACGCTTGCTAGCAACACTTTGTGCAAGAGAGGTATTCCAAGGCCAAGGGGATGGGATTCACATGCAACACACAGGGCGCAACACCTGTCTCATGGCACACAACACACAAAATAGGTACAAATTTATCAAACATCACTCTTCTGTAGGTCTAAAGAAATGGAACTAAGGGACACATTTTGACAATACTACAGATCTTCTGTCAGACCATAAAATACCCAACAATCACCATGTCCCTGCACCACCCCACACCAATACAACCATGATTTTCAAACAGCAACATACATAATACCAGTTGCACATCTGAATCACCAATCTACTGAAAACAAAAATGTGCCATGGCATATAGCAAAAAACAAATATGCATGTCTGACACTTTTTCTCACATTCCATTGCAGCGGACAAAGGTTACGGCATCCAGCCAGGGGTCATGACCCCATATGGAAACCCACTAACTGATTCTGAGCAGGCTTACAATGAAGCACACAGAAGGACCAGGAATGTGGTGGAGAGGACATATGGGATGCTGAAATCCAGGTTCATGTGCTGAGCACTAACAGGAGGAACCCTGTTATATGCACCACCCCTTGTGTGCAAAATAATACTTGTATATGCAATTTTGCACAACATCTGTGTTTGCACCAATGTACACTGGGACGAACATGTAGATGTCCCCAGTGAGGGGGATGAGGACAATAATGCACAAAAGGAGGATGGGAAACAACCAAATTCTTCTGGAGCATGCAGAAGAGACTATGGGGGTCATTCTGACCTCGGCGGTAAAAGGCTCTTAGCGCCGGTCAGAAGACCGCCATTCTACCGCCGCGGCCGCGGAAACCCGCCACGGTCATTCTGACCAACAACTGCCAAGCCGCCAAAAACCCGACATCCACGGAAGGCCGCCTCATCAGCGGGCAGCGATAAACTGGAGATGACCAAACCTCCACCGCCACACCAACACAAACACGCCCATGCCATTACGACCCAAAAATCCACGCGGCGGTCTTTCAGCCGCGGTATTCCATTGGCGGTACACACCGCCGCGGTCAAAATACACACCCAGGCTCCAAAACCCAGCCACATTGGACAATTTGAAATACACACACCTGATACACATACAAACACCACCCCCACACATCCAAGCAACTATAAAACACGCACCCACATCACCCACAAACCCCCACTAGTTGGAAATCGGAGAGAAGGCGAGAGAGAGCGAGAGAGAGAGAGAGAGAGAACAGCAATCGAAAACCCCAACAGACACAGGAACCCAACATCATCAACCACACCACATCTACGCACACATCACCACACACCACCACTCACATCACCGCGAACACCACCCCACACCTCATCCACACCACCCCATGGCACCCCAAAGACACCCCAGGTTTTTTGACCAAGAACTCCGGGTCATGGTGGAGGAAATCATAAGGGTAAAGCCCCAGCTCTTCGGCACACAGGTGCAACACACCACAATAGCCAGGAAGGCGGAGCTATGGCAGAGGATTTTCGACAGGGTCAACGCTGTGGGACAGCATCCCAGAAACCGGGAAGACATCAGAAAGCGCTGGAACGACCTACGGGGGAAGGTACGGTCGATGGTCTCCAGACACAACATCGCTGTGCAGAGGACTGGCGGCAGACCACCACCCACCCCTCCCGAATTCACAGCATGGGAGCAATAGGTCCTTAACATCCTGCATCCTGCGGGCCTCGCTGGAGTAGGCAGAGGAATGGACTCTGGTAAGTCTAGTCTCAACTACTCCCCCCCCCCAACCACCAGCATGCCAACCCACACCCCCACCCTCACCCCCAACCCCCCAGCACACACAGCCTCCCTGCCAATGTCTCACCAGCACAACCCACCCAACCCAAAACCAAACCCTGAATGCCAACACAAACCATGGACACCCATCACCTATGCATGACCACTGCACATACCCATCCCCCCCACAAACCACCCTCACAGCTCCTGCCACAAGGGGATGCCAGCACTGGGGGACAAGGGCACCCACAAATCGCACACCATGGAACACACAGAAGCAATAACCATACTCTTTCACCCCTGCAGGGCCCGAACGCCAACACACCGGCCAGGAGGGTCCAGATATGTCCATCCCACCCCCAGAACAGGCCCGCAGTGAGGACAGCAGCTCTGTCGACCTGGAACCTGATGACCAGCCCGGACCATCGGGGACCTCTGGACAGTTGGTTCCCCACACACAGACACAGGCCACAGCAGACCTAACCCCCTCTGGGAATATCAGCACCGCTCCCACCCAGCGGGCCCATGCCTCTGTCTCCAGGACAGGTCAATCAGCGGTGTGTCCGCCACTACAGGGCACCCAGGCTGACCCAAAACCCCAACAACAACAGGGACCTGGGGGCAGTGGTAGTGGGCACACCGTCCAGGGGACAGAGGCCCAGGGAAACAGGGCAACTGGGAGGGCTGCAGTGCGACAGGGGGGGGGAGGACAGGCCCAGGGAACCGATTCTCCAAGAGGCCCTCACCACCATCATGGGAGCATACCACCGCTCCCAGGAGACGATGGCGACGGTAATGGCCAGGTTCCAGGAGATCCAGGCACAGCAGGAGGAACGGTACATGGGGTACAGAGAGGAGCTCAGGAACATCGTCCAGGCCCTGAACCTAATAGTCACCACATTGCGGGACCCTGTGGCACCCCAAAGGGCCCCTGTCACCAGCCCGGACCAGAACCAGCCTACCACCTCCGCCGGCGCTAATGGACAGGAGGCCCCCACACAACGACGGGCCACCAGAACCCCACCTCCTGCTGAAGATCAACCACCCCGCAAGAGGAGCCTGAGATCACAAAGGAAGACAGAGTAGGATGCCAAGACCCCCGCCAGCCTAAGATCCCCCCGGATGTCATTCCACTGTCCCACATCGTCACCCTGTCCAACCTTGAACTGCCCCTGCTCCATCCTTCCACAGGCATATGGACAATGCACCTGTGCGACCGAGAACTGGACTGTGCCATGGACATCACTCCACCCCCACCATCACCGTTTTACTATCATGGACCTATATGTAGCACTTTAAATAAATCACTTATTGCACATAAAACACTCAGGAGTCTGCTTGTATTCTTAACAGATGTATTACACATAACGGGTCAAAAATGTACAGTTACATTGTGATGACAACATACCAATGTCAATTTGCTTTACTTCATGGCCGAACAAACCAGAAGTCACGCAGTGGGTCATACAGCTCTGAAAAGCCAAGGGAAAGTCACAATTCAGTTGAAAGGAACTGGGGGGAAACACAGAAAGTAGAGATGCAGGAGGCCAGAAGTAAATGTAAAATGACGTGGGGGATTCTTACCTGGGTGCTACTGAAAATACTGTTGTATGACCGTGTCCCTGTTGTCCGTGTCGTCCCCGTCGTCTTCCTCCTCTTCACTCTCCACAGGCTCCACAGCTGCTACAACACCACCATCTGGACCATCCTCCTGCAGAAAAGGCACCTGGCGTCGCAATGCAAGATTGTGAAGCATACAGCAGGCCACGATGATCTGGCACACCTTCTTGGGTGAGTACATTAGGGATCCCCCTGTCATATGCAGGCACCTAAACCTGGCCTTCAGGACCCCGAAGGTCCTTTCTATGATCCTCCTAGATCGCCCATGGGCCTCATTGTACCGTTCCTCTGCCCTGGTCCGGGGATTCTTCACTGGGGTCAGTAGCCACGGCAGGTTGGGGTAACCAGAGTCACCTATTAGCCACACACGGTGTCTCTGTAGCTGTTCCATCACATAGGGGATGCTGCTATTTCGCATAACATACGCGTCATGCACTGACCCAGGGAACTTGGCATTTACATGGGAGATGTACTGGTCAGCCAAACAGACCACCTGGACATTCATTGAATGGTAACTTTTCCTGTTTCTGTACACCTGCTCATCGTCTTTTGGGGGTACTAAGGCCACATGGCTCCCATCAATGGCACCAATGATGTTGGGGATATGTCCAAGGGCATAGAAGTCAGCCTTCACAGTGGCCAAATCACCCTCCTCTGGGAAAATAATGTAGCTCCGCATGTATTTCGTCAGGGCAGACAACACTCTGGACAAAATCTTAGAAAACATAGGCTGAGACATCCCTGATGACATGGCCACTGTTGTCTGAAAAGACCCACTTGCCAAGAAATGGAGGACTGACAGAACCTGCACCAGAGGGGGAATTCCTGTGGGTTGGCGGATGGGGGACATCAGTGCTGGCTCCAGCTGGGCACACAGTTCATGTATAGTGGCTCGGTCAAGTCGGTATCAAAGTATTATATGACGTTCCTCCATTGTCGACAGGTCCACCAGCGGTCGGTACACGGGAGGATTCATCCTTCTCCTCGCAAGTCCCAGCGGACGGTGCCTAGGAAGGACAACATGGAGCACAGAGTCAAACAACCCACAGGTACGTAACTACAGCTTGCACAGTACACGATTGTCAATGCATTGAATGGCTTGTATGAGTGGCAATGCAAGGCCTAGGCCTGTGTGACGCAGTAGAAATTAAGCCATGTGGGCCCTTGTAATGGCGGCTGCCTGACCTGAGAAGTGTGACAGTGGGATGTGAGGTCAATGCCCTGGCGTGACACACCGTGGCGGTAGGCGGTCGAAGACCGCGGCGCAAAGCCGCATTGGTTAACATCGAACCCTATGGGTTTCACGAGCCAATGACTAGCTGCGCCGGCGGTCGCGGAACGCACCACGGCGGTACGCGCCGCCGCGGGCGTGACTGCCATTTTCTATCTGATTAATCACTCGAGACCTGATCATCCACAGGAGAGGACCTATACTGCAAGTGCTGCTGTGACCTCGGTCTGGGAGATACAATGGCTGCTGCGACTGGGGAAAGGGCTCCTGCCTTCACTACAGAAGAGTTGGAGAAACTTGTGGATGGGGTCCTGCCCCAGTATGCGCGACTCTACGGTCCTCCAGACCAACAGGTAAGTACACTGTGTGCATGTTGAATGGGCTATGCCTGGGTTGTGTATGGTGGATGTAAGATGGTGGGGTGGGGGGACAATGACGAGTGCAAGGCACGACAGATGAGAGCATGTGCCACATGGCAAGGTTGGGGAGGGGGGGCCAATCGCATCTATCATGCGGAAAATTGATGATATTTCAATTTCCACCCTGTACATGTCAAATAGGTCAGCGCCCATCAGAAGATCGACATTTGGCGTGCCATCGCCAAGGAAGTCCGGAACCTGGGGGTCCACAACAGACGGGGCACCCACTGCCGCAAGAGGTGGGAGGACATCCGCCGCGGGACCAGGAAGACCGCAGAGTCACTGCTGGGGATGGCCTCCCAACCTACGAGGGGTGCCAGTCGTACCCTGACCCCCCTGATGTCCCGGATCCTGGCGGTGGCCTACCCCGATTTGGATGGGTGCGTGACGACATCACAGCAGACACAAGGGGGTGAGTACCAGCACATTCAGCTATCTTTACACGCAGTGGAGGCGTCTGGGTGGGGGAGGAGGGATGTGGGTGACATTAGGCCAGGGCGCTTTCTGTAGTGTAGTCCCCTCCTTTAGGCATGGCCCTGTGCCCCCGCCCCCAACCTCTGTACGGTGCCAGGTACAGCTAGCCATGGTCCTGCATCACCCATGTGCGCGTTTGTTGTCCCTAGACCTGTTGGCCCAGTCACAAGTACTCAGTAGTGTACCCCGATTGCGCGGCTTAGTGCATGAGGCTCCTGTGTCTGTCCTCTCCGCCAACGGTGTTGACAATGCATGTACTCAACCTTTTATTATGTCTCCCCCCACCCTTTTTCTTTATCTTCTTGTGCATGTGTGCTTCAGCATCATCAGGCGGAGGAGACTTGGCACTGGAGCACGAGGGAGCTGCGACTCACAAGGCCCCGGTGGGCCATGGCACAGACACCGAGGCCACCAGTGATACGGAGGGCGAGGGGAGCTTCACAACGGGGAGCCGTGGTGAAACCAGCGACACCGACACGTCCTCGGAAGGGAGCTCCCTAGCGGTGGTGGCAACATCCGTGCCCCCCGCCTCTACAGGTACAGCCGCCACCCAGCGCACCAGCTCCGCCCTCCCAGCAGCCCCTCAGCCTATGCTCTGTGCCCGCTCGCCCAAGAAGGTGGGCATCTCCTTCGCCCCAGGCACCTCAGGCCCTGCCCCTGTTACCCCTGCTGCCCTCAGTGAGGAGGTCATTGACCTCCTGAGGACCATCATTGTTGGGCAGACTACCCTTTTGAATGCCATCCAGGGGGTAGAGAGGGAGGTGCATCATAGCAATGCATACCTGGAGGGCATTCATTCGGGTCAGTCTGCCCATCAACGATCGTTCAATTCTCTGGCCTCAGCACTGACGGCAGCCATTGTCCCTGTTTCCAGCCTCCCTCTTCTAACTGCCTCCACCCTGTCTCTGTCTCCTGTTCCTCTGCCTATCCCATCCACACCATCAGACCAGCCTGCACACACCTCAACACCCAAGGGCAGCTCATCCAGACATAAGCACCGCACCACAGATCACACAAACATTCACCCAAGCAACACCCAGATGCAGACATGCCAACAGCCACTACCACCTCTGTGTCCCCCACCTCCTCGTCTCCCTCCTCCCTCCCTGTGACGTCTACACTCACACCTGCATGCACACCACCAACAGCCAGTACACCCATCACCAGCACACCCTCCAGTACAGTCCGCACACGTGCAGTCACCACTCCCACTGCCGTTTACACGTCCCCTGTGTCCTCTCCCACCATGTCTGTCACCCCCTCTTCCAAGACACACAAACGCAGGCAGCCACTCACCCAACAGCCAACCACCTCACGACAGCCTGCAGCCCATGCACCTTCACCCAAGGACAGCACACCTGACTCTCCTACAACCACCTCCTCTTCCTCCACTCCCATAACCACTGCACCTACCTTTTACCTTGGTCCTAAAAAGTGTTACCTCTCCAATCTTGACCTCTTTCCCTCACCTGACCCACCCCCTCCATCTGCTAAGAGTCCCAAGAGCACCTCAGCCACCACCAGCCCGGGTTCACGTGTCAGCGTAGTCCATGGATTTTGGAGTCCCCCCTTTGCCAGCAGTGAGACATCGGTCAGCAGCAAGGGGACAGCCAGCCCCCCCCCTGGAAAGAGGACCCGGAAAGTGAGGGGCCGCCGCCGGAGGAGTGCCACGGCTGCCCCCAAGGACCAAAGTTCGGACACTTCACCTGCCACAACATCCAGGGGAGGCAAGGCCCAGAGAGCCACAACGAAGGAGGGCAAGGGCAGCAGGGCGGAGAAGTCAGGCAGCAGGAGCGCGGACCAGGAGGGCCCCACAAGCCCCATCCCGTGTGTGAGGGAGGACACCCAAGGGCCCAGGACACCGTCACTGAAGGGTCCAGCAACTGCACGGTTGGAGGGCGACTGAGCAGGGAGTCCTGCCCAGGTCTGACTCCCTGGAATTACAGGACAAACACCGCTGAAGAGGGCCCTGCCGTGCAGGAAGGCACCGCTGAAGAGGGCCCCGCCGTCCAGAAAGGCACCGCTGAAGAGGGCCCCGCCGTGCAGGAAGGCACCGCTGAAGAGGGCCCCGCGTGCAGGAAGGCACCGCTGAAGAGGGCCCCGCCGTGCAGGAAGGCACGGCTGAAGAGGGCCCCGCCGTCCAGAAAGGCACCGCTGAAGAGGGCCCCGCCGTGCAGGAAGGCACCGCTGAAGAGGGCCCGCCGTCCAGAAAGGCACCGCTGAAGAGGGCCCCGCCGTGCAGGAAGGCACCGCTGAAGAGGGCCCCGCCGTCCAGAAAGGCACCGCTGAAGAGGGCCCCGCCGTGCAGGAAGGCACCGCTGAAGAGGGCCCCGCCGTGCAGGAAGGCACCGCTGAAGAGGGCCCCGCCGTCCAGAAAGGCACCGCTGAAGAGGGCCCCGCCGTGCAGGAAGGCACCGCTGAAGAGGGCCCCGCCGTCCAGAAAGGCACCGCTGAAGAGGGCCCCGCCGTGCAGGAAGGCACCGCTGAAGGGGCCCCGCCGTGCAGGAAGGCACCGCTGAAGAGGGCCCCGCCGTGCAGGAAGGCACCGCTGAAGAGGGCCCCGCCAAGACAGGTTCCCGCTCCGCTGGGCCCTTCCTGTCAAGCACCGCTCCGCTGGGCCCTTCCTGTCAAGCACTGCTCCGCTGGGCCCCGCCGTCTCAAGCACCGCTCCGCTGGGCCCTTCCTGTCAAGCACCGCTCCGCTGGGCCCCGCCGTCTCAAGCACCGCTCCGCTGGGCCCTTCATCTCAGGCACCGCTCCGCTGGGCCCCGCCGTCTCAAGCACCGCTCCGCTGGGCCCTTCATCTCAGGCACCGCTCCGCTGGGCCCCGCCGTCTCAAGCACCGCTCCGCTGGGCCCTTCCTGTCAAGCACCGCTCCGCTGGGCCCCGCCGTCTCAAGCACCGCTCCGCTGGGCCCTTCATCTCAGGCACCGCTCCGCTGGGCCCCGCCGTCTCAAGCACCGCTCCTCTGAGCCCTTCATCTCAAGCACCGCTCCGCTGGGCCCTTCCTGTCAAGCACCGCTCTGCTGGGCCCCGCCGTCTCAAGCACCGCTCTGCTGGGCCCTTCATCTCAGGCACCGCTCCGCTGGGCCCTTCCTGTCAAGCACCGCTCCGCTGGGCCCCGCCGTCTCAAGCACCGCTCCGCTGGGCCCTTCCTGTCAAGCACCGCTCCGCTGGGCCCTTCCTGTCAAGCACCGCTCCGCTGGGCCCTGCCGTCTCAAGCACCGCTCCGCTGGGCCCTTCCTGTCAAGCACCGCTCCGCTGGGCCCTTCCTGTCAAGCACCACTCCGCCGGGCCCCGCCGCCTCAAGCACCGCTGGGCCAATGACTGTGCCGGTTCTGTGTCGTGCTAATGTTCACGCTGCACTCGGCCCACCCTGCCTCCTCCATTGCCTGTGGAGACTGTTATCCACTTGATGGACTGTGACTTTGCACTCCCCAGGATATGACAGTGGGCAAGCCACTCACCGTAGAGACTTGAGAGACTGTGGCTTTGCACTACCCAGGATTGGACAGTGGGCATGGTGGCCCCTTCTTGTATCTGGCGTCGTGGACTCATGTGGCTGTGGGGCCCCCCCTTCCCTTCCCCCTGAGGTGCCTGTAGTTTTGTCATGTGATGCCCCTGCAGTGTTCTCTCCAACGGACTCAGGTCTCCTGTGTGGGCTTTGCCCATGTGTTGATACACTTCGGCCCACGGACATTTGCAATTTCTGTGACTGTGCGGGACTTTCTGCCTCTATTTCTCGGTCACGCAATGTTTACATTAGAAATTTTTGCCATCATTTTCCTATTTTGCCATGTCTTCAATGAACCTATTTTGTACATAAATGTTGTTTCTCACTTGAATCATATCTTTTCGTTATTCCGGGGGGTTTGGGTGGGGTAACTTTGACTTGGTGCTCTGCATTGGTGTGTAGATAGTTGGGGGTGGGTGTGATGCGTATGTGTGTGCCCGTAACCCTTCCTCCTCCCCCCCTCCCCTGTGTCGTAGGTGCGGTACTCACCGTTGTCGTCTGCGCCGGAGTTCGTACTCGTGGTAGATGAGCAGGTAGACGAGAGCGGGTAGGATGTGTAATTCGGGCTCCATGCTGTCCTCCGTCCTCGTGGAGTGTATAGAGGTGAGCGTTTTCCTGTTCGTAGTCTGTTTCCGCCGTGTTTTTATCGGCGGGGCTCCCGCCCCGGATGAGGTGGCGGATTGGTGAGTTGTGATAGGGTGGGCGGTACATTGTCTGCCCCGCCGTGGCGGTCGGAGTGGTAAAGTGGCGGGGTCTGTTGGCGGTTCCCGCCAGGGTCAGAATTCCATTTTTTTAACCGCCAGACTGTTGGCGGGTTGGCCGCCGCTTTATCACCGACCGCCAGGGTCAGAATGACCCCCTATATTGTAAATAAATAACTTTAACTCTGATTTCTCATAGAGTACTTCTTTTCACCATCACATACCTATTTAACTCATCCACATCAGCATGACTAGACCACAAAAGATGTAAAACAATTAGGAACATAGTCAGGAACAAAAAACAATTGCAAGCACTGCACTACCACATGAAGTTGGGGTGAAATGTAGACATGGTCTGTAGCACTAACAAATTACATTGTTACACACATATTAGGCAAGTGTGTTGGGTTGACATATGCTTATGGCAATCTAGGAAATACATGTGAAGACTGCTATACCTATGTCTGGGCTAGGCAGGAAAAGAGTAATTGTGAAGATGTCTTGTGAATCAGGGATTGGGGTGGAATGTTCAAGGTCTATGAGGTCAGATATGAAATGTTGGAGACTGGAGGAGAAGAGGAGAAAGGGAGCTTGAGGAAGGAGCTGTGCTGGAGGTGTCGCATACTTGAAGCTTGAATAAAGAAAAAGGAGAAGTACATATTTGCTGTGATATCATCTTTATAGTAATAATCACCTACAATGCTAGGTTTGTGTCTGCTATGTAACCAAGCAATGTCTGAATGTCATCATCACAGGTGACAACTGAAAACATACTCCTCACTGGCACTTATATGTTTGACCAAGAAAGATTGAATTACAGAGATCGAAGCACCTAAATGTCTATTTCTATCCAGTTTAGAATGTGTAAATCAAGCAATGTCTAAATAAGTCACAAACCCTTGCCAAATTATACGTGTGATGAAGGACACAGATATGTTGAATGTCACATCTTCTCTACTCATAGCTGTCATGAGTATTCACACAATCTAAATACACTCATAGTGAATGTGACAAAGGTTGTAGAATGCAGATATGTGTGAGTGCCTATCTCAAATAAATTATATGGTAGGACACCTGAGAGACTCTTTTTGTTTACTTTGAGAACCAATATGTGGCGGTCACTCAGACACTACACAAGTGCTATGGCAGGTGTTCAGTGATGTGTGGGGGTCAGTCATGTGATCTTGCAAAGCCAGGAAATGTGAGGGCAAATATTGCATAGCCTGTAGAAGATGTTATGTCCATCTACAAAGTTGACAAGTCTGACTTAGTATGATATGCATGACTGAAGGGACAATGTGGATGACAAAAATGGATACGAAGGGTAATCTTCAGAAAGTATGCCAGCAATGTTGAACTAGAAGCATACGTTACAAAATATGACCTCAATGTGTGTGACGGAACACACATAGACTAATACTCACTGTACAACACAACACTGTTTCCATCTAACACCAGACACATATTCACAAAGATTGTATAGTTCTGTACATACTCCAATCACATTACCAACATCTACAACTATGTGCTTTGCCAGCACAAACAAGTGTGAAAGAAACAAGTGACAAATTGCAGTATCTATTCCCTGGGTCTGTAGATATGACCCACTTCCATAATCTATCAATGACCTACCCAAGCATCATAGGAATAATGTCACCCACGTATGCCAAGTCATGTCAAACCCTAGCAAATGATGAGACACGCCCAACACAAACAAGTTGTAAGTCTCTAGTAAATAATAGGGCAAGCCTGACGTCAACAACTTCAAAGTCAACACAACATAGTTGGCCATGGGACCACAATTGTGTAGGTGTGTGTCTGCAGGTGACTGTGCATTGCAGTGCTGATGATTGATCTTGAGGATGGCAACCCCCTTCATTCACCAAAGGGGGTCTGCTGCCTGTGCGCAGTGAACTGTGCTGAGGTCACCACAGTCAAGTTGTGTCAATACATGCAACAATGGGCCTGTGTGGACATACAAAAGTGCCACTGGAGCACTGATGATTAGGCTGCCATCACAGCCTGAGAGCAGTCCTGTCATCCAGATTGTATGCTAAAAGGGAAATTGGTCCAAAAATGGAGATTCATTGTACATTCCAAGTGTATATGCTAATCATGTAATCCCTAAATTTTAGCACACATGTCCCACATAGGTGGACCAAGCTTGGTGGGGTCTATTTGCGTTTGGGCAAAATTTAACAATTTATGAAACTGTGTGTGTTTAAAATATTTACTTACAAACGTATAGGAACAATACATATGTATCCACATAGGGAAACATAGTAAACACAGATATGAGTACACAGCTTTGCTACAACGATCTACATATAACCATGCAGGAATAGAGAACTGGTAGTTGTCATATCCCTAAATACACCACTGTATTATGCATTTCTTATCACACATGATAAATATCTTTTCACACACAAACATTTCACATACATAACAACAATGACATGTCAGCACACCATCTTCAAGAATTAGCATGCATGGTGAACTATACCTTACATGTGTTGCATTGCATCATGAAGTATGGCCCTTAAAACATATCAGAGTGTTACATACACTTACACTTACATTGTTATGGGTTACCGGATAATAACCCAGCCTTAGTTAACACCATCCTTAGCTAAACATTTGTCAACGGTATCAAATGGATGAACATGTTTCACACATGGCCCACCAATGTTATGCTGTGTTGTGAAACGAACAGTCGGAATTCTGACATAACAATGTGTTAGACCTACAATATGAACTCCATCACATATGTACTCTCACAGTACACTCATTGGACACATGTGGAAACATGTTTGTGGAAAAAGTCTTCATACACATGCACAATTGCAAACAGTATCAGACCTCCCATGTATCACACACACCTACAAACATATAGAAACGCATTCCTATGTTACTGGTACATAGTGAAATACACATGTATACGTATGTTGCCGTCTAACATAACATATGTATCTCTCCTATCAAATCAATGGTTACTATACAGTCATTGAAAAAATTTACTTTATTCTACATATACATCAAACCAATATAAAACGTAATAACTTTTGCATAAAGGACTAAACAACAAAAAAACATTTAATTAAGCTAACTAGAACTACAAATAATACGTTCTATAGTGAATATGACAAAACAGTAGACTGATAATAACATAAATGCTCACATTGAGTTACCGGCAATGTACAAAAAATTTAAACAAATGGGCAAACACAGAGAAGACAAATATACATATATATCATACAAAGGGTTAATTATTCATATCAGTTAATCACACATATTGGCCAGATAATGACAGATACACGATCAGTGATGATAAGGTAGTTGTCAATTTTCTGTCCAGATAATGGCAGATACACAGTTCTTAGTTTAAATAATATGGCACTCAATATTCCTTCGCTTCCTCTTAGTTTTTGCCTTGTCACCTGCCACAATGCCAATAGATAGTTGTCAGTTTTAAACACTGTGGCTCCTTTGTTATCCACTTAGTAATCCTCAGAGCTTACATACTTTTGGTAATTGACAGTTCTTATTTTTAATAATAAGGCAGTCATCAACCCTTTAGATAATAGGCAGCTTTGGCTTCCGCCTGACACTCAGTACTCCTTCGCCATCCCTTGGCCGTTGCTGACGCGTGTTTCGGTGGACACACAAAAGTTTAGTATTGTCGTAATTCTTCAAACCACCTTCATCAGGGCAATATATATTAATGAGTACTAGGCTTTACAAAATGAATCTAAACAAAAATCCAAAGAGGAAATATTATTTAAGTATGTACAATAAAAGTCATAGGGAATTGTTGCGCTAAATGCAAACCAACAAATCACTGTGGATATGGATGTGAATAATTCACACATAGATAAATATTATAATATAACACTGAAAGTGAAAAAGTAATGAAGCAACACTGACTCAAACACCTCCAATGTGACAAAATGAATCATAAAGTACAAGATAAACCTAATTCAAGCACCAACTAAAAAAGAGGAGTAAAGTGCAAATACTACATTTATAGGAAAAACTCATAGGGATCATTCCCGTACCTGACAACGGGCAGTAGAATGACCAGCTCTAAGCTAATTCTCTGTCTGAATGATAGTAGACACCTAAGAAACAACAGATGGAAACCTCGATGTTTCTATTCCTGCAGTATAATACAAGGTTGGGTTGGATACATTCTTAAGCTCAATTAGTACAGCTCAACTAGTACATGCAGAAAGGACACTAAACAAAGCTTTCAAAAAGTGCTAGGTAGCAACAAAACTCGAGGCATCGAAGACGTGTATCTAAAGATGTGGCAGATTTCAGAAAAGGCAGGGAATAGTATAAGAGAGTTCATATACTTCTTTTACTTACACGAAAATGTGCGGCTCATGTTACCAAAATGACGAGAGGTGCGCATAGCGTTTCTGTCTGTAAAGTAGGGGCCGTATTTATGGGCCCCTAGCGCCACGGGAGCGTCACTTTAAGTGACGCTCCCGTGGCGCTAAACACAGCACCGTATTTGCAATGTGGCGTTAGGCAACTTTTTGTGGCTTAACGTCACATTGTAAATACGGCCCCTTCCTACACAGCACTGTGCGTGGAATGGGCGTGCAATGGGTGTTGCTGTGGGTGTGCCACAGCAACACCCATTGCATTTTGACGCTGCCTCAAATAGATGAAATCTTGTAAACCTGAGGCAGCACCAAAATCTAACGCCACCCCCAGGGCTGGCGTTAGCAGGGTGCAACGAGGAGGAATACTTTTAGTCCTCCTCGGTATTTTGATTTTTCTATGCGTGCTGCATTCTGCTGCATGCATAGAAAAATCAAAATGCCAGAAATTATTGTTTAAGTACAGGAAGGTGCCCTGCACATAAACAATCATTTGAAAATGACACGTTGGCACTTCTGTGTGTGCTGCATTGTGCAGCACACACAGAAGTGCCAAAGCGCCTTTAGTGATTGTTTATGTTCAGGAAGGGACACCTTCCGCACATAAACAATCACACCCCTCAAAACAGACATCCTTGCACGATGGTGCAAGGATGCCTGTGTTGGCGCTGGCAGCTAAATTTTGCGTCAGCGCAGGGGGGAACGCAGGAGTGTGACGTATTTCTCTAAATTTTGGCGCAGCACTGCGCTGCTCTACTTTTCTTTAAATCTGGCCCTAGGTTCTTCACTTGCCTCTGTAAAAGCTAACCCTCTAACGACATAGAAATAGGGATAATCGAAGTAGAGGGACTGAAGATAAGGTGGCCATGTTAGAATGGAAAATATGGCACATGAGATAAAATAGAAACACAGATCCAAAGAATACCCATTTAGGGTCTTATTAAAAAACTAACAACATGTAAAAAAGGAATCAAACACTGGAGATCATTTCAAACAAAACCACAGATGGTGGTTTTTGAAGAAAAGCAATAGTCCTCAAGCAAATCTTTTCTTAATAGGGCTCATTCAAAGGAAACCGTAAATGACTATGTGCATACTACTTGAAGACTATTTTACAAGGTATTTTGCCAGGGTATTTCTTTGTTCAAACCATTATCACATGTATCCAAATAAAAAATCTGAAAAACATCCAATTTTTTCCTAAGTGCTTCCAGACTTTGTCCACCTTTAGGGACAATCTTTTCCAAAATGGTCCATCTGATTTCTTCTTCCCTGTGTTTGTGTGTAAACCAATGTGTGCTCTTAGTATCTTATTCTGAATTCTCTAGATGTATCACTTACATAGCCTAAATTGCACAGACATAGAATTAAGTATATCACGTTTTTAGATTTGCAGTTTCTCATGGTTTTTAAATTGAGTGACTTATTGTTACATGTTAGACAGTCAGATGCTATGGCTCCCATACATGCTTGACAATTCCCACATTTGTGGTTCCAGGCCAGTGATGGATCTTTGTACAGAATCTTTAGTAGTGATCGTGACCGATTTAACTAGTATGTTGCGTACATTTCTGTTCCTCTTGAAGGCAAGGAGGAGTTTATTTAAGTGTTCTGAGTCATTACGAATATGCCATTGAGAGTTTATGATTACTCTAATTTTGTCATTTATATTTGAATTGACGAAAGGCACACACCAATCTCTCAGTTTCCTTCTTTTCTCTTTCCTGAAACATTGACTGGCAATCGTAGTACTTGGCTCTTTTTAGAGAACCCTTAATTAATCTCTGTGGGTAATCTCTCTGAATAAATTTGCATGCTATGTTAGCACTTCCGCATCATCTAGAAAATCCTTCAAATCTGTGCAATTCCTTCTAATGCGTAAGAACTGGCTAAAAGGAATTCCTTGTCTTTGACATCTAGGATGATATCTGTCAAAATGTAAAAGAGTGTTTCTAGCTGTAGGTTTAGTGTATAAGGACACCTGCAGATGTCCGTGCTTATGTTTGATCCAAACATCTAAGAATTCAACTTGGTTGCGATCACTCCTCATCGTGAATTTAAGACTAGTACCACACAGATTGAGCTACAAAAATAACGCATCTAGTTATTGTTCTTCCCCTCTCCATATAAAAAACACATTGTCTATCTATCTAGACCACAAAACATTTTTTTCAAAGAAAGGTGCTATTTCATTGTAAATAAACTTCTTTCTCAAAATGACCAACGTAGAGATTATCTACACTGGGGGCACAGGCCGCTCTCACGCTGACTTCCCTTATCTGTTGGTAAATTGCTCCATTAAATTCAAAAAAGTTATTATGCAGAACTATGTTCAAACATCTGATGACAAATTAATGATATGGATTAAGGTCAGAATAAGTAAATGTTTCCCTAACACATTCTAAAGCCTGTTGTTGCGGAATGTTCGTATATATAAAGCACCCAAATCCATAGTGACCAAGATTTCACGTTCGGGGTCAAATTGTATGTCTTCTATTTTGGAAATGAGATGACCTGTGTTTTTCACGTAAGAAGGAAGCTGAATTACCAAAGGTTTAAGAAATGTTTCTACATATTGTAAAACTGGTTTAATAGCGCAACCTATAGTAGAAACTATCGGGTGTAAAGGAGGATCAGGAGAGTTCTTATGTATTTTAAGAAGCCCATAGATTACGGGTAGTCGTGTATGTTATGGAGTGAGAAAATCGAATTAGTTTTGGCAAATCAATCCCTCTGGTAATGCTGAACTACTGTTGTCATCAATCATCTTTTTAATTCGTGCGTCAAGATTTCTAGTTTCTACCTGGTAAAAATCAGTACATTGTAACATCGTTGTCATTTTATCTATATAATGTGTTGTGTCAAATACAGTAATGCCTCCCCCTTTATACCTCCTCATATGTGGCCCTAGAAGACAAACAATAAAGATGCATAGCACCTGTAATTTGTATTGTGATTCTGGCTGCCATGTCAGCCTTCCCTCCAAAATCCACGCATGCCCGTCATCGCAAATACTAAATGTGATGCCTCGCACCTGCACCTGCGCATCTAAACTAAATCTTTATTCCTCATCAGACTTCATACAAAATTTCAGGCATGGCCGTCATGCATCAAAAAAACGATGCATATCAGAAAACGTGGCGCATACGCTCAAGAAGTGATGCAATATGACTTCTTTGCTGCACACATGGAAAAGTGAATTTTCTTTCACTTTTACTTTACCGTCTTGTAGTCTGTGCTTGGGAGAGGTTGTGTGGTGCTTGTACTGGTGTGAGAAGTGGTGGATTTAGAGTCTTTTGTGCTATCTGTGTCTTATTCATTTAGTAAATGTTGTCATTGTGTTAACAATATTTGTGCTGATATTGTGTCAGTATTGTCAGGTGGTTGTCTTAGGGGTAGATACATTTGTTGGGGTAGTTGAAGTTAGCTGGCGAATTCCATATTTTTTTTTTTGGGGGTGTGTGGCTAGTTTACAGTGAAGGGATATTGGAGCATGTCGGGGACAGAAAGGGCAAAGAGGATGACTGGGGATGAACTTTAAGCCGTCATCTGGTTGGTCTGCCACTACCTCCCTAACATGGTTGCCATGGGTGGCCATGTGATAATGGGCTACTGGACGGAGGCACAGAAGCTGCGCTGGACCAAGGTGCTTTACCAGCTGACACGCATCTTCTCTGTGCTGCGCACTAACCTCCAGTTGAAGGCACCAGTGGGCATACCTCATCACCTGTGAACGGGATCTCCTGGACTACCTGGTGATTTGGGTTAGCAGCACTGTTGGTAAGAACCCCTTAAACATAGCTGGATCCTTATTTGCATTAGTATGACAGTAAGACATAAGGATTACTATAGCATGTCATGACAAAGGTGAGGATAGCAAGTTCTGTGTCTCAGCCAACCTGCATTTATGAGAGGTCAGCAATGCACCAGGTGCTGACAATTAGCACATTCCTCTCCTTGTACCTTGTGTATCGTATATACATCTTAAAGTTCAAAAAACTAAACACACATGTGTAATGATGCAAGGGTTCATGTTTGGCATGCACAACTGTCCATGTCCATCATGGGTTGACAACTGTAGAAATTTGCAATGTAATGATTAAGTGATAACAAACCTGACGCTGGAGTGTAGATAGTCATGGATGTGCTTGTTCTTTGAGTCATGTATGTGCAGAATGACAATACAAGGGCCCAAATGTAAGAGGGGCTTAGCGGCTCCCACTGCAACATTAGCTTTATATTTTTAAAGCAATGTGGCTGATGGAGGCAAGTATTGCTGCTCCATATGTCACAAGTTGTGCAACGCAAGCATTGTGGCACTTTTAAACCATGGTGCCACATGACGCCTGTGCCAGGCATGATGTATGCAAGGGGTGTGTTCCAGTGGTAGGAGGCACCCAAAAATCTAGTAGTAAAATCTACTAGATTTCACTGCACCTTTTTTAGAGTTAAATTAAATGAGTGCCTCAGGCAGTTTGGTAAAATTACACTTTCATTGTTTTTAATGTACTTAAATTCACTTAGCTGGTTTGGCACCTTCATGTATGGTGCAAAGCATGCAGAGTGCCACAATAATGTCGTAGTTTACAATGTTAGTGTCCTAGCATGCGCCATGGTGTTCTGTATGGTACATACAGCACACACATGGTGGAGTTAGGTGGTGGTAGGGGGCCGCAGAAAAAGTGGAGCATCTGAGTTGATGCTTCATTCAGACAATTGACAGTGTCCTGTCCTCAAGAAATTGTAATGTATGTATTTGAGACATGTACATATGGGTGAATCCCATATCTGTATGTGTTTTTGTGAGCTAACAATGTCTGTCTAACTGACATGAAAAAGATGCCAGTTTATAATTCCTAAACCTAAGTTAACTAGTTCAATCAGCTAAACAAGTGGGATATGTAACAGTTGGCCATGCTTTTCTTTGTTCAACATTCACAAAGCTATGTTTTCCTGTCATGTCTTGCAGGTTGACATGCACTTTACACAGTTGGAGAGGTTTCACTATTTGAAGCCAGTAAGTGTTATCTGGTATGTCAAATATACAGATCAAGGGTTGTGTGTAAGGTACTATGATGTGTGCAATGCCATGTTAAAATGTCATGTGTGTCAATTAAAACACTATAATCTATTCTTGGGTATTGACAGTATGTCTGATGTCATGTTGAGGATGTGGCATACAACAAAATGATGCACAGGTGCCAATGTGTGCTGCAATGGATTAGTAAGGCTTTGGAAATGTAAACATGCACACAAACACAGTGATGTCAGTCAAGATATGTGTCAGTGGTGCGGGTTTTCAGAAATGTATGGATGTTGGCAGCATATTTGTCCCCGCACATGTTAGTGCGCTGTGTGCCACCTGCAGCACAAAGTAACTCTGGACATGGTACAATTAATGACCAGGTGAAGGGGTCTCGAAGGAGCTTATCAATGAGACACTTGCACCACCAGTGCTTCACTTCTCTTTAGAAGTGAAGTGATGCAGCAGCCACACAAGGAGCATTTTGAGAAGGCCAACAGTTAGTTGAGTCCACATTAAGATTTCAGCTCTTGTTCTGATGAGTGTGGTACATGCCTACGTATTGAATCAAAAATATGTGTGCAGAGAGACCTAAATGATCTATCCATCATGATGAGTATGAGCGAGCATGGTCACATCACATGTGTATGAGATGACCATGGTGAGTGTTTACCTTGTACTTAGGAGATGTTACAAGCTTGTGCACAGTTAGTGTGCAACATTGGTTAGCCTTCATCCCTGAAACTTGTACAATATATTGTAGATGCTTGGGAGGCAGATTGGTATAGACTTTGGGCTGGGCTTTTTCTGGTGGATAACATGTGTGATCAGAAGATGCTGTTTCCATTGGATGCTTGTTCTTCCTCTGTTCAGCACAGGTTTTGATGACATGTTCCCCTCGTGTTTTAGCGGCCTCAATGACTCCACCATGCATTTGAGAAACAAACAGAGAAATACTGGCACATCTGTGAGGTACAGCAATTGTACCGCAGGATGGCCAAGCGATACAAACATGAAAAAGCATCAGGGTCAAGGCAGGCATTTCCTCATGGAGGACCAGCAAAACAGCCTGCAACAAGAACACCAACAAATGGAATTTCAACACATGAGGTCAGGGGTGGGTCTGCAGTTTCCGCCCCCTCAACATCAACAGCCCTTACTACAACATCATCCCATCTACAGCCAAAACCAGCTTTCACTGCCACAAATTTTGAGGACAAAATGCGGAAGGACATGCATGAAATTAAATTGAGGTTATCCAAATTGGAGGAGGCTAACAAAACGAATCATAAACTGTTAAAGTACATTAAAAAGCAGATGAAGATGCACTGACTCTTTCATCTTCACTGTACCTTCCCTTCCCCTAGTTTAAATTGTAAATAGTTTTAGTGGGTTTTAGATGTGTAGGCGTAGGTAAGGTAGCATAGAGTAGGTTGGTTATAGGACATAGTTGTTATAGTTAGGATGTTGAAGTAAGCCTCAGCAAGGCCTACTAGTGCAAGGGGTTCGCCCTTCTCTGCACAAAGTCCTCAGACCATATAGGAAGAAGTTGGCACAGAAACTGAAATAAAAGACAAAGTTTATTAAACCTCATGAGATGGTGCTACAGTTCAAACAGCACCCTTCGGTAATGTTTGAAGTAGCACACTGAACTAAGAGAGCATGCTCCTTTTATACCCACACAGGGGCTAAAAGAAGGTGGTACAATTATAGAAGCAAGACTTACATACATGTAAGGTCACATGGAAATGCACAGTCGACAGGTAGGAGGGGCTAACAGTTTCAAGGACTAGTTGACACATTACTGTCTGTTATTGATTACTAACAGCTGCAGATCTTACTGGGCATGTGCGAAAGTGGGAGATGCTAAATATAACTTGTCACTAGACAGATTTTCAAGAGTAGTTAACAGAAAGGTAGGACAGAGCACATGGCGAGCACATGGCAGAGAAAATGGCTGCCATGAATACAAAATGGATTCCGCCAAATGTTCACAATAGTTGCTAAATACAAGATGTCTTCTGCTAATGCTTAATCTAATCGCTATTAAGTTACAGCAGACGACCCTTTCAGCATTAGCTGAAGACATTCTTCTTTCTGGGATAATCTAAATATTCATCTTGTATATTTATGCTCATCATTTCAGCTATTTCCTTATCTAACATATGTTGTGCTTTCATTTCTGTAATATTTCTTTTAGTAGGCATACAAGCAGTAATACACATGGAGCAGAACATTGGACCAAACTGAATACAGATACAGCATGTGAAAAATATTGCAATCATTACACACAGGATAGTCAGTACTTTCCAGCCCCAAGCGGAAACAAGAGCCCAAAACCATCCAGAAAAAGTCCAAGTACCAGTCTCTGTGTGGATTTCTGCAGCAATCTTATGCAATTTAGATATTGCATTATATACTGAAGGTGAGTGATCTGGAATAAAAACACAGCAACTAGTACCGATGATGCGACATGCACCACCTCGATCAGCTAATATCACATCTAGTACCATACGATTTTGGAGCGCTACAATCCTCGCAATTTGGAGCTCCTCAGTAATATTCCCAAGTGCCAGAGCTGCCTGATTGGTAACAGCTTCCACAACCCTAGTCAATCGTCTCACTTTCCTACTGTTTAACGTAGCACCCACAAAGGAGAACAACCCTAAATTAAAATCAACATATTGTTGCAGGCTAGTATCCGTTTGGTCTACCTCATTTGTACTTATTGTCCTTTTATATCTATTTTTAATGATGTCATTGAGCAGTTTAAAATCTCGGTGATATGATGCAGGGGGACAAAAACACAGGGGGTAATAGAAAAGATACATAACACACACCTGACCACCCTACAGGTAGTTGGTAATATCCATAGTTACCACAAACAAAATATGTATTATGTGAAGCTGTAAGACTACTATTATTTACACCCTCAATAGTTAAAATCAAGGTACAATCGCTTATCCCTACTGGAATTCGCCAAATGCTACGTATACATAAATCTGCTTTAGTTTTTGTAACAGAAATCAAAAATTGTTCTTTCTTGTCAGAGTCTCTTATATTTGTGAAGACATATGGTATTGAAACATTGGCCGGTTGATACTCTTCCCATTCCCATTTAGTTCCTTTGGCTTGGGGATACCCATCTTTGTCTTGGTAACATATTTTATTGAGGCGAAAAAGAAGTCCGCCCTCTCTACGTTTTCCAGATGCAAACAAAATCATATACCAAGCTTGACAAGAACCATTGTGTGAAAAAGGAAGAGGAATGAAAGGTGTTCCTCCTTTCTTTTGATGCGCAGGTATCATTCCACATACCCAACAGTTAGTAGTATTTGTAGCATTATGAGTATGATGCAACATCTGAATGAAAGTATTATTGAAGTACGATTGACGGTGCTTCTGCTCCTGATAGGGAAGCGTAAAGTATTAGTGATCCTCTGGTACTGGAGTAGTGGTAACAAAAAACTCACCAGCAGGAGCCTTCTTTTCAACAAACCAGGTGATTATTGCTATAACCACCCAAACAACAACAAACCCCATAGTACTAATGATCAGTTTGTTATTCATTTTAGCAACAGTGATAATCGACCCTTTCAGAAATTAATTAAAAACAATCGTTGGAGCTCTTATCCCTGGGCAGCCGCTGATTTCTTCACCACGGGCCAAGACGGGTGTCACTACTCTAGGGCATGGCTGATCCCCCCCCTTGCCACATTGGCTCTCCGTTTCACTAACCCAGGGCGGTAGCTCAACCAGTTTTCTCCAGCACTACGGGGTCTTTCCTTGGTCTCAAATTATATCGCGACACTCCAGAAATCATATGGTCCAGAAAGACCTCTGCAAATTCGTCAGGTGATATAGCACGGCCTTTCTCCTTAGACAAAATCTCTCGATGATCGGTCAGCACAGCAGGTTCCACCAAGGTAGGTAGCACTCTCTTGCAGTGAGTACTATGGACCCAATTCTTTCGGTTCGTCACTCGAACTGCTGTCCTTGTCGCAAGGAGCACCTGTTCTGGGCCTCGCCACCTTGGTTCCAAGCTGCTTGATCTTTCAAAGGACTTAGTCATCACCTGGTCACCAGGTCGGAGTTCATGGCCTTCACCTGTAGATCTGTCAGGAAGTGCTTCTCGAACCTGTTGATGAATAGAAACCAAATTGTTGGTTAACTGTGCCAAATAATCATTCATCAGGACACAAGGTACTTCATATACAGAATTTTGCTTAGGGACTCCCCAAATGTTTATTGGCCTTCCAAACACCACTTCGTAAGGACTAAGGCCGATTCGAGAGTGTGGCACTGACCTAATAAACAATAATGCCAACGGTAATGCATCCGGCCAAGTTAAGGATGTGGAAGCCTGTATCTTCGCTAACTTCAGCTTCAAAGTAGTATTATACCTTTGCACTAACCCTGCTGATTGTGGGTGGAAAACCGCATGGAACTTCTGTTTGATCCCTAATCCTTTCAGGACATACTTAATAACTTCCCCAACAAAATGAGGTCCGTTATCATTCCATAAAAGTCTGCAAACACCAAACCTAGGGAAAAATTCTTTCAAAAGCACCTTCGCTGTGGTAATGGCGGTATTATCCTTTGTGGGGTACTCCTCTATCCATTTACTGAAGGCACATACCACCACCAAGACATACTTTTAATTGTTGCAGCGTTCAAGCTGAATATAATCCATTTGTAGAACTTCAAAAGGTGAAGTTGGTGTAGCAAACCCTCCCGCAGGAGTAGGTGTCCCTTTTCCAGGATTGTATTGTAAACAGATCAAACAAGACTGTACTACTCTCTTAGCTGTACTGGAAGTTTCTGGATGCTCCCAAACTTGCGTAAGCAACTTTGTTATTGTTGAAGCTCCAACATGTGCCAGCCCATGTGCCATCTGAACCATAGGTTGTACAAAAGCTATAGGCGATTTCCATTTATCCATCTGCTTATTCCGCCAACAGCCCTCATCATCCAATTCTCCTTCTTAAGACCATTGCTCACGTTCTTTCACAGAAGCAGATTTCTGTATATCTAATACGTCTTGTCTAGCATTATGCCAACGTACAGCTTGTGACTTCACTACATACATAGAAGTAGTACTTCGCTGCATCGCAGTCTTACGTGCTACGCGGTCCGCAAAGGCATTACTGTGCCCTATCTTATCGGTCACTTTCTTGTGTGCACTACATTTCACAATAGCTAGTTTCTTTGGATATGTCAATGCAGTCAAGAGGTTATGCACTAATTCTCTGTGCATTATCTGCATCCCGTGGGATGTGAGAAAGCCTCTCTCCTTCCAAAGCAAACCAAAATCATGAGCCACTCAAAAAGCATAGCGGCTGTCTGTAAAAATGTTCACACATAAGTCAGTACTAAGCTCAGATGCTCGTGTCAAAGCTATTAGTTCAGCTGCTTGAGCTGACTTCTGTGGTATACGAGCTGTCTCCACTACCGTGTGTATTGTGGTGATTGAATATGCAGCTGAGGTCGTACCGTCTGGCAACTTCAAACAAGACCCATCAACCCACAATTCCCTGTCTGCATCTGGAAGGGGCGTATCTTGTAAATCAATACGACCCTTTGTCTGTTCTTCGGTAAGGAATATACAATCATGTGTTTCTTGTGACTGAGGCTGAGTCACCGGATATGGCAACAAAGTGGCTGGATTTAGTGTTGCACATCTCTTCAGTGTAATGTGAGGAGCCAGCAATGTCAATTCATATCCTGTCAGGCGAGCGCTAGTTAAATGTTGTGTCTTTGTTTGATTTAAAAGAGCATCAACCGCATGGGGTACTAACACCAACAGCTTATGTGACAAAACTGTCCCTTCACTCTGACGTATTGACACAGCTATTGCGGCAACTGAACGAAAACACCCAGGCAACGCTCGAGCGACAGGATCAAGTACTGCTGAAAAATATGCACAGGGACGCTGCTTATCGCCATGTGTCTGTACTAAAACTGACAATGCACATCCATCTTTCTCATGTACGTAAAGTGCAAAAGGCTTAATGTAATCTGGAGTACCTAACACTGGTGCTGAGCAAAGGGCTTGTCGTAGCTGCCGGAAAGCAGTCTCACATTCATCTGTCCATGGGAGGGGCATTGGAGTATCTTTAGTCAAAAGTGCTAGCAAAGGTTTGACAATGTGTGAAAACCCTAATATCTATTGCCTACTAAAAGAAGTAAGACCAAGGAATGCACGAACATCTTTCTGAGTAGAGGGTACTGGTGTGTCTAAAATTGCTTGAGTACGAACTGATGTAAGTGCACGGGCCTCCTTAGACAAAAGGTGACCTAAATAGGTTACCTTTGGTCTACAATATTGCAATTTCTTTCGTGACACTTTATGATGGTGTGAAGCAAGAAAAGAAAGTAAGGACAAAGTGCACTTTTCACATTGCTCAGGGGTATCAGCTGCCAACAAAATATCATCGACATATTGTATGAGAGCCACACCTTCAGGCAAAACAAAAGAATCAAGTTGTTGTTTTAACGCTTGACTATAAATACTAGAACTCTCAGTATAGCCTTGAGGAACTCTGCAAAATCTATATGATCGTTTATTCAAAGTAAAACCAAACAAATATCGGCTGTCAGGATGAATAGGGATTGAAAAGAAAGCATTCTTCAAGTCTATCACAGAGAACATAGTTGCTGTCGGGGGAACCAAAGTAAGAAGTGTTGTGATGTCAGATACCACAGGATATTGTGGTATCACAATCTTATTGACTTCTCGTAAATCAATAATGAATCGGTAAATCCTAGTATCAGTATCCTTTTTCAGAATAGGAAGAATCGGACTGTACAAACATTATACGGAACTTCCTCAACAACTCCAACTGCAATAAGATCATGCACAATTCGTGTGAGTGCTTCTTCGCCCTCCTGTGAAATTTTGTATTGAGGCAAACATGGCAATATAGCTCCCTCCTTGACACTTATATGTACCGGTGGAATAATCATTTGTCCCACATCAGTATCTGAAGTAGCCCACAAAGTACTAGGGAGTGAAGCTAATGCAATATCCTCTTTAACAATACAAACTCTTTCCATCACAAGATGATTATCATTTAAAATAACACGCACCCCTTCAGGAGAGCATCGTATTGTAGCCCTGAAATACTTGAGCATATCAAGACCCACAATATTGTCTGGTGTATTTGGAGAAAGCAAAAATGGACATGGAGCAGTAAATTTATCAACATGGAATGCAAGTGGTTGTGACAATGGGCTAGGGGAAGGTGTTCCATCGAAACCTATCGTTGTAATGGTTAAGCCAGACAGGGGAGCCCTTGGAATCAATTGTTTAGACAAGGTGCTACAAGTAGCTCCTGTATCAACCAGAAACTGATCAGTAGAACCCAAAACATGTTCTGTAACATAGGGACCCCTCTGATCTAATGGAACTTCAACTTATTCCTTACCCCATCCTAGGCAATCCTATGCCTAAGCAGAATCTTGGAAATCAGGCTGCACATGGTTAGACATCTGGTATTGGTTCCGTCTATCAAAAGTGTTAAACCCATCCTGCCCTCGTACATTAGCATCAACCCTAGCATGATCATTCGTGCTTCTTCTAGGCCCTGAATATCCTGAGCAATTTCTCATTTGTCTCCGACCACGTGAACACTGCTGAACACGTAGTGCTGGACAGTCGGCAGCCCAATGCCCAAACTTCTTACAATACGCACACTGATCAACAGATAAATTCGAACGAGTGTATGAAGAACCATAAGATCCACGTCCACCTCTATCACTACCTCTAAAAGGCGGACCATAAGCTTGAGCCAACATAACCTTCGTCTTTAATTCTTTAATCTTTTTATTCTCGCTACCTTTTGCTTCTAATTCCTGACGTTCATAATACTGAGCCATAGTCAAAAGAGAAACCGGAGTAGAGGTGGTCCATGAACTTTCACTAGCTTTTAGACGACTAGCTATTCCTGGTAACAGATCTGCGACATATTTATAGACAAACAAATGTCTGCCCATATCATCTGACAATAACTGGCTGCTAAAATCATGAAATGCTTCTTCAAAGCGTGTAAAGAAATCAGAGATCGATTCATCTGCCTTTTGCTTACAAGATGCTAAAACAGTCCAATCTATCTTTTTAGGGGGAATAATTGTTTTTAACTTAACTAATATGGCTGCAGGAAGATCTAGAATCAACTGATATGGCTTTTTCGCAGGTTCCCTATCCCCGTCAATCTGTTCTAATTCTTTCCATGACGCCCCAAAAACTACACGATCATCAATTTTACGAACAGTTCTCCACATATCTGGCGGTAATATAAATCCGAAAAATAAATCAATGTCAACCAAAGTCATAGTACAAGAACTAATTGCTCCCTCAACTTCCTCATAAAAGGCGGCTGGATTTTTCCGCGGGTCAGGTAATGCTGCTTTAAGTGCCATTACTTCTGCCCTATTCCAAGGAGTATACACCCAATTATAAATAAAATAACCCTTAGCATCAACAGAAGTTTTATCATCACTTGTACCCAATCCTTTATGAGGAACATACAAAGGCGCGGCCTCCCGCATTGGTTTTGCATGAACTATCATAGTCTTACCTGTTCCGAAGATGGAAGCTTGCACCCCGCCGGTCTGAGATGTCCGTGCAACTATATCCACGGCCCTTTTCTCCTCTTGCAAACGGACTGCTACAACACATAATTTCATCAAACGCCTGATTGCATCAGCCACCTGGGAGAAAACAAAAAGACCATCACGCATTTGCTTATGATCAGCTGCTACATCATCGGGCTCTAACTCATCAGAATATTTCCGATATAGTTCAATAATTTCTGTGCCAAATGCCTCAGTAAAATATAGCTGCTCCTTTTCCGTCCACCCTTTCATGTTGTCTAAAAGTTCAGAAGGAGAGACAACGCTACGAATTGTTTTACGAGCAATAGATCTAAGCTCAGACGCACGGTCAGCAGGCAACATAGAGCGACTGTCTCGTATCTTCTGTTGCTCCGAACCGGAGACCTTAGCTAACTCATGAGGGCAGAAGGAACAACATACGGAGGTGGAGGGCGATCTAGTAACAAAAAACCATGGTGTGGTTTATTAAGGATAGGATAGAGAGGTTGCCTAACAGTGTATTGGCCAGTTACCTGTAATTTACGTTCTTTCTCTTCTAGCTCCTTTAAGTCATTTCTTTCTTTCTTTCTCATTTCCAATGCTTTCACATATACATTCTACTGCTGCTCTTTCTCAAGCAAGGCTTGCTCAGGCTTCACTCGTCCACGCACTTCTTTCTCCCACATTCGTACACAGTCAAACATATCTTGCCTAGACTTTCGCTTACACATACATTGTTCCACATACTCAATCTTTCGCAAATCAAATGACCCATGCATAGGCCAACGTAACTCAGGATCCACACAAGTGTATTTATTCCATAATGTGCTGTACATTATAGAAGAAAGACCATGTTTAACATACATATCTCTATTGGGCGTCCCTCTGGGGGTGCCAGTTGCGATTCTTCCAGTCTCAAATTGGTACCATTACAAAAGCAACACATCCTACGAAGTGCGCTAAAAACAGGCATGCCAAAAATAGTGCAGAATATGCAATATTATAATCAAAGTAGCACTTAAGGTGCCGTTCAAATCAAAATTAAATTGGAGAAAATTCTCCTCATTACCTGCCTATATAAATTGCAATTTATATATCAATTCAAAGGACACAAATTGACTAGTCACCTCAAAACACGAGAGCCACAGTAAGTAGTGCTAAACTTCATTACCAAACAAAGGCATCAAAACCCACAGCAAGTGCCGTAAAGCGGCTCTTACCAATCACAGGGTGTCCAGGTTCCAACTGCCAAGTTCTAAAATCGACCAAATGGTCACTGCATGACGAATGAACAAAAAGGATCTCAGTCGAGGACCGGCGCCACCTGGATGGTCAAATCAGAAAGAAGGGAAAAACACCGTGGTTGCCAAGACTCGGGTCTCCTCAGGCATTGATCGTCCGCAGCGAGATCCCAATCCTTCATCGCGACCAATGTGTTGGGCGTCGGAGTCGCCGATGAGTCCCTGTTTGGGCGCCAATTTGTTGAAGTAAGCCTCAGCAAGGCCTACTAGTGCAAGGGGTTCGCCCTTCTCTGCACAAAGTCCTCAGACCATATAGGAAGAAGTTGGCACAGAAACTGAAATAAAAGACAAGGTTTATTCAACCTCATGAGGTGGTGCTACAGTTCAAACAGCACCCTTCGGTAATGTTTGAAGTAGCACACTGAACTAAGAGAGCATGCTCCTTTTATACCCACACAGGGGCTAAAAGAAGGTGGTACAATTATAGAAGCAAGACTTACATACATGTAAGGTCATATGGAAATGCACAGTCGACAGGTAGGACGGGCTAACAGTTTCAAGGACTAGTTGACACATTACTGTCTGTTACTTATTACTAACAGCTGCAGATCTTACTTGGCATGTGCGAAAGTGGGAGATGCTAAATATAACTTGTCACTAGACAGATTTTCAAGAGTAGTTAACAGAAAGGTAGGACAGAGCACATGGCGAGCACATGGCAGAGAAAATGGCTGCCATGAATACAAAATGGATTCCACCAAATGTTCACAATAGTTGCTAAATACAAGATGTCTTCTGCTAATGCTTAATCTAATTGCGATGAAGTTACAGCAAGGAGGGGTGGGATTTAGGATTTTTTTGTTTTGGGTGGTGTTGGGGGGTTATGTATTGGGGATATGTATTGATGTATATTTTAATGAAAAAATATATATATATATTACTATATATTTGTTTAGGCAATAGGTTTAGTTAGTCTATGTTTAGCTTTAGTAAATGTTGTCCTTCTCATCTACTGTCTCTTGAGGGTGTGGGTGATTAATGTTTATCATGTGGAGTTACATGCATAAGAGACATTTGGATAAGATTAGTTAGCTGCAGAGATAAGTTAAGATTAGTTAGTATAGGTCAGTTTAGTGAAGGTTAGTGTCTAGTTTAGGTTTTTGGTAGAAATGTTTAGTATTAATAAATTATATTCGTTTTCTACAATATGGTGTCATTGATGATTGACAGTCTGGATGTTATCATGTCTGCACTGGTCACGTTAGACAAGTGCTTTTGGATGTGCATTCAATGTTGATTTACATGTGTGACTATGTGCATCCCCCATGACCAAGTACCTCTCTGATTGGCTGCGGTATGACATCAGCTACTCAAAACACTATTCAGCACTGTTTCCGACACTCTGATTATGCATGGATACAAGTTCTAAGACAGGTAATCACACACCCTCTATTGTTTTTGGTAAGTAATGTAACATTCATTGTTCAAACGTTTAGAGCATTGCACTCCACCTCATTTGGGAACTAGATTGCTGGCACAATAACAGCTGCCCCTCACAGTCTTACTTATGCCTATTTTATTTGTCACATCAATGTTGTACTGGTACAATCATCAGAGATATTTCCAGTCACTTCTGTTCTTAACCAAACATGCCATATGTAAACCTGCATGATACCTGTTTACAACACAGCAGCTACATCATGGTGGTGGGCAGCCATGTCTTCAAGGAGGGAGGCCAGATTTCACTGTATGGACTCCGGGACATTTTGGATAGCTCCCAGCCTGTTGTCAGTCATGCTGCTGCCACTTTGGGAGGGGAGTTGTTCCAGCCTCTGTCTCAGGACCAGGGACTCCTGGAGTCCACGTAGCAGAGAGTGCGTGCCTCTGATGGTGGATGAGTTGCCCTTATTTGGACTGAGGCATCTCTGCACTCTCTGTAAGCTGCCCACCATGGTCTTCATCACAAACCGCAACTGCTGCGCCAGCTCCTGCTGGACTCCTACCACTGCCTTCTGAAAGGTAATATCTGGGTCCTCAGAGTCCAGGGCTGTGGCTGTGCTGGTCGGTGCCATGTGTTGGTTGTTGGGTGGTTCATGTGGAGACACCACAATGGTGTGTGTCCTCCCTATGACTGGAGATGGTGTCCTGAAGGAACCCAGGACATCCTGGAGAGTGTCATCCAAATCACCAGAGAAATCCAGGACAGGAAGCTCCACAGGAGGTAAAGCATCATCCTCTGCAGTGGGACAGTGAAATGTAAATCTTGGGCTGGAATGGCTGTTGACATGAGTCATCATTTGCTTGCTACTGGTGGCTTAGTGACATGGTACTGACCGACATATCAATTCACATGGACCCATGGTGGTACACTGTGCGACCTGTGCATCATTTCTATGGAGTCACCATTGGCACAGTATGCCAGTCCACATTTCACAGTGTGTTCCACCCACATTGAATGACTTATCATGGTCTTGTGCATACGTACCCCTTTCATTGATTTGACTGTGTTACATATGCATGCCATGGGCGATGTTAGGGATTTTTGAACACACAACAAATGGAGACATACAGAATATTTTGCATTTGATTTTACAGGTATTTGAGTAAGTAACTGACTCCTCTGCCGCCCCACGTGTATTGTTAGAGTAATAGAAGGGTGTGAGCTGTCCACAGGCATCCTCCTAGCCACTTTGAGTCATGTGTTCCGCATCCTGCACCACCCATTGTGGGATTTAACAACCTTGTGTGTATGTGTGCAAACAGGAATTTGTACGTTTCTACAAAGCAACACTCATCTGTGCATCACCGGTTTCCTTGTAGCATAGCTGCAAGGATGCCTGCATTTCTGGACTTAGTGTTGTTTTGCTGGAAGACAGACCTTCCTGTTTGTACACATGTACATGAGGTGGTTCATTATTACAATGTGTGGTGCAGGATGCTGAACACCTGACTCAAAGTGGCTAGGAGGATGCATGTGGAAAGCCCATCCACTCCCATCACTCTAACACACGTGAGGTGGCATGAGGACCTGACACATTTTGAGGCTTGTTGATGTGTGGATGCATCATGTTGGGACACCACATCAGGGGTGGCATTGTAGTAGTGGTACTAAGGATTCACCTTGTTGTGGTCCTATTGTTGACTACTTTCAATGTGTATTGCAATCATCATCAATCATTGTAAATGGCAGACAACACTCCTGTTAGTAGAATTTGCAGGATGTTTACCTTCCTGCACACGTGCATTTGGACGGCAAGAGGGGCACCCCTACACCATGCAGATTGTGTGGCAATGTTGGTATTGTCCATCATTTGTTTTCCCATAAATAAGGTAAACAGAGGGATGCATTGACTATCTGTGACAACTACACATCCCTGCACACTTGTATTGGTGCTGCACAGCAAGCGGAGCTGTTGCACTGCGTATTTCATCATGAATGGGCAAATATGTGCCACAATACCCAGACACTGACATCATAGTTCTCGACCAGTGCATATATTTTTTTAACCTGACACTCCAGTGGAGGAGAGTAGTAGCTCATACTTACCATGCCCAAGTAAGGCACCTTGCATACCTTACCCTGGCCTAGTTCTCATGTGTCCCTTTCACACTTGACACTGAATGTAGTTGCATTCTATGTGTACAGTTGGGATCTTCCCATGCAACACATGTGTGACCCACCCAGCTTCTGATGTCTTCAAAAATATACATATCTGGGTTTGGTTCAGTGTAGTGCAAGAACTCAAGGGTGGTGTGGGAGTGACCAGTGCGTGTGTGACAAGTTTGCATTTCCAGAGAATTTAGT